>NC_091282.1:1080090504-1080397254 GCF_032444005.1 Ranitomeya imitator | reverse complement strand
ACTCATTACAGCTGTCCTCCATTGAACAAAGCTATGCCGCCTGTGTACTCCAGTTACCAATTTTGAACTGCATTTAGCCTACTTACTTATTTAGGCCTACTAACTGTGTCTGCCTCCCATTACAGTTGTCCTCCACTGAACAAAGCTGACCCGCCAGTTCACTCCGGCTTCAAATGTTAAACTGCATTTGGCCTACTTGTTTGGTTGGGCCTACTAATGGTGTCTGCCGCTCCTTGCTTCTCTCCTCCACTGAACAAAGCTGAGCCTCAATTTTCATCCTGTTTCGTATATTAAACTGCATTTGGCCTACTTGTTTGGTTGGGTCTACTAACAGTGTCTGCCACTGCTTGTTGTTCTCCTCCACTGAACAAAGCAGTGCCGCCTGTTTACTCCTGTTACCAATTTTGAACTGCATTTGGCTCACTTTATTACTTGGGCCTACTAACTGTGTCTGCCACTCATTACAGTTGTCCTCCACTGAAGAAAGCAATGCCGCCTGTTTAGTCCTGTTACCACATTTGAACTGCATTTAGCCTACTTTATTATTTGGGCCTACTAACTGTGTTTCCTTCTCATCCTGCCCATTGCCCAGCCACTGCTAGATGAGTCTGATGGTACATTGACCCAGACAACTACATTCCCCTTGCACTCTACACAGCCAGAATCTGACCCTGCTGAAAATCAGGTTCCCCTTCCCGCATACTATACCACCTTACACGGGGACAAAGAGGAAGGTGCAGATGAAAGTGCAGGTTCCTTCATCAGGTGGGGGGTTGACGACGTCACTGGCACAGGGCCCCTCATAGTACGCAAAAGTGTCTCTGCCGGTGGGAGGCGCCCCCTCCGTCAAACACACCGCCGTACTTTGAGAGGCCCTGTACCAGTGCCAATGCGAATGAGTGCCCCCCCTGCTTGCTCAGGATCACAGCACTTGCAATGTTTAATTACTTACCTCTCCCTGCTCCACCGCCGTGACGTAGTCAGCATTTCCTGGGCCCACGAAAAACTTGAACCAGGCCTACCCCCCACAACTTTAGCCAAATGACCCCCAATTTTCAATGACTAACTACTATTATAAGGTAAATTAAGATTGACAAGCTTAAGTAACAAGATGATGATGTTTTTGGCATTAAAATGGGCACTGTAGGTATTTTCCTGTCCTCCACTCACTGCCGACTTTGATTCCCCATTGACTTGCATTAGGTTTCGTGTTTCGGCCGATCCCCGACTTTTCACAATAATCGGCCGATTTCACCCGACCCGACTTTTGACAAAGTCGGGTTTCGCAAAACCCGACTCGATCCATAAAAAGTAAAAGTCGCTCAACTCTACTCTTGCAGGCAAGTGTTCCGTCTCAACTGTCCACTGGTTGAACAAGATGTGTTGATGGGTCCCAATCTCTCTATGGAGCTCCACTGTTGGTCATGTGTAACAACCTGCCCGCACCTGGGATGCCAACTCTCGTATTTTGCAGCTAAAGGGCATTTTTCCAGCCCTAGTCCTGGCTCACCTCCATGCCTCTCCCCGAAGTCCACTCAGCAGTTCCTGAATCCTGGCTCTCCCATCCGGGCTCTGCAAGATCCCCAGCGGTGAAGGTGGCAGCCTGGGTTTGCGCCTTGGTGGTTTCTCCTCTAGAAAGCAGACGGTTCTGGACAACAGGCTCCTGCCACCTCCTCTATCTCACCATCTTGGTCTGGTTTCAATTTCCCTGCGGTCACTCCTTCAAGAGTGTCGTGTGATTCTGCCATCTTTCTTGCCCACTAAGCATGTTAAACTGTATCCATTCTACATTCCATTCTAATCCAGAAAAATTTTACAATGCTTCTTTGTTATATACCACCAAAATGTACCACAGAGCATATAATACTGCATTGATGAGTAATTGAATTCATAACAAATTTTCAACTTTTTTTAGTGATATATACTACAGAAATGTAGCGCAAAGCACAAAATACACAATGGATGAGATTATAGTCAATTTTAGCAATGGATTGTTAACTTCAAGCGCTGCCCAGAGACTGTATTCTCCCACTCTCCCTCCTCCTGTAACTGTCCCCCCTAGGATAAATGCAGAATGAGTCTGATATAAACAGCAAAGCACAGATTTACCCCTTACAAGTGCTCTTAGTATGATGGTTCAGAATCAGCACAAGTATCAATGCTAGAGGACTCTTATTCTTTCACATGTGGTCACATAGTCCTGTATAAGGACTCTGTCTCCAATAAAAACTGTTGATAAGCTGTGAAATTGTGTCAGTAGGCTTAGCACCGTGTCACCAGTTCTTTTATAACCTATGATTATTTCATATGGCTAGCCAATCACTGTACCAAGATGGCTACGGCACTGGCAATCCTCGCATGCTTATTGGCTGTGTAACAGGCGCCAAATATGCGAGGCGTGGATTCGAGTTTCAAATTCAAGCACCAGCTAATGCTCGCTGAGTGCCGAGCACACTGATGCTTGAGTGATATCTGAGTATCACCGAGAACATTCGTTCATTCCTTCTTATTAACAGTGATGACTATATAGCAGACCTGGGCAAAATGTGACCCACTGGCCACATCCGGCCCTCTGGCTGTTTCAGTCCAGCCCACAGACTGAGAAAGCCATGGGGCGGAATATCTGAGGTCCGCGGGACGCAACGTTGCCTGCCCGCTCACTTGCTGTCTCCCGCAGTCAGCATTGGTGGAGGAGGGGCCTCCGGCCACTTCCTCCGCCAATCAGAGTGTGAAACAGCTGACATGATGACGTCATGTCATCGCATGAGCTGTGTACTACCAACGTAGAGTCAGCTCGGAACCGAGGTGAGTATGTGATGTGTTTTTTTTAACATGTGTATAAACATGGGGATTCTATGGGGTGAACATGGAGATTTTATGGGGGTGAACATGGGGATTCTATGGAGGTGAACATGGGGATTCTATGGGTTGAACATGGGGATTCCATTAGGTGAACACGGGGATTCTATGGGGGTGAACATGGGGATTCTATGAAGTGAACATGGGGGTTCCATGGGGTGAACATGGGTATTTTATGGAGTGAACTTGGGGATTCTATGGGGTGAACATGGGGATTCTATGGGAGTGAACATGGGGATTCTATGGGGGTGATATGCAGCACATGGGCAGGCTATGGGGGTGACATGCTGCACACGGGGTGGCTATGGGGGTGTCATGCTGCATACGGTGAGGCTATGGTGGTGTCATGCTGCATACAGGGTGGCTATGGAAATGTCATGCTACACACGGGGAGGCTATGGGGTGTCATTTTGCACATGGGAAGGCTATAGGCGTATCATGCTGCACATGGGGAGGTTATGGGGGTGATATGCTACACATGGTGAGGCTATGAAAAGGCTGTATACTGTCTTGCAGCATATGGGGAGGCTGTCTGGGGCTCAATCAGTATATATGGAGGCTGTGTGGGGATCATGCCCTATATAGGGAGGCTGTGTGGGGCTCATGCCATATATAGTGAGGCTGTTATCGAGCTCATGCCGTATATAGGGAGGCTGTGTGGAGCTCATGCCGTATATAGGAAGGCTGTGTGGGGCTCATGCCATATATAGGGAGGCTATGTTGGGTGTTGGGCTCATGCCGTATATAGGGAGGCTGTGTGGAGTTCATGCTGCATATGTAGTAGGCTGTGTGAGGCTCATGCTGTATATAAGGGGCTGTGAGGGGTTCAAAGATATATATGGGGTATCAGCATCCTTAATTATGTTCAATATTAAGTGATACAATTAAAATTAATAAATTAACACTGAGTAGAATTAATTTCAAGCTATTATTTTGGCCCTCCACAACAGTCATGGTCTCTCATGTGGCCCCTCGGGAAAATTAATTGCCCACCCCGCTATATAGTGTAAGTTAATAATTGAGAGGACTAACTGAGTTGCAGCAGAAGAAATAGTGAATTATCAAGAATGCAGTAGAAAGCCCAGAAATTGAACCATCAAGCATAAGGGTTTCTGCCCTACTTTATTCTGGTCTCAAATAGAGCAGTGAAAATCTAGTGACATGTTTCTTTGTAACATCAAAGTATCTTAGTCAAGTTCAGTGCAACCATAATTGGTGTACGTGCTACAGCTGAAATACCTATATTGTGGCCTGTCATGGATAACAGCGGAAAGTTCACGCAGATCACACCGCAGCTCCCAATTTGAAGGGGAATAACACTATGCCGCCTCCGATCATCAGGACAATTGTGCAATTGATTGAGGAGTAAGAGACAAGGCTGTGGCTACTTCCACTACTAGGCCAGTTATTGGGGAACTCACAGTGAGTGCATGGCATATACGGTGAGCAGAAAAATGCCCCCCCCCAAAAAAAAAAATGCCCACAGGAAAAATATGCCCACAGAAAAAAGCATGCAGCCTTGAATGCCCACAGGAAAATTGGCCACAAGGAAGGTTGTCCAGAAAGAAAACTGCCCACATTGAAAATTACCCACACAGAAAATTTCCTACATGGAAGGTTGCCCAGAAAATTGCTCACATGAACAAAATAACAACAGTTATCACCTCCCCCTGATCTGTAATATGACATATCACTCCAGAGCCTTTGTGAAATGTGACCCCAGCTATACCGATATAACATTATCACTCCACGACCTGTAAGGTTATTTCACTGTAGGAGTCTGTGTGCAGTGTGTCCTTGGCTCTACCTTTATAAAGTTACATTACAGATAGTGTATTGCTTCAGGGATGCAGATTGTAGAGCAAGAGGAACAAAGCTTTTATATTTTTATATATTTAATCTAAAAATTTAGCAGTGTTTATAAAAATATACAAAGTTGCTACAAAATGTAAAAAACATTATAGTATACCCAATTACATAAAACAAAAAGGATAGACAGAAGAAATGTACTAAATCTGATGTTGCAGTGTTGGTTCCGTCTCTTATAAAGTGGTACCGAACCAGAGCATACTGTGTGAAAGGACTGATGCTGATCATAGTTCAGTATTTGCTTTTATTAACAAAAGTCACGTCCACATGCCTCCCGACAGCTGACTTATTAGAAGGCTGGTTAAGAATGTGGCTAGTTCTTTTAGAGAATTATGGAATCCTCAACCTCCTTTATATCTTCGCCCCTGGAGGTTCCAGGCTGGAGATATTACTGTCATATTTCCTATCATGATTTCACCTTTGAATAGATAGGGGACATGGCATGCATAACATCATCTATCTGTCCTATATTAAATTGGAGATGTTACCTCAACTGTCCAGTGATGTAAGACAATGCGTTACATTCACCAATTCTTCACGACTCTAAAAATATGTCTTTCATGTCTGTAATATCTATGCCATCCATAATAACCCAGTATTCGTAATTTGCAAATGCGGACAAAGGATTTTAAAGTAATTTGCCTTTCTGTTCAAGCTGATGCTATAGGTCCTGGGCTATCTCCACCGCCCATAATTCTGTCACCTCCTCCATTCTTTTACACCCTGAGGAACAAGGAATTTGTGTTTGTGATCTATCAGATGACCAACTTTAATTACCTGTTTGGGGGAGGGGAGATAGGCCGGGGTCACACTGGCATGTGCAATGCAAGAAACTCGCGCAAATCTCTGGCATAAATACCCAGCACTGCCACCAGCACTCGAGACCGGAGCATACCACTGCATGTGTTTCTATGCAGCCGCACGCTCCGATTCCGCGTGTCAGCGGCAGTGTAGGGTATCGATGTGAGTTTCTCATATTGCACACACTAGTGTGACCCCAACCTTAGATGTATCATCCGCAGTTAAGGGTTATCTGTGGCTTACAGAGCTAGATTTTGCTCCATGTAATCCATGCTTCAATATGCACTATGAAATATTCAATATGCAATATTCTATATTATAGATTTTAAAATTACGTCTATGACATGGCCTTATGAAAGTAACCTAAGAACTATTTCCAAACTATTTTAAAAGGTTTATCACGAAAGTATGCAGTCACTCTTTGTGACATAATGCTTGCTTTGATGATTCTCCAGTGCCAACATTGAGACTGAGTGGTCATGTGATGTCAAAAATGCAATATGCATACTTTCAGACACATTCTGACTAGACTTGCGTTGACTTGTGTTGTGTGAGACTGCGAACATCTAATGTGGCAGGAACTTTGCATATTGCATACTTGCGGCTATTTGACCACTCAGTCTCAATGATGGCAGCGGAGAATTCTCACAACATGCGATGTGAGAATTCACAAGTCACCAGTCACATGGAGACACTACAGACTTACGTGAAAACTTTGACAACCCCTTTAAGCTATGCATCCTTCCTGGAAATAAATTATACAGAAAGTTGCAAAAAACTAAAATGACAAATGTGTTGTCTGTAAATGTTTTAAAAAACAACAAAATAAAACAAAAAACAACGTTTTACTCAATGCAGTTAACAAAATTATATTTAGCATAAAAAAACTAGACTAGTAAGGATTTATTACCTGAGAACAATTAATTATAAACAGTAAACGACAATTTTAGTGATGGGTATATCTGAAAAATCACACCTTAGCTTGCAGCACTATCAGAATATGCCATGAGACATTTTACAGCTTCAGCTCCAATAATTTGATTAATAGAACACTTTCCTTTTAGCCTGTTAACAAGGCTGTTTATGTTGTCCACAAAGCTGTCTGTATTTATGGCACAATACTCTAGAGTTATCAGCTGTACCCGCTTTGGCTTGCAGGTACAGATTGGCTGCTTTTAGCTTGTTTGTAGAAATAAAGGTTTTGCTTCCCATCAATAATGGTTCTCTCTAAGGGGAGAAAAACTGGGAAAAATAAACAAAATAAAATAATGATTCCTAAATTATCTTGAGAATACGCAGGTAATCTGTATATTTAATGCTCAGTATTTTTGATGTGCAGACCATAAAGTAATAAAACATACTATAAATCTTAATCAGATTTCTAGACAATACACCAGAAAAAAATAGTCAAAGGAGGATTTATGAAATTAGTTAAAATTTTTTGCAGATTCTCGGAAGATTTCCAATTCTTATGATGCTAATCCTGACAACACAAAAACTTACTAAAATCAATCTATAGTAAGACTACATAAAATATTGCACATATAAATAAAAAGTTTGACATATCCTTTTGTACATTGTAGTAGGTGTGATTCATACAATTTCAAGCATCAGCCAACAATTGTGCACACATGAAGAAGGGAGTGTGTCTCTCCAAAATGTAGAGTAATACAGGGTTCTCTGAGAGAGAGCCACTTGGTCAAGAGCTATCTCTGTACACATTTGGTGATACGTACCTTTCTGGGAAAAAAAGAATAAAGAAAAACGAATTTCCATTGATTGAAAAACCAAAGCATGAATAGTGACTACAATTTTATGTGCATTTATTTATAGAACAATAGGGGAGAACTGGAAAGAGAGTAGTGCAATAGGGTCTTATCCAGGTAAAAAAATATCGTAAGGAAAATTAGAGATAGCAGAATATCAATAGTGGAGAAGAATGGGCAAATTCCTGTAGTCTTTCCTGAAGAAGTGTGTAACTTTGAAGCGCGTTGACAAATAAACCACATTTAATCTACACAGGTCTCTGACTCCATCCATCCATGGTCTCCTCTGTCCAGCCAGCGGAGGAATTAACAAATTCTTCTCCACTATCGGTACCTTTGAAATGGAGGAGACTGATGGCTACAACTTTTCACATTCTCCTTCAGCTGCCATCAATGGTGACAGCACTAACAAAGGCAGAAGGAAAATCTGCAATACTTTTATAAGTGTAAGAGTCTCAAAATCATATTCTCAACACAAATGTTTAAATAAAAAGTAAATTGGCCAACCATTTTAATGTCCATTTTGACACTCCATATTATGATTGCATAGATTTTTGAGTTATGATTATGAAGATATAGATATGAGTGAACCTTTTGAAATTTGAATTTTTCAGCTTCAACAAGTTTTAATCAAAAATTTGATTTGCAGTGAATACATTTGCCAAGAGTCTCAAAACTGCAAAGTCTCTTTCCAGAAAACACATTTATAAAGGCTCATTCAGACGTATTTTCTCAACAAATGAGAAAAGTGGTTTCAGCAGTAGTTTTGTTCATAATGTCATTAGAGTGTTATCTGAATTTCACCAGAGTTTAGTTTGAGTTTCATCAGTGTTTCTCATATGAGGAAAAAAGTTTTTCTTTATTTCTCCTATCTAGCAGTTTGTGATAAACAGATAGCACTCTGATGGTATTTTTTTTGGACCCATAGATTTGCTTTGCTTATTTTGATCTGACACTTTGATCGGGAAAAAATGGACATGATAACAGCCCCATAGACTATAATAGGTATCAGAGCTATACATGAAAAACATTGATAATACTCATGCGCAAAAAATGAACGTTTGAATGAGCCCTATCACTGTGAGGTCTCCTTTTAATGAGCTTCACCCCTTTTCAGCATTTTAAAGTAAACACACAAATAAGACAAAGGTGTAAATTTTGTTTGCAGTTAGTGTTGAGCGATACCGTCCGATACTTGAAAGTATCAGTATCGGATAGTATCGGCCGATACCCGAAAAGTATCGGATATCGCCGATACCGGTATCCGATACCAATACAAGTCAATGAAACACCAAGTATCGGAAGGTATCCTGATGGTTCCCAGGGTCTGAAGGAGAGGAAACTCTCCTTCAGGCCCTGGGATCCATATTAATGTGTAAAATAAAAAATTAAAATAAAAAATATTGATATATTCACCTCTCCGGCGGCCCCTGGACATCACCGCGGGTAACCGGCAGGCTTCTTTGTTTAAAATGAGCGCGTTTAGGACCTGAGGAATGACGTCGCAGCTTCTGATTGGTCGCGTGCCGCTCATGTGACCGCCACGTGACCAATCAGAAGCCGCGACGTCATTCGCAGGTCCTAAATTCCTAGAATGAGGAGTTTAGTGCCTGAGAATGACGTCGCGGCTTGTGATTGGTCGCGTGGCGGTCACATGAGCGGCACGCGACCAATCAGGAGCCGCGACGTCATTCTCAGGTCCTAAACGTGCTCATTTTAAACAAAGAAGCCTGCCGGTTACCCGCGGTGATGTCCAGGGGCCGCCGGAGAGGTGAACATATCAATATTTTTTATTTTAATTCTTTATTTTACACATCACTATGGATCCGATACCGATTCCCGATACCACAAAAGTATCGGAACTCGGTATCGGAATTCCGATACCGCAAGTATCGGCCGATACCCGATACTTGTGGTATCGGAATGCTCAACACTATTTGCAGTGCATCAAGAATAAAAAACAAGTTGGTCTATTAAGGTTATGTGCAGCGGTTTACCAAAGATCAATAACAGGTCACATTTACTCTATCACTTGTATCTACCACTCACATTTTCAATGTTTTTCAACACTGCAGTAGTACACAACAATCAGATTTAGACTTATGCATCTCTTATCTGTAATGATGATGAACTGTACATCCTGACATCATATAGTTTGTAAAATCCTATAATGACCACTGCTTTCCCTGCAAAAGCAAAACTAAATTTGTAGTTCTTTATTATTTGTGCCCATGTCCCATTTGTTTATTTGAGTACAGTATCTGAGTTAAATTAACAAGTGACTAATTGTAATGACCAGACAACTGAGTCAATAAAGCCTGAAAATGGGAAGTCTTGTGGGGGTGTTTCTGCTATAAAGTGGTTAGTATCTATCAAGTGATCCAATTAAACAAAACTGGTGAACTGTTAACAGTGTTAAAGGCTCATTAATGTCCATAGGGAGAAAAAGGTTAACATGACTGGTCCAAATCCAAGTGCTGCTGTATCTTAAACGAAAAGTTAATAATATTGCACGCCCCACTTTTCAGTTTTTGAATTTCCAAAAAAATTTTAAATAATCAATACATTTTGTTCAACTTCACAATTGTGTTCCACGTGTTGCTGATTCTTCACCAAAAATTTACATTTGGTATCTTTATGTTTGAAGCATGATATGTGGGAAAAGGTTGGAAAGTTCCTGGGAGCCGAATACTTTCGCAAGGCACTGTATATATTTTACTTGTTCGTCTTCCTTATCAAGATACCTTTCTTAAAATGCATGTTGTATAAAAGAAGAATTCTGTGCAGAAGAAATTGATTTTTTTTTTCTTCATTGAGAATGGAATGATTGTGTGTGATTTATGCAAGTCTTAATATTTTATGGTCAGATTTCTGATTTATCAGCATGTGCAACGTTCACATGTTTGTAAGTTTCACTAATCCTGCTGCACAGTTATTAAAACTGCCCATATCACAAAACAGCATGACAATTTGCTGAGCTTTAGGGTACCGTCACACACTGCCATTTCGATCACTACGATGGTACGATTCGTGACGTTCCAACGATATCGTTACGATATCGCTGTGTCTGACACGCAGCAGCGATCAGGGATCCTGCTGAGAATCGTACGTCGTAGCAGATCGTTTAGAACTTTCTTTCGTCGCTGGATCTCCCGCTGGCATCGCTAGATCGGTGTGTGTGACACCGATCTAGCGATGCGATCTAGCGATGCGTTCGCTTGTAACCAGGGTAAACATCGGGTTACTAAGCGCAGGGCCGCGCTTAGTAACCCGATGTTTACCCTGGTTACAAGCGTAAAACTAAAAAAAAACAAACAGCACATACTTACATTCTGGTGTCCGTCAGGTCCCTTGCCGTCTGCTTCCCGCACTCAGTGACTGCCGGCCGTAAAGTGAAAGCAGCGCACAGCGGTGACGTCACCGCTGTGCTGTGCTTTCACTTTCACTTTACGGCCGGCAGTCAGTGAGTGCGGGAAGCAGACGGCAAGGGACCTGACGGACACCGGAATGTAAGTATGTGCTGTTTGTTTTTTTTTACGCTGGTAACCAGGGTAAACATCGGGTTACTAAGCGCGGTCCTGCGCTTAGTAACCCGATGTTTACCCTGGTTACCCGGGTACCTCGGCATCGTTGGTCGCTGGAGAGCGGTCTGTGTGACAGCTCCCCAGCGACCACACTACGATTTACCTACGATCACGGCCAGGTCATATCGCTGGTCGTGATCGTAGGTAAATCGTATAGTGTGACGGTACCCTTAGAGTTTGTATTTAATTTTATATACCCACACAGTTGGACATGCAACACGGGATTCATTCTAATTCAATCTTAAGATCTTTGTCTGATGGTTGGTTAAAAAATGTCGATATAATAAAAATAAAAATCAACCTATGGAGAGGTAACAAGTGTTAATGCTACATCTCCCTGTGAGCTTTTATACCTCATGTGACATTTTGTGCTTGGAAAAAACAATGCATGGGACTAATTCCTGCACATAATGACCAGTTATTAAAATGACTCCTGAGGATACACATAAGAATTCACTGCATTAAAATAATGATTACTATCCAGTTTAAAAAAAAAATGGCTGCATGTTGTACTTCATGTAAAAAACATGGCTCTTAAAATTAATTTCTGAAATTATTATAATAATAATCTTATCAAAAGTAGGCAAAAGACAGATGACACTTTGTTTTCAAAGCCATACTCTTAAAGGAAATGTTTTGTCAGAAATGATTTATTTTAAAACAAGCTTTTATATTAAAATATTTGTTTAATATTTTTTCATCCATCTCAATATCTATTGAAACAGCCTGACATTTTAGTTACTTAGCTTTATATAAGGCTTTTTATGCAGGAAACAATTCTCATCAGTCAACTCATTATCATTACTGGCAAGATCATATTGACAGATATTAACTATATGTAAATTACACAGGATGACCAGTAAAAATATGTGATGGACACAGCTCAGCTTCCCACAATCCCTGGACACATAATATGCTGAGAAAACTCTCCTATAGAAATCAATGAATTTTCCAAAATATGATATCCTCTATTCTATTATCTTAATAACATGTAGATAAAATGGATTAAAAAAATGAACAATCAGAAAATCAACTGTATCCAGCACTCATTCAAAGGTCTCAAAAGATGATAAAATAATTATTTTATTACATTGATCATAATTGATTTATCATTGAGTCAATGATAGAAAACCTGTACTGCAAACCCTAGTCTTTGTGATTTTAGTCATTCCCCAGGCATACTGTAGCATTTCTAAAAACCCAGAGACTAGGGTTTGAAATGCGATACAGTGTCTTTAAGTTTTGTTTTTTTTAATTTTTGTGTTGGCTATGTTTTCTAGGAATGACTGCCTCTATTCTCCAATCGGCACCCCTGCAATGTCATTGCAAGGGGCTAATCATTATCATGGTGACCCGATGTCATCATGACAACATCCAGGTCACCAGGGCTACTAAGCCCAAGCTAGTAAGATCATACGCAGTACATGATCTAACTAGCTTGTGTCAGTGCAGCACTGACAGCTTACAAAGTATTGCCATGCTGAGGCAGCCACCGGCTCACATCATCTTTACCTGCCGAAAAATCTCTCTCACAGGAGGAATGTTCAAGATCTTCAGCCAGCAACGGAGGTAGGAATAATCCCTAAGTGCTGCCACACTTTTTTTGCTCTGTGAAGCGAACACACCGCCACTATATTAGCGGTTACTTGGATGCCAGACTATTTACATTGGGACATTTCTCTAAATAGGGTCATTTTGGTCTTATTTTATTTCTTCCTACTGTTGCCGTTGTTTCTCTAGCGCATACCTATATATGTACCTTGTGAGTAGTGTATAATAGCCATGTCTCGTCAAACTCAATCTGACAGGTGCCCCGCCCCTATCAAAGTGTATCAAAATGTGTAACCCCTCCCCTCCCCTTGTCTGACGGCTGGTATCCAGCTGTCCCTCCTTGTTTGATTCCCCCTTTTGATATAGTTTAATATAGTTTAATTTGTTGTAGTTTTGATATTATTCCCGTATTTTGTGGAATAACACATGTTTATAATTATAGCCTAGTCGTGTATTTATTTTACACGTGGTTTATAACACCTTTTTCATTTGTTTTATAATAGATTTTATACGTAGCCCCGAGTTTGATTCTGTAAGCTTTTGTTTTATTCACAGTGTATCCATATAGTGAATAGGGCTGCTGTTTCTGTATGCAATCCTACATCCTGTTATGTGAAAAGTATTCTCAAACACTAACTAAATGGTGAACATTACCTAAATTAGGTTAACTGTGGGTCAGAGGCTTATAGCACCTAGGTCAAGCAATTGTTGTTGTATTTGCGTACCCCATAAATGTTTATTCTCACAAACAGAAAAGTTATTGTGTCCTGAAGATGGCATCTGAGGTTATTTGTTTTTTGTATTAGCTTTCTCAGAAAACAGCTGTGTTATCTGAGGGTCAGATATTTTTGTACAAACTCATGCTGTTTGGTGATCTTTGTGAAGCAGAACTTTGTTTTATAACACATTTGTACTTGTATTGTACCTGAATTGATATTTGCTTTCTCTTTTTTGTGTCCTGAAGATGGCATCTGCAAAGTTATTTGTTATCTACTGAGGCCATTGCAAGTTGTGTTTATTCACATTGTAGCAGGTTTTATCCTTGTGGCTGCCTTATATACACAGAAGAGATATGCACCAATGTCACAACACAAGTTATAATATGACCCAATGTTACAACACAAGTAAGAAGCGGCGTGTTTTATACGAATAAAAACCAAAGACACGATATTGTAAAAAAAATTTAAAAGATTTATTTCTCACGATAAAACAACAGCTCAAATTTTAAGTTAGCTAACAGCATGATGCTGACAAATGCATCTTTGCTGTATCTGATAACGACACGATGAACAAATAACGGCGCCTGAAAATCTTGATGTCACAAAATCTGATACGGCTCGATCATTATTCTGCATGTCAGACGTAAAATTTTGTAAAATCTTCTTAAATGGAAAGCCTCGCGCTATATGGTATAATACATATATGCAATAATGACCGCATACACTGCTATACAAATCTTGAATTTGTGCGCTCTGATAACAATAAGAATAACAATTCTTGTTCAGGAATGTCACAAAAGCGCGTGGAAAGATAATATTATCCGCACGGAAGCCGTAACTGTCAAAAAATATGCCCGTCTTATCGTCGCAGAGTACGATTAATATCCAGTGGCGACCAGCTTGATTTGCCGGGTCTGTATTCACAATATATGCCGCGGGTCTCTGAGTCACTCTTTCTTCCGGAAGCAAATCACACGGAAACACACCGGCGAATATGCGGTCTGTATAATTATCGGACCGCGCTACAACTGTAAGCTGCAGACTGTCCATCGTTGCTTAATTAAAATCGTACAAGATCTCTCGCCTGTTATTAATTTCCAGAATGGTGTGGTTGACTGCAAAGACAATCATATTTATCGTGTGGGGTGTCGCTATCGCAAAGCGGACTTCAGCACGCAGATTACCTGTTTTAATGAGCGAGAAATGGCCTCCAGGCTCTTGATCAGGCGATAAATCAAAAGCAAATAGCGTGAAGCCAGCCATAAATTCTTCACGATCTATCGCCATGGCACAATCAGCCTTTTGCTTGCCCGATATATGGGCAAGCGCCATATATTCTCTGATGGCTAAATCAGCATTAAAATTAGGATTATAAGGCCTCGCGGGTATCTGCTGACCATCCAGATATAATGCCGCGTGATTGACGTGGTAGTGGTGAAAGTCCAGTGGGTTTTTTGTATAAGAACCGCTGAAGCCCTCATTATCTACAAACCCCAATATAACAGTTTTTGGTATCTGTCCTAGGAAGAGGTTCTCGTGGTTCGTGATTCGTGTCCCTGCGGCGATGCTGTACACTTTCAGGCATGTTCGGTCAACAGCGTACTTGGCTGTTGCTGCTAGGAGGGCCTGGCTGTGGCCGATTCGGACAGCCGGTGATACCTGCACTCTTTTCACATAGAGAGCCGCCTGCGAGATTTGTACCTTCAGCGGCTCGGCTTCTGCGGACATGAGGCAGAAAGTATCCTTATTTCTTGACAGTTTAACCTTAAGGTCAAGGCCGTTCAATATTAACTTTGGCTGGTTAAATATATCCCCAAATATGGGTCCCAAAAGGTCGATGGGTTTTGAGCGAGAGGCGGCACTGGCTCTTTTGATAAATCCCGCATTTGCGCCATCCAGGCGCCTGTCATTATGATGCCCCGCAGTGTCTTTATAGAACAAACCGGCTGTAAATTGCGATGCCAGCGTCTGTGAACTGTAATTTAAAAGGGTCTCTATGTAGGCTCTATAGCTGTAGAGATTGTCCGATTGTGAGATAAGTCGGTCTCCCAGAGTAATATCGACCTGGTTAAAAAGAGTGGCTAGAGGGTAGTTTATGAGCGCCACACGCGCACCATCGGCGATGGCCGTATTATCATGCTTCACGATGCGACAGCTTATGTACAGTAGCGTGTTGTTCAGATCATAATAATAATCACCACTACCAGATATGTAAAACTCCAACGGTCCATTGTCTGACAGAGCAGCAACAGGCTGTACTTCTACAAATAGAGATTTCTCGATACTTGTTTGAGTCGGTGGTACGGCAAAAATATCCAGTTCAGATTTTGCGCACTCTACAGAAGCGTCATGCAGGAAAGCCATGGTAACTGATTAGAAGATGTCGTCCGCAGAGCGTCTTACTCGTTTCTGACGGGGGCGTCTCTTGGATGTAGTTTTATTCATGAGCATCGGCGGTAAAGGAGGGCAAACGCGGCGCTTTCTTTTTTGGGCTTTTTTAGCGACATAGATTATCCCAGAGCCGTCTTGATGGGTTGGCGTATTTATCCTTTTCATAAGGGCAGTCGATGCGGATGTCACGGCATCTGCAGCGATGTTCCGGGCAGCAGTCCGAACGTGTGGTTTTACTAATTCTAAGCCTTTTCTGAAAAGCGGCACGGCGCGACGAAATAAACCTTTAAATAGTCCTGCCAGTCCAGAGCCATACATGTACTCGCTCCCGCGGAATCCCTCTAGACCGTGCCCCGACTGTGCAGTATAGTAGCGGGCATAAACAGCAGGATCTCCATACACCCTTTGAGACAGCATTTTATCGTGTCAATGCTGGCGAGGTCTAAAATGTAATCGCACTATACACTTGCCGTATCTGAATTTAACCGGCGTTCCCTGGTCCGACATGACTGTAATGTTTATGGAGTCAAAGTGTTGCTTGCACAGCGGTATGTAATCGGGCCGTGAGTAGCGCACCGTGACAATATCATTATCATCGCCGCTAACTTCTACGGTTCGTAGCAGTTGAACGTAACTGTCACCTACAAGTTGATGCTGAATTATATCAGTGTATACAAAAAGCGAATAAAAACCAGCCTTTGAATCGGGGTAAAAGCGGCGATTCCACGGCATTAAAGCAACGGGGGAGTCATCGACGGTCTGCAGGCCGAAAATAAATTTTAACTTAGTACCCAGAGTAAACTGTATAGGGGATGGGTCGGTCAGGATCACCTCGCGGCGTAGCTCATCATACCGTATTCTGTAGGCAGGCGTAGATAAATACAGCGCTTCTATTCGGGCATTGACCGCGCCAACTAGCTTAGGAATGGACGAGTAAAATCCTGATTTTATGTGATACTGTACTAAAGGTTCGCCGTGTTTAGCCGCGTAGAAGCTCCCTTCAAAAGCATCAAACGTGTTCCACGTATGGGGGTACTGTATTTCCGTTAACGCCACCTCATAATCTGCCGAAAGATGAACGGCCCGCGCTAACTTGGTATTGTACTCCGATATTGTGTTTTCAGGGTAGATTTTAATTGACGAATTACTGGGTAATGTCACGAAAAATGAGCCCGCTTCCATGGTTATATATCTGTCAACTCTGAGGCCGGGATCCAACTATTGAATTTTTCGGGGTAGCCCAGCCATTTGACAAAGCAATGACTCACACCCCTGACACGTTTTTTTCTCAAAATCTTTTCTACTCTGTAGACACGATCCTCATCCATAGGTATTTTTTGCAGCTCTTCCTTATAAAATGACCCCTCTACAGGCTCTCCGGCTAAATCACTGATTTTATAAAGGGGTTTATGAAATTTATTGGAGACGCCGGTGATTAAAAAAATCTCATCGCTGTACGTCTTCTCATAGCCCTTACAGAAGGTCGATTTATAGCGCGATATTCTCACATGAGAGCCGACCGTTAAAGACGGTTTAATCGGTTTATTAGTAATAGTAGAACTGTAAATATTGCGCCAGATTTGCATCACGTTTCTCTCTGACACAGACGCGGGACTACAGCGGATCGTTGAGTGGTACGTATGGTTGTAGCTATGCAGCAAATCCGGTAAAATATCAATATACCTAAAGGTATTATGATGCGTAAGATAGCGCCACATACGGGTTTTTAATGTGCGATTAAAACGCTCGACCATAGCGGCTTTTACATCATTGTTTGTAAAAAAGTGATGAATATTGTACGTATTACATAGCTGTTTGAGTGATGAATTTATAAATTCTTTGCCGCGATCCGTCTGCAGTTTCTTCGGTATGCGCTTATCATTTTGAAATATTAATTCGAACGATCTGGCGACACTAGCGCCTGTCTTGTTTGTCAAGGCTACGCACCATGCGTATCTCGATAGAACATCAATCACCGTCAGGATGTATTTGACATTATCATTTTCCCTTGAATAGTCAATTAAACTTACGAGATCCGCCTGCCACTGCGCATCAATGGCCGAGACGTAAATTTTATTTGTCAAAAAGCGTTTTCTAGCAGGCTTGTGTAGCGTGTAGGTGTCTTGCTTATTTAACCAGGCAATAACATCAGATTTCTTTATACCGCGTGCTCTTGCAGATCTAAATAATTTGTCAATACCCGAGAATGAGCCGGGTGCGCGGCATGTAAAATATTGTTTTTCTAATATGGCATCATACGATTTAGACGTCATGATTGATTAAAATGATTGTGGTTCGTTAATCAACAGCCTGCTTCTTTCAGAAATTCAGCTGTATAAAAATTCCTGTTTTAATCCGGATATATCATGCCTGAGTTAATGCATGCATTAATTGCATGTATGGTTGTGTTCTGGGTGTTAACAGCAGGCGTGTGGTGGGGGCGTAACTGGGTGTGTTTCTGGGTGTTAACAGGTGAGCTGGTTTCTGACACTCAGGATAAATACAGGTGGCTGGCCCGCTAAAGTACATCAGACAACCACCAGAAGTCCGACCAGACTAAAAAAAGCAAGCTATTCTAAATGTAAGTATATAAGACAGTTGTGTTATTATTCGCAAATGCTTAATTATATTTAACTATGCATCTCTAAAACCATAATTAAGGGTGTTATTTGTCTAATAAGTTAGTTTTATACTGGAGGATAGCTGCATATTTAGTATCGTTGTATAATATAGTTTTACTGCATAAAACATATTCTGTGGTACATAATTAATATAGAAAGACTTATCCGCGGGCAACTATTATAACATAATTTATGTAATACAGTAGTTAATAACTGTCAATACGCCCTAACTAGCGCCTGCAGCGTTTACTTACTACATGTGTGTTGTTTAACATAGACATATTTATAGTCATATTTATACAGTAGCGGTATATTTAGTGGGGCTGTGTAATATAGTTTTACCGCATAAATCATATTTGTGGCGCATAATTAATATAGAAAGACTTAGCCGTATTACCCATGATTTGCTTAGTATAAGAATATTTATACACGGGGAGCAGTTTATTTGTTGGGGTATATAATTGAGTTTGACGAGTAGTGGTGTGTGGATAATATAGATTGCGCATAAAATTTACACAGATAATTTATTTTAGATGGAATCCCAACATTTTTCGGCTTTTTCCAGTCAAGTTGCGGATTCGGTAATAGGTATGTTTCAAGATTTATATACATGTATCTGTTAGTGTCCCATTCTAACTAAGGGCTGTTTTTATATATTATCTTTATATTGTTTATTCTTTCTTGTTTAAGATGAATTAATCAGGACCATCCCCGATAATCTAGATGAATTTACCAGGAACACCCCCGATGCTGTAGATGAATTTATCAGCAACTATAGCGATGATTTTTTAAACGGCTTCAGCGTGCCTACTCTGGAGTGTGATACACCTGGAGCTGAGTATAGTAACACTAATGCATGTGTCGCTGCTGTGTGGGATTTGACTCAAGGCATCATAGGTGCGTTGTGTGACTGCTGTGTATGTATGTGTGTGTGTGTGTGTATATAGCTTTTAAGTATTTAGACGTGTAAATATATATATTAATTCTTTACAGATGTCGACATGTTTCCAGAACCAACCACCACGGAACACAATCAGCCGCCTGTTGAGGAACTGATGTACCAGACCCCCACGCCGAGAAACAGCCCTGATTCTAGAGCACCTAAAAAACAGCTCGGACCGGCGGGCAAAAAAGGGAGAGGTGAGAATCGTATGAAAAGTTTTTTTTTTTTTTTTTTTTTTTTTTTTTTTTTTTTTTTTTTTTGCACAACCGCTCTGCGAAAATCCACCACGCCTCTACTAAGGCCTGTATCTTTATTTATAGCTTGTAAACTGAAGCCTAGAAGAATTTTCACAAAAGAGAATATACCGGAGCTAATGGAGAGCATCGCAGAAGCTGCAGAAGACGCCACGGCAATCATTCACCACACATCGCTATCCCGTAAGTGTATATTTTGGTATACAGGCACAGTCTCTGTACAGTCAATGATGCACGTGCTTCATCATTGAGATCCATGGCCCCCACATATCTGACACATGTATAATCTATCCTGCAGCTAAGCGCAGCGGCCTGCGTCGGTCTCACACATATCTGGCACACGTATAATCTTTCCTGCAGCTATGCGCAGCGGCCTGCGACGGTCTCGCACATATCTGACACATGTATAATCTTTCCTACAGCTAAGCGCAAAGTCATGAGAAAAACACCTCCAGCACCTCTACAGCCGCTACAGATCACCGAGAATGGCGCAGCACAAGCGTGGCCGGCGATACAGACGGCTAATGGTTCTGTTAGAGCATATCCGCTATCACCGATCTGCGTGGTGCAGGACGCAGGAAACCCTGTACCGTCGGACCATCGTGAAATACCCCATTCAAGTACCGGTCAGCCATCGACAATCCGTGTGAATGACCCCGCGCCACTATATCCAGAAGTGCTCGAGGCACCCCGAAAACATAAGCGGAAAACAAAACATGTTACAGAGTCACCAACCGCATCCTGCGCCGTGGGTGCAACAGCCACGATGAGTCGTGAAGAGTATGATCGCGAGATTGATCAGCTCGCTGATGGTAAGCAACCATCCATAGAACCGCTCATTATACGTATGTCCCACACTATGCAACCGTCAGCGCCATGTGTAACGGGTCCTGCTAATGCCTCTGGGGCCGGACCCTCAGGACCCTCTAATTTGGGTGACATATCTCATGTCTGTGTATCTAACTCTGTTAATGTTAAGAAACGGTCAAAGAGGTCGCGGCCGGATGATGTTAAGGGGTGTAAAGAGCTTAAGGTGTGTAAAAAGCCACGGATTCATGCGCCAGCTATAGATCTGCAGCATGAATCCCGCAGCTGGGACCCCGTTGAAATGCTTGTATTTCAGGAACACATCGGCCGCTACTTACGCTACAAACGCTGGGTCCCCAAAATAATGTTTTTTTGCGATACTTTTGAAAAATTATTATTAACACAAAACCCAACACAGGCTAATAAGTCCGAACTATACGCACTTCGGAGCCTGCTGCTGGATGGCGAGATAACAACTACAGCGACCCCATTATGACTAGATATGGTCGGCTACGGCATGCATAAACCGCCTAAACTAACACTACCCAGGTATAATAGGGCTAGAGTTATAAAAAGGGCTCTAAAATTGTTGGTCAGCGCTAGACGGGCGCTATGCTCTAGGAGGCGCCGTGGTGCCATGTGTCCTGCAATGCCTCTACAGTCACCACAGATGTCGTCACAAGAGTCAGAACAGCACTCACATAGTCCAGGCAGCTCTGCAGATGCCGCACAGGCATCTACACAAAATTCACAATCCGCAGACGCTGACGCTGCTGGTAATGTGCGGCGCCCCGATCATACAGTATTTTTGCAACACATCCATCATCATGAAAGGGCCCTCCGCAATTTCAACGGTCATATACATACAGATCATTTTAGATTTGTAAATTTGGAGCGTGTACGGTCATTTGAAGAGGGCTTGAATATTGTTCATGAAGGCATTCAGGCATTACTGGATAGAATCATCAGGGACATTGAACCTGGCGACTTTGTACAGTTAAGGTTTGATGCCGGTGATACTTTAGACCCTATTTTCACTACAAAACAAACCCGTGAAGATTTTAATTCCGAATCTTTTTTAAATGCTGTTGCCCGCGCACTTCAAAGTAACAGTGAATGCATATCATCCAATTCGCTAAAGCTAGTCGTCACCATCATTAAAAACCGACGCGGTGGTGTAAAAAGGCGCTTGAAATCTATAGCGAGCAGTCAGATCATTAAACAAAAGAGACAATGGCTGTATGATTTTAACAATTACAAGTCAAATCTGTGTTTGGCTGTCAGTGTGTGCGCCCTGATGGACGACACGGATGTCAGTGATGGTGTTTTACTGAACCGCTCTAAAAACATACACGCAGCACTGGGCATCCCTGATGATCAATTAGTGAGTTTTAGCGACATCCCTGCATTTGAAAAATATTTGGGGGTCACCATTAAAGTACTGTACTATAGTCAGGGCGATTGGCGTTACTTTGAGAGCGGTAATACAGCTATTGGCAAAACCGTATTCATATTGTTCCATGATAATCACTACTACGGTATCAAAAATATGAAGGGTTTTATCGGCGCTAAGTACTTTTGTGAGCTCTGCAATTCAGTGTTTCACCACAAAAACAACCACTCCTGTCAGTATTTTTGTAAAGCATGTCAGAGAGAGAATTGCATAGAAAGCGGTGCCGACCAACAGCCCAGATGTCCTGTTTGCAGAGTTTATTGCCGCTCGAGCGTGTGCCTAGATTATCACAAACAATTTGGATTAGGCGACCCAGCATTCTGCAGACTTAAAACATTTTGTGATAAATGCAACCTTTTTGTCCCCAGAAATAGTGAAACAGAGCATAAATGTAATGGTTTGCGCTGTCCTGTATGTCGCAGACATATAAATAAATTCGATGCCCATCTTTGTTACATGCGGAAGTATGTAGCACAGGATGAGTCAGATTGCTATATCTTTTATGATTTTGAATGTATGCAGGAGACAGGCACGCACATCCCGAATTACATTTATGCTACAACGCTGTATGGCCACCCCTCCTGGGAGTTTGAGGGCGATACCTGTACACATGACTTTGTACAGTTCTTTACAAGCGGTAAATTTTCAGATCATACATTTATTGCCCACAATGGTGGAAGATATGATGCATACTTTATTGTTAAGGAACTGATTTCTGAAAAACTACAAGTACAGTTGATAACCCAAGGTGGCCGCCTCTTGTGT
The DNA here is from genome assembly GCF_032444005.1 of Ranitomeya imitator. Lineage (NCBI taxonomy): Eukaryota > Metazoa > Chordata > Amphibia > Anura > Dendrobatidae > Ranitomeya > Ranitomeya imitator. The sequence continues at coordinate 1,080,374,871 of NC_091282.1, read as the reverse complement.
GTGTCGCTACCCGATTTGTCTATAAGGTTCATAGACTCTCTAAATTTTATCCCCATGAAACTCAGTAAATTACCACAGGCCATGGGCTTTTCAGGAGGCAAAGGGCATTTTCCACACTTTTTCAATACCAGAGAAAACCAAAACTATGTAGGTCCCATACCTGATGTAAAATATTATGGGGTGGAGTACATGTCACCTGGTGAGAAGGTAGAGTTCCTGGAGTGGTATGAGACACAGGTAAATACAACTTTTGACTTCAAGGCCGAGCTAAAATCTTATTGCAAACAAGATGTTGAAATTTTGAGACACGCCTGCGAGATCTATAGAGAGCGTATTATGCAGATGACGCAGAAAAATGTTAAAAAATACTGTAAGCGTCAAAAGCAAAAGATTGTAGTGCGCAGATGTGTTGATCCTTTTCAGCTCATCACCCTGGCCTCGGTGTGTATGACAATGTACCGGTTTAAATTTCTACCAAAAAAGACAATTGCCATTTTACCGGGTGATAATTATCACAAGGCAAAAAAGCGCTACTCGACACCCGCTATACAGTGGCTCATGTATGTAGCCCACTCTGAGAACATCGACATACAGCACGCTTTGAGAGGCGGTGAAAAACAGGTCGGGAAGTATTTTCTAGATGGCTATGCCTATGTTAGCGGCCAGCACATAGCCTTTGAATTTCAGGGGTGTTTTTACCACGGTTGTCCCGTGTGCTATAATGAAAATGACACAAATAAGGTCACAAGCACGTCCTACGGCCAGTTATATTACACCTTTTTAGCTAAAAAGCGTTACTTACAGTGTTGCGGGTACACAGTAAGACTGATGTGGGAACATGAGTGGAATGAAATGGTTGAAAATGATTCTAACCTTCAAACATTTCTTCGTCAGATGGAATTCCCCGCTCCTTTAGACCCCCGTGATGCGCTTTATGGCGGGCGAACTAACGCCATTAAGCTCTATCACCATCTGGAAGAAGGGGAGACTTTACACTACTACGATTTCACCAGTCTGTACCCCTTTGTAAACAAAACTAAAACATACCCTGTAGGCCACCCAGACATCATCTACGACAATTTTGGATTCATTAAAAAATACTTTGGCATTGCTAGAGTCAAGGTCTACCCGCCGAGAGATTTATTTTTTCCAGTTCTACCGGTAAAACTCAACAAAAAATTAATGTTTCCCCTTTGCTACACATGCGCTGCAGATTCCCAGGCAGATATTTGTGCCCACAGTGATGAAGAACGGGCGCTGACAGGCACCTGGTGCACTATAGAGCTCGAGATGGCGATAGAAAAAGGGTATCGGATCGCTCACATCTATGAAATATGGCATTTTCCTAAAACCACTGATGATCTGTTTGCGCCTTACATTAAATTACATCTTAGGGATAAGCAGGAAGCCTCTGGTTATCCTAGCTGGTGCACTGATGACGCCAAGAAACGGCAGTACATTGACTCTTTTCTTGAAAAAGAAGGTGTCCAATTACGGCCTGAAAATATAGCTGTCAATCCTGCTAAGCGCCAGATCTCCAAGCTTTTCTTAAATTCTTTATGGGGAAAGTTTGCTCAGAGATCTAATCTATCATGTACCAGCATTGTTAGGGATCCAGATGAGCTTTTTAAGTATTTGTTCCTGCCTTACTATGACATTTCGATGTTACATTTCCTTGATGATGACACCGCAACCATTAACTGGAAATATGCAAAAGGCCACCACACACTCAACAAAAACACAAACATTTTTATAGCGTGTTTTACAACAGCGTATGCTCGGTTAGAGCTCTATTCGCTGCTGGACCGGCTGCAGGAGAGGTGCCTTTATCACGACACAGACTCAGTTATTTTTGTACAGAGAGATGGTGAGTGGCAGCCGCCTTTAGGCGATTACCTGGGGGAGCTGACCAGTGAAATACCCGATGGTACACACATCACAGAATTTGTATCCGCGGGCCCCAAAACTTACGGCTACAAACTCAACACCGGTAAAACTGTCTTAAAAGTTAAGGGGATAACACTAAATGTTGGTAACTCTCAATCTATTAATTTCAACAGTCTGAAAGATCTAGTTCTGGACTACCCGCGCAATTCTGCCGCAGAAACTCAGAAACGTATTGTCGTACAGCAGGCGTCCATTGTGAGAAATAAAAAGTACTGGGATATTGAAACAAGGCCATTACGCAAAACACAAAAGTGCGTTTATACAAAGCGGCGACTATTAGACGATTTCACAACATTACCTTTTGGGTATTAGTCGAGTATTGTGATGGATACGCGTCTGCAACACCCGTTCTCGTGCATTCTAGCAGGCCCGTCTAATTCTGGAAAGAGCTATTTTGTAAAACAGCTGCTATATAATATTGAAGCTAATTTTTCTCAGAAACCTGATAATATTGTATGGTTTTATTCGTGTTGGCAAAAACTATATGATGAAATCTCTCTCTCTTTTCCCCACGCCAGATTTGTGGAGGGTCTGCCGAATACATTCGTAGATGACGAATTATTCCCACCGGAGAAGGTGAATTTGGCGATTGTTGATGATCTCATGGAGAGTGCTAGTGAGAATTGTGAGATAGAAAAAGCCTTTACCAAGTATGTGCACCACAGAAATCTCAGCATTTTCTACCTGGTGCAAAACATATTTTGTCAGGGCAAGAAAAGCCGTACGATAAATTTAAACACAAAGTACATGGTGCTTTTTAACAACCCCCGAGATAAATTACAAATTTTAACTCTAGCTCGTCAGATGTATCCCGGAAAAACACGTTTTTTCCTAGAAGCTTTTGAGGATGCCACGCGGGAGCCTTACGGGTATTTGCTTGTAGATTTGAGAGCTAATACTCCTGAGGATCTGCGTTTAAGGACTGGGTTGTTTCCACCCGCGCTGCCCGCTGTCTATGTTCAGAAGAAAAAAACTTCTAAAAAGTGAATTTTACCAGGTATCAGACATTCTACGCTGTGGTCGTTGTGATGTAAAGATGTCTGAGAGGCTCCGGCGTAACTGGGCTCTCTTAAAAACCCTAGTGAAAGCAACCCCCGCTGTCAGAAAGTCTATTTTGCGCGATGCAAGCAATGATTTAATTACAGCCATAGGCGAGATTGCTTTAAATATCTTAAAAGGCAGGATTCCGCTGAAAGAGCGCCAAAAAGGTATATTAAAGAAGTGGCGTAAAGCTATAAGAACCCTGAGCGACAGGTCTCAGCCCATAAAGAAAAAGAAGCGCCTACTAAAACAGGCCGGCGGGTTTATCGGTCCTCTTTTAGCTTTTGCAATCCCAATAATAACAAGCCTGATCGCCGGAAGATAATGGAGCATACAACGAAAATGTATCTAGTCCCCAAACAGGAGCTAGACAAACTAAGACCCGGTACTACAGATAACATACGCGACAGTGTTATTCGGCGCCTTGATGGTGAGATTAGCGACATTTTACAGCGTCGTGACATTCCCGATGATGTGAAAATTAAAATGTATAGCGCTGTGCTACAACGCTACTTGGTACATACGAGGCACAGCTCAAAAGAAGTAACGGCTTTAAATCTCGTTAGCCCTCCTGATCCTGGTCAGCAGCAATTGCCAAATACCGACTCTGATAAAAATCATGAGATCGCTGAAATTGTCGGACATATAAACCAAAGATATAAAAAGAATGCTGAATTTTTACTAAACAGGCTGCTGCAGAATAAAAATGTCACAGCATGGAATAATAATGCTGAATTTATTTTCAAAGGATCCGTAATACCAGGGTCTAACTTACTGGATTTGGTACGTAGTACAACGCAGAGTCATGCTCTGAACAGTAGAAATTTACCACCGGGTTGGGATTCATTTATGCAGGCTATGGCCGAACTAAATATGCCGTCTACAGTTGTGGGTAACCCCGCTACTAGGAAGCTTTTAGATGAATTAAAAATTACCAACAGTGAGACACGCTCTGTATCTACACCGCTGAAGTTAGCGGCGGTTCCCCGTACAATTCAATCTTTACATTCCCCGTCATTAGGTACCACACGTGGAACTCTGCTACCTAAAAAAAGGTCTCTACCGATGCTGCAAACCATGTGGCTCACGATGTAAAGAATGTACTGGATAAATGCTGTACACGCCTTGTAACGCTATATTAATTATTTTGTAAGAAGTGTAATTGTTCATTGTACTATTTTAATGTTTTTACTTTTTATATTCTGTATGAATTTTTATAGTAATGAAATGTCTTTGAGATGCTGTTTTATTGTGAGAAATAAATCTTTTAAATTTTTTTTTACAATATCGTGTCTTTGGTTTTTATTCGTATAAAACACGCCGCTTCTTACTTGTGTTGTAACATTGGGTCATATTATAACTTGTGTTGTGACATTGGTGCATATCTCTTCTGTGTATATAAGGCAGCCACAAGGATAAAACCTGCTACAATGTGAATAAACACAACTTGCAATGGCCTCAGTAGATAACAAATAACTTTGCAGATGCCATCTTCAGGACACAAAAAAGAGAAAGCAAATATCAATTCAGGTACAATACAAGTACAAATGTGTTATAAAACAAAGTTCTGCTTCACAAAGATCACCAAACAGCATGAGTTTGTACAAAAATATCTGACCCTCAGATAACACAGCTGTTTTCTGAGAAAGCTAATACAAAAAACAAATAACCTCAGATGCCATCTTCAGGACACAATAACTTTTCTGTTTGTGAGAATAAACATTTATGGGGTACGCAAATACAACAACAATTGCTTGACCTAGGTGCTATAAGCCTCTGACCCACAGTTAACCTAATTTAGGTAATGTTCACCATTTAGTTAGTGTTTGAGAATACTTTTCACATAACAGGATGTAGGATTGCATACAGAAACATCAGCCCTATTCACTATATGGATACACTGTGAATAAAACAAAAGCTTACAGAATCAAACTCGGGGCTACGTATAAAATCTATTATAAAACAAATGAAAAAGGTGTTATAAACCACGTGTAAAATAAATACACGACTAGGCTATAATTATAAACATGTGTTATTCCACAAAATACGGGAATAATATCAAAACTACAACAAATTAAACTATATTAAACTATATCAAAAGGGGAAATCAAACAAGGAGGGACAGCTGGATACCAGCCGTCAGACAAGGGGAGGGGAGGGGTTACACATTTTGATACACTTTGATAGGGGCGGGGCACCTGTCAGATTGAGTTTGACGAGACATGGCTATTATACACTACTCTTGTGTATAAATATATATTTATTTGTTCTGTACATACTTTTGACAAACTTATGGTGGAAGTTTGTTGGTATTGCTGCGAGAATTGTTAATAGCGGTGACACTTTGCGCCACCATTTTAACCCTTTTTATATAGTTTCACTTTTTGTTTTGAAGATCTGAAATAAATTTACTTTTTAATGTATTCTAATTTTATGAGAAGAACCTGAAAGTATGAAAAAAGTATGCATATCGCTGTGTACAGAATGACCCAACCCACTAGTTAACCCCTTCAGTGAACACCTTAAAAAAGTCAATTGAAAACAAGGCAAAGAACTAAGCTTTTTCATAATACCACCAAGAAAAAGTTGACTAAAGTGCGATAAAAAAGATAAATGTAATGGTATTGGTATTGCTGAAAATTTTATCTTGTGCCGCAAAAAACAAGCTGCAATACAGCTTGAGCAATAAGAAAATAAAAATGTTACAGTTCTCGGAAGAAAGTGATGTAAAAAAATGATTTTTTTCTATGAAATCATATTTATTGTGTAAAAGAGCCAAAATATTTTAAAAAAATGATATACATCTGATATTGCTCTGACAGAAAGAATAAAGCTATGTTTTACCACACACAGAAGAGCATAATATAAAAATTAAAAAAAACAATTCCTGAAATGCTGTTTTTTGTTTATTCTGCCCTACTAAAATTGGAAGCAATCAAAAAATGTCATATGCCCAAAAATGGTACCAATAAACTCAACCACGCGTCCTGTAAAAACCAAGCTCTCACATGACTCTGCCGAAATATGAAAAAATTACAACTCTCAAAATATGATGATGCAAAACTTGTTTTTGCAGAGCAAAATGCTTCTTTAAATGCGTGACAGGAGCCAAACATAAATAAAATATTTATCTGGTATCAGTGTAATCACATCGATCCAAAGAATAAAATCAACTAATCACTTATACCGCACGAGAAACTGCGTAAAAAATGAATACAACTATTTCTTCACCTGCTGTTGATTTATTTACTCTGCCATAGATCACAGTATGGCCTGGCTCACACTTATACTGCGCTATGCGCTAAACTCTTACACTGGAGTTTTTCTGTAAATCTCTGAAATACATGACTCAGACAGAACCCCTGGTGGAAGATTTCCTATAAAGAGCCAGATAGAGGCACCATGGATGTCATCTGGTCTATGATATGGCAGTGTGTTTCTTTTTTAGGAGCGTATAAAAGTGCAATTGGCCACAGTTTTTAACACTTCTGAAAAGAAAGACACAGCTGAACAGAGGCCATATGGAGTCCAGAGTAACTCTCTGGCATCATTATAGTGAATGGATTGCTTAGGAGTTTCATCTAAATCACGTAATTTATAGATTTAGATGGAAACCCCAACGTAAGTGCTCAGAGTAGAGCAGCAGATAAATGTGAGCTCAACCTTTATGTAAAATTTTCCCAATACAAGATTCAACTCAATCGACAAAAAAATCAAGTCCACATTCAGGTCCATCATCTGTTAATGAAAATAAAGGGGGCTTCCACATTACTGGTAGTACAAAGACTATGGAAAAGCACTGTGGCTCCTTGCCCCTGAAAAGAAATCCAACAAATTCTGCACTCCCAAAACCAAATGCCCGCCTCCATTTGAGCTCAACAATGGGCCTAAACACATTTAGCGTCCACAATTGGCATTTCTGTGGCTACGAGAGCCTGCTTAATTTACTGATGCATGTCTCCAGAAGCATAAGCTGGGCATAATGTACTGGGCACTACAACGTACTGGGTACAACAATGTACTGGCACTGCAATAGCAGATTTGCAAATTTTACTCAGCAATATCCACTGCTGCTTGATTCCAGAAAACACCCAAGGAATTGGGGAGAGAAAGACAAGGTTTCATCCACTCCCATAATAGAGCCAAATAATTTTAGTTAGTACCAGCATATACTAAACAATTTTTTTGGAGCTACATAATATTCCTGCATACCAGCATATACATTTTTTTTACAGCTAGATAATATTTGTCAGTGCCAGCATATGGTAAACATCCTTTTTAAAAGCTAATTGCTAAGTAATATTCCTCTTCTATTGCTGAAAAAGCTAATATTTATCTAGCAGTTGTGCGACTGGCGCAAACCCTGCAGAGATACGCAAAGCTGCCTGTTAAGCTATGGAAAGTCACTATTTACCAGTAAAATCTCTGAGTCTGGTGTCGGCATGTCTCATAAAGGTGATATTAAAAAAAATATATGTGATTTAAATAAGTAGCTTATCTTTTTCTAGCAGTTGTGCGACTGGTGCAAACCCTGCAGAGATACGCAAATGTCACACTTTACCAGTGGCAATAATTTTCCTTAATCTGCTGTTGGCGTGTGTCATAAAGGTGATGTAAAAAATTTAATATTCTATTGGTTAAATAAATAGTGTATCTTTATCTAGAAGTTGTGAGACTGGCACAAACCCTGCAGAGATACGCAAATGTCACAATTTGCCAGTGGCAATAATTTTCCTTAATCTGCTGTTGGCGTGTGTCATAAAGGTGATATAAAAAAAATTCTACTAGTTAAATAGTGTATATTTGTCTAGCAGTTGTACATACAGAGATAAGCAAACATCACTATTTACCAGTAATTTCCCTGAGTCTGCAGTTTGTGTGTGTAGTAAAGGCAATATAAAAAAATTGAATGTTTGACTTATGTAGTCTGCCACACATGGCACAGTTCATGTCCAGATGCCTTTCTCAAGACCCTCGCGTGAAAGACATTTTGTTTACCATGAAATATTGGCTGTGCACCTTTCTTGACTCATGGTACAAGTTGAAATTTGCTTCTCTCAAGTCAGAGGCAGACGTGCTATTTTATGTGCATGCATGCCAGAGGGCCATTGAGGAAGATTTGCTCAAAAGATTACCCACAGACAACGTTGCTGGTACAGATACCGGCTATTTTCACCCAAAAGGATTACAGGAGAGGGCCACACACACCAGGTGCAACTCGGGGGGAAAGTCTACCAACTTGGCCATTTTCATGAAACCATCACATTAGCAAGAGCTATCTGTGGTGTAACTATGATGAGGAGGGAGAAGTTGACAAAGATGGTGAAGGAGTACTTAAGTTACCATTCCTGCGTCCTCCCTGACTCTATAGTGCCCTTTAACTGTTGGATTTCCAAGCTGCACACTTGGCACAACCTCTCCTTGTACGCCTTGAAGGTGCTGCCATGCCCTGCCACAAGTATGTTGTCTGAGCAGGATTTTAGTTTGGCCGGTGAAATCATAATGGATAGGTGCATACGCCTGTCAATGGAAAATACAGACAGGCTAACTTCTAAAATTGAACAAGGGCTGGATTTACTCCAACTTTGCAAGCCCTATGGATGACAGTAACCCAAAATAAATGCAGCCCAAATGTTCTTTTTTGGAAGTTGTTTTAATGTCCATGCTTTACCATCCACACCAATTTTGTTCAAGAAACCATGTTCTACTCCTCCTGCTTCTGCAACAAGTACTTAGTGGTCTTATATGTATACCCCATGGGGGTAATATTTAAAATTTTTTGTAAGCCTTTGTACATTGTGAAATGTTGAAACTTGCACTCTCTATCTCTACCTAGTGTAATAACTACAAAATGTATTGTGAGGTCCCCATCACGGTCTCTTTCAGCATGTAGGATACAGACCCCTTGGGTAATTTTTGGAAAACTTTTCAGATTGTGCAATGGTGAAACTTGTACTCCCTATCTCTACCTATTGTAATAACTGGAAAATGTATTTTGAGGTCCCCATCATGGTCTCTTTCAGTGAGTATGATACAAACCTCATGGGTAATTTTTGGAAAACCTTGCACATTGTGAAATGGCGAAACTTGTGCTCCCTATCTCTATCAATTATAATGACTACAACATTTATTGTGAGGTCCTCATCACGGTCTCTTTCAGCATGTATGATACTGACCACTTGAGTAATTTTTGGAAACCTTTGTACGTTGTGCAATGGTTACATTTCTACTCTCAATCTCTATATACAGTGGGGCAAAAAAGTATTTAGTCAGTCAGCAATAGTGCAAGTTCCACCACTTAAAAAGATGAGAGGCGTCTGTAATTTACATCATAGGTAGACCTCAACTATGGGAGACAAACTGAGAAAAAAAATCCAGAAAATCACATTGTCTGTTTTTTTAACATTTTATTTGCATATTATGGTGGAAAATAAGTATTTGGTCAGAAACAAAATTTCATCTCAATACTTTGTAATATATCCTTTGTTGGCAATGACAGAGGTCAAACGTTTTCTGTAAGTCTTCACAAGGTTGCCACACACTGTTGTTGGTATGTTGGCCCATTCCTCCATGCAGATCTCCGCTAGAGCAGTGATGTTTTTGGCTTTTCGCTTGGCAACACGGACTTTCAACTCCCTCCAAGGGTTTTCTATAGGGTTGAGATCTGGAGACTGGCTAGGCCACTCCAGGACCTTGAAATGCTTCTTACGAAGCCACTCCTTCGTTGCCCTGGCGGTGTGCTTTGGATCATTGTCATGTTGAAAGACCCAGCCACGTTTCATCTTCAATGCCCTTGCTGATGGAAGGAGCTTTGCACTCAAAATCTCACGATACATGGCCCCATTCATTCTTTCATGTACCCGGATCAGTCGTCCTGGCCCCTTTGCAGAGAAACAGCCCCAAAGCATGATGTTTCCACCACCATGCTTTACAGTAGGTATGGTGTTTGATGGATGCAACTCAGTATTCTTTTTCCTCCAAACACGACAAGTTGTGTTTCTACCAAACAGTTCCAGTTTTGTTTCATCAGACCATAGGACATTCTCCCAAAACTCCTCTGGATCATCCAAATGCTCTCTAGCAAACTTCAGACGGGCCCGGACATGTACTGGCTTAAGCAGTGGGACACGTCTGGCACTGCAGGATCTGAGTCCATGGTGGCGTAGTGTGTTACTTATGGTAGGCCTTGTTACATTGGTCCCAGCTCTCTGCAGTTCCTTCACTAGGTCCCCCCGCGTGGTTCTGGGATTTTTGCTCACCGTTCTTGTGATCATTCTGACCCCACGGGGTGGGATTTTGCGTGGAGCCCCAGATCGAGGGAGATTATCAGTGGTCTTGTATGTCTTCCATTTTCTAATTATTGCTCCCACTGTTGATTTCTTCACTCCAAGCTGGTTGGCTATTGCAGATTCAGTCTTCCCAGCCTGGTGCAGGGCTACAATTTTGTTTCTGGTGTCCTTTCACAGCTCTTTGGTCTTCACCATAGTGGAGTTTGGAGTCAGACTGTTTGAGGGTGTGCACAGGTGTCTTTTTATACTGATAACAAGTTTAAACAGGTGCCATTACTACAGGTAATGAGTGGAGGAAAGAGGAGACTCTTAAAGAAGAAGTTACAGGTCTGTGAGAGCCAGAAATCTTGATTGTTTGTTTCTGACCAAATACTTATTTTCCACCATAATATGCAAAAAAAATGTTAAAAAAACAGACAATGTGATTTTCTGGATTTTTTTTTCTCAGTTTGTCTCCCATAGTTGAGGTCTACCTATGATGTAAATTACAGACGCCTCTCATCTTTTTAAGTGGTGAAACTTGCACTATTGCTGACTGACTAAATACTTTTTTGCCCCACTGTATTATATTATTATAATTTTTTTATTGTGTTACCTTTCTCATTGTGTCTTTAAGCATGTATCTGGGAGCCTGATGTTGATGTTTGAGTCTGCACTTGGACATTGTGGAACTTCAATGCAGTCATTTGCTCCACACACTTCTTCAGGTTTCAGCCTTATACAGAACAATAATAGGAGTAATGAAGGATGCTCTAAATATATGCTGCTAGTTCCCACACATTTCCCACACATCCCTTTATAAAGGGAAACTTGACATAATACCTCTGTTAGCATACATCATATACTGCTCACATGCGCAGCTGTACAGGAAGGAGGCGTTGATGCCTTTTGCCCACAACCTGCAGTTGCACAGACACTACAGTCAGCAACCACATCCAGTTCATTGTCCCAGCACAGTGGTCAGTTGTCCCTTGCCAGCATATGTGTCTGTTCCCAAATTGTTAGTTAGATAGGGCATACATAATCATTAGCACATTACAATGTCCAGTACTGGACAAAAAAACGTTGCTGGCTTTTCCAGGCTCCTAAATGAGACTTCTATCTCTTGTTAAACTGTTGGTTCCCTTAAATTTTCAAAATTTGGGTAAAAAAAATGGTGGTGTATTATTGCTAGGTTTTTGTACATTTTAAGCATGTCTAAGAAACTGGGTTCATACGCTCCACAAACCTATTCAGACCGCAGCCTTATATATATTGGAACATTGTCATTGCCATGCTAAGGCCTTTACCTGAGCTTTGTAGCACTGGGTGTCACCTGAGTAATACACTCCACAGACCTCAACACTATCTGGGACATATCCTGTAATTACTCCATTGTTGCTCAAAACCATGCAAAATAAAAATTCTGCCTGGTTGGCTAGCTTAAAGATGAAGTGCACAGGCTTGTTCAGACTAGTCAATGGCGCTCCTTTCTCTTTCCCTTGATGAGGCTGTTTCCAAGTAAAATGAGGCTTGTACATGTTCCTGACATGGGTTTCAGGCCTGACAGACTGACTACAATACAGGCCCTCGCTTTCATACACTGTTGTCAGAATTGAATTCTAATGCTTTTGGTGTCTGGTAGAATCCAATTTGCTGTAATTGAGCATACAGCTCCCCCAACACCTGTATTATATTCACCTTACAGCGGCTTCACCTGCTAGTAAGCCCTCCATTGGGATCCGGTGGCCAAAATGAATTGTGGAGCTCACAAAACTTAGGTTTTATGACACCTTCTGGCCCTCTGAAAATGTGAAGCGTGGGCCGCGGTGGATGTAGTGGTGGGCGAATCCCAAAATTCAAATGGGCATATTTTAGCTAGCATTGTAAAGTGATGGGGAATATGTACTATTATACTATTTAGCTAACAATTTGGAATGAGGTAGGGACCTCCCAAAATATAGGAGTGAGAGTTCTCCCAAATGTATGATACAGGGCTACCTGAGGGCACATCCTATGCCCAGGTTTAACGACACTTGCTGGCCCTCTGAAAATGTGAAATGTGAATAATGACATGGCAGTGGACGTGGTGATGGTGGCAGACGAAACCCAAAATTCAAATGGGCTTGTTTTAGCTGGCATTGTAAAGTGCTGGGGAATTCCATATATATTCCACTAGCTAAGAATTTGGAATGAGGGAGAGATCTCCCAAATGTAGGAGTGAGAGCCCTCAAAAATGTTAAAGGAAAAAATAAAACCAAAATCAACCATGTGAACATATCCTCAAGGGGAGGTATACTTTTCTAATTTTTAGTTTGCGTTATATACATGTAATTATGAAGGAAAAAATGTTTCTTAGCATTTAGGTTTGGTTTCGTAGGTCTTCTTATAAATCTGTAAAACTGGCGCAATAGTCTGACAATATTATTCCCAGATTCCATATGTGAGTGAGAGAGGCATGCAGGCATCTTCTCCATGATGTTCCCATTTAGTTTTAGCACTTTTCAATCCATCTCAGCTTTTTTCTCAGGCCTTTAGACCTGTTTGTTGGGTCCAGCAGAAAAATATTCATTTTTCCCATTTACTTGCATTGGATATGTTATTCAATACAAATACACAGGTATTAGAAATTATTTGTGCCCATTTTCCTGAATCCAAATATATCACTATTTACTCATCACTAGTTATAAACGTCTGTGAAGCACCAGAAGGTTCATAGTGCTCCCCACACAAATCGATACTTTTATTGAGAAGTCTAGTTTCCAAAATGGCATCACTTGTGGGTGGTTTCCATTGTTTTGGCACATCAAGGGCTCTACAAATGCAACATGGTGTCTGCTAATGATTCCAGGCATTTTTAATTAAAAAAGTCAAACGGTTCTTCTTCCCTTCCAAGCTCTGTCTTGTTGCGAAATTTAAGTTTCCTTCCACAATGGGGTATCGGCATAATCAGCAGAAATTTAGCAACAATTTTTGTGGTCCATTTTCTCCTGTTAATTTTGTGAAAATGTAAAATTTGGAGCTAAAAGAATATTTTTGCGGAAAAAATTTGATTTTTTATTTTTACTTCTCAACGTTTAAGTTTGTGTACACAACAGATCTAAATAAGTTCCTTGAAGGGTCTAGTTTCCAAAATGGTGTCACTTGTGTGTGATTTTCCACTGGTCGGCACATCAGGAGCTCTCCAAATGTGACATGGCTTCTGCTCTCGATTCCAGCCATTTTTGAATTCAAAAAGTTAAACGGTGCTCCTTTCCTTCAGAACACTGCCATTTACCCTCACATATGGGGTATCGGCTTGCTCTATAGAAATCACACAGAAAATACGGTGTTCCTTTTTCTCCTGTTACCCTTGTGAAAAAAAAATGGTGTAAATTTTATATTTTTGCGAAAAAAAGTGAAATATTAATTTTGTCCTTCCACATTGCTTCAGTTTTCGTAAAGCACCTGAAGGGTTAAAAAACTTCTTGAATGCAGCATTAAGCACCTTGAGGGCTGCAGTTTTTAGAATGTTGTAAATTTTGGGTATTTTCTGTCATATAGGCCAATCAAAGTAACTTCAAATGTGACATTGTCCCTGCAAAATTGGTTTTGTAAATTTTGTTTTAAAATTAAAAAATTGCTGATCAAATTTTAACCCTTCTAACTTCCTAACATTAAAAAGTAAGTATCAAAAATTTTGCTGATGTAAAGTAGACATGTGGGAAATGTTATTTATTAACTATTTTGTGTAACATCAAATTTCTGATTTTTATACAAATAAAAGCAAGCCATATAGAACAAATTTTATCACTATCATGACATACAATACAGTATGTCATGAAAGAGCACTCTCAGAATCAGTGGTATCCACTGAAGTGTTCCAGCATTATCTAATATATAAAGCTGAATGTGTGTGTGTGTGTGTGTGTATGTATGTGTGTATGTCCGGGATTGGCATCTGCACCGTCACAGCTACAGCCACAAAATTTTGCACAGTCACACATCTGGACCCCGAGAGCATCATAGGCTATATTGTGAGGCGAAATTTTAACCCCACATAGTAACATAGTAACATAGTAACATAGTTAGTAAGGCCGAAAAAAGACATTTGTCCATCCAGTTCAGCCTATATTCCATCATAATAAATCCCCAGATCTACGTCCTTCTACAGAACCTAATTGTATGATACAATATTGTTCTGCTCCAGGAAGACATCCAGGCCTCTCTTGAACCCCTCGACTGAGTTCGCCATCACCACCTCCTCAGGCAAGCAATTCCAGATTCTCACTGCCCTAACAGTAAAGAATCCTCTTCTATGTTGGTGGAAAAACCTTCTCTCCTCCAGACGCAAAGAATGCCCCCTTGTGCCCGTCACCTTCCTTGGTATAAACAGATCCTCAGCGAGATATTTGTATTGTCCCCTTATATACTTATACATGGTTATTAGATCGCCCCTCAGTCGTCTTTTTTCTAGACTTAATAATCCTAATTTCGCTAATCTATCTGGGTATTGTAGTTCTCCCATCCCCTTTATTAATTTTGTTGCCCTCCTTTGTACTCTCTCTAGTTCCATTATATCCTTCCTGAGCACTGGTGCCCAAAACTGGACACAGTACTCCATGTGCGGTCTAACTAGGGATTTGTACAGAGGCAGTATAATGCTCTCATCATGTGTATCCAGACCTCTTTTAATGCACCCCATGATCCTGTTTGCCTTGGCAGCTGCTGCCTGGCACTGGCTGCTCCAGGTAAGTTTATCATTAACTAGGATTCCCAAGTCCTTCTCCCTGTCAGATTTACCCAGTGGTTTCCCATTCAGTGTGTAATGGTGACATTGATTCCTTCTTCCCATGTGTATAACCTTACATTTATCATTGTTAAACCTCATCTGCCACCTTTCAGCCCAAGTTTCCAACTTATCCAGATCCATCTGTAGCAGAATACTATCTTCTCTTGTATTAACTGCTTTACATAGTTTTGTATCATCTGCAAATATCGATATTTTACTGTGTAAACCTTCTACCAGATCATTAATGAATATGTTGAAGAGAACAGGTCCTAATACTGACCCCTGCGGTACCCCACTGGTCACAGCGACCCAGTTAGAGACTATACCATTTATAACCACCCTCTGCTTTCTATCACTTAGCCAGTTACTAACCCATTTACACACATTTTCCCCCAGACCAAGCATTCTCATTTTGTGTACCAACCTCTTGTGCGGCATGGTATCAAACGCTTTGGAAAAATCGAGATATACCACGTCCAATGACTCACCGTGGTCCAGCCTATAGCTTACCTCTTCATAAAAACTGATTAGATTGGTTTGACAGGAGCGATTTCTCATAAACCCATGCTGATATGGAGTTAAACAGTTATTCTCATTGAGATAATCACGCATTCCAAATCACCAATAATCACGCATTCCAAATCACCAATTTTGCCCCTATCTACATCATGGGTGAAAGGAAAAGTGTTGGAGGCAAATTGACAGCTGTCAGATGTGAACAAGGCAGACTTAAAGAATAAGAGTGATGACGCCGAAGAGTATATACTGTACAGTTGCTAAGGTGGGGCCCCGACATGGAATACTCAACACACGGGGATATGAACACACACACAAAATGCACCGCACACTACCACGTGCTTGAACACATATACAACCCTCAGCACACATTTCACCACACATACACCCACCTCGCCACATGAAAGTCGAAATACAAAAGTTGCCACTCAAAACTCGCCACGCGCAAAATTTGCCTCATGCAAAACTAGGCTCACGCAAAACTCGCCACACGTGCAAAACTCACCTTATGGAAAACTCGCCACACGCAAACTTGCACACACGGAAAAAATTGCCACATGCACAAAATTTGCAACACATGCAAAAGTTGCCTCACACAAAACTTGGACATACTCAAAACGCACCACACATAAAACTCGCCACGCACAAAACTCACCATGTGCAAAACTTACTGCACACAACTTGCTACACTAACCTGTCACATGCAACGTGACACATAAAAAGTTGCTACATGCATGTCGCCACACAAAACTCATCTCACAAAAGTCGCTATATGCATGTCACCACATGCAACTCAACACACACAACTTGACACAAGAAACTCGCCCTAAATCACACATAAGTCTGGTATTATCCTTCAAAAATAAAAATCTGATTAATACGCAGACAAACTACAAGAGCAACAAATGTACCATATAGGAAATACGGCAGCTGTAAGTCAGATGACCTGTCTATTATGTGTATGTGTGAGCTAATATATACTGCCAGGGGGGAGGGCTTGCTGTTGGCTGGGGATTTACCAGGCTGCCAATTTAGCTTCCAAATACTGAGGTAAAAATACTGACCAAATAACGTGTGAACGATGTCTAATACAGGAGGAGATGACAAACAGGTATATACTATATATAGGAGGAGATGACATACAGGTACATACTCTATACAGGAGGCGATGACACACAGATATATACTATGTACAGGAGGAGATGACATACAGGTACATACTATGTACAGGAGGAGATTACACAGGTATATACTATATACAGGAGGTGATGATACACAGGTATATACTATATAAAAGAGGAGATGACACATAGGTATATACAGGAGGAGATGACATACAGCAGGTATAAACTATATACAGGAGAGATGACATACAGGTATATACTATATACAGGATATGGCATACAGGTATATACTATATATAGGATGAGATGACATACAGGTAAATATTATATACAGAAGAGATGACATACAAGTATATACTATATACAGAAGGAGATGACACATAGGTATATACAATATACAGGAGGAGATGACATACAGCAGGTATGTACTCTTTACAGGTGAGATGACATACCGGTATATACTATATACAGGGGAGATGACATACAGGTATATACTATATACAGGAGATGACATACAGGTGTATACTATATATAAGGGAGATGACAAACATGTATATACTGAGGGGAAAATGAGAGGTGTGAGGTGAAAATGAGAGGTGTGAGGTGAAGATGAAAAGGTGTGAGTGCAAAATGAGAGGAGTGAGGGAAAATAGTGGAGTGATCGGAAAATGACAGATGTGAGGTCGAAATGACAAATGTTGCGGGGAATGAGAGGATTGAGGGGGAAAATAAGAGGAGTGAGGGGGAAAATGAGAGATGTGAGTGGGAAAATGAAAGATATGAGGGGAAAAATGAGAGGCGTGATGGGAAAATGAGAGAAGTGAGGTGCTATAACTAACCACAGATATTTACTATGCCCAGGCAACGCCGGGCTCTTCAGCTAGTTACCAAATAAAGTGACACTGGTCTGAATTTTAAAATTTGGCCTGGTCATGAAGGTGAAAACAGGCTTTGTGCTTGAAGGGGTTAAATACACTATATATCATTATACACTTTAAATAAACATTTTTATTGCATTACTAATTTCCTCTACCTTTTCAAAAGATATGTATGAGTGAGTACAATTTAGAGAGGGCAAAATGGGACGACGAGGAAACTGTGTGAAGACGGGGCACAGTATGAATAGGCTGTGTCTTAAAATGGGGCACAGTATGGAGCAAGGGCAGAATGGTGGGGGACAGTATGTAGATATAAGGAGCATGAGGGGAAACAGTGGAGAGGAGACAGTAATGAAAAAGGCAATTGTTCATAAGGGCAGATGGTGTGGTGGTTAAAGCTCATAAAGGCAGACATTGTGGTGCTTACAGCTCATAACAGTGGATAATGTGACAGAGCGTATAATGGCAAAAGGTGTAGTGGATGCATCTCATAAAGGTGGACAGTGTGGCGATTATATTTCAAAAAACCTGATCTGCACATCCAAACATAGACTGAGTGTGAACAGGTGCTGAACCCAGAGTCGCCAACTCGTATATAGTTAAATAAATAGGGCAGCACACTGCAGCGCCAAAACATGCAAACTTGAAAAAACGAAATTTGAACTGCATTACTGCACTAGAAATATGAAAAATGAGAGCTTTTAGCGCACAAAAATGGCCAATTTTATGTGTACCTCGTAGCCACGTTAAGGCATCTCTCTTATACGAGGTCCTACGTTTGACCTACCTCACTGAGAATAAACGTCTCCATCTGAATGGGTACATGTAAAAACCTCTTCTTGGACTCAAATTCTCTCTCTATGTGGAGGGGTATTGGACCTACTATAATTAAAACACCTGAAGCTAGGAAGCGGGGAGTGCACGATCAGAAGGCTAGAGAATACATTTCAAAAAACCTGATCTGCACATCCAAACATAGACTGAGTGTGAACAGGTGCTGAACCCAGAGTCGCCAACTCGTATATAGTTAAATAAATAGGGCAGCACACTGCAGCGCCAAAACATGCAAACTTGAAAAAACGAAATTTGAACTGCATTACTGCACTAGAAATATGAAAAATGAGAGCTTTTAGCGCACAAAAATGGCCAATTTTATGTGTACCTCGTAGCCACGTTAAGGCATCTCTCTTATACGAGGTCCTACGTTTGACCTACCTCACTGAGAATAAACGTTTCCATCTGAATGGGTACATGTAAAAACCTCTTCTTGGACTCAAATTCTCTCTCTATGTGGAGGGGTATTGGACCTACTATAATTAAAACACCTGAAGCTAGGAGGCGGGGAGTGCACGATCAGAAGGCTAGAGAATACATTTCAAAAAACCTGATCTGCACATCCAAACATAGACTGAGTGTGAACAGGTGCTGAACCCAGAGTCGCCAACTCGTATATAGTTAAATAAATAGGGCAGCACACTGCAGCGCCAAAACATGCAAACTTGAAAAAACGAAATTTGAACTGCATTACTGCACTAGAAATATGAAAAATGAGAGCTTTTAGCGCACAAAAATGGCCAATTTTATGTGTACCTCGTAGCCACGTTAAGGCATCTCTCTTATACGAGGTCCTACGTTTGACCTACCTCACTGAGAATAAACGTCTCCATCTGAATGGGTACATGTAAAAACCTCTTCTTGGACTCAAATTCTCTCTCTATGTGGAGGGGTATTGGACCTACTATAATTAAAACACCTGAAGCTAGGAGGCGGGGAGTGCACGATCAGAAGGCTAGAGAATACATTTCAAAAAACCTGATCTGCACATCCAAACATAGACTGAGTGTGAACAGGTGCTGAACCCAGAGTCGCCAACTCGTATATAGTTAAATAAAGAGAGATGCCTTAACGTGGCTACGAGGTACACATAAAATTGACAATGCAGTTCAAATTTCGTTTTTTCAAGTTTGCATGTTTTGGCGCTGCAGTGTGCTGCCCTATTTATTTAACTATATACGAGTTGGCGACTCTGGGTTCAGCACCTGTTCACACTCAGTCTATGTTTGGATGTGCAGATCAGGTTTTTTGAAATGTATTCTCTAGCCTTCTGATTGTGCACTCCCCGCTTCCTAGCTTCAGGTGTTTTAATTATAGTAGGTCCAATACCCCTCCACATAGAGAGAGAATTTGAGTCCAAGAAGAGGTTTTTACATGTACCCATTCAGATGGAGACGTTTATTCTCAGTGAGGTAGGTCAAACGTAGGACCTCGTATAAGAGAGATGCCTTAACGTGGCTACGAGGTACACATAAAATTGGCCATTTTTGTGCGCTAAAAGCTCTCATTTTTCATATTTCTAGTGCAGTAATGCAGTTCAAATTTCGTTTTTTCAAGTTTGCATGTTTTGGCGCTGCAGTGTGCTGCCCTATTTATTTAACTATATACGAGTTGGCGACTCTGGGTTCAGCACCTGTTCACACTCAGTCTATGTTTGGATGTGCAGATCAGGTTTTTTGAAATGTATTCTCTAGCCTTCTGATCGTGCACTCCCCGCCTCCTAGCTTCAGGTGTTTTAATTATAGTAGGTCCAATACCCCTCCACATAGAGAGAGAATTTGAGTCCAAGAAGAGGTTTTTACATGTACCCATTCAGATGGAGACGTTTATTCTCAGTGAGGTAGGTCAAACGTAGGACCTCGTATAAGAGAGATGCCTTAACGTGGCTACGAGGTACACATAAAATTGGCCATTTTTGTGCGCTAAAAGCTCTCATTTTTCATATTTCTAGTGCAGTAATGCAGTTCAAATTTCGTTTTTTCAAGTTTGCATGTTTTGGCGCTGCAGTGTGCTGCCCTATTTATTTAACTATATACGAGTTGGCGACTCTGGGTTCAGCACCTGTTCACACTCAGTCTATGTTTGGATGTGCAGATCAGGTTTTTTGAAATGTATTCTCTAGCCTTCTGATCGTGCACTCCCCGCCTCTTAGCTTCAGGTGTTTTAATTATAGTAGGTCCAATACCCCTCCACATAGAGAGAGAATTTGAGTCCAAGAAGAGGTTTTTACATGTACCCATTCAGATGGAGACGTTTATTCTCAGTGAGGTAGGTCAAACGTAGGACCTCGTATAAGAGAGATGCCTTAACGTGGCTACGAGGTACACATAAAATTGGCCATTTTTGTGCGCTAAAAGCTCTCATTTTTCATATTTCTAGTGCAGTAATGCAGTTCAAATTTCGTTTTTTCAAGTTTGCATGTTTTGGCGCTGCAGTGTGCTGCCCTATTTATTTAAGTGTGGCGATTATAGCTCATAAGGGCAGATGGTGTAGTGGTAAAGCTGATAAGTACAGTGTGGCGGATATAGCTTATAAGGGTCGGCCTAAGGCACTAAAATACCCTGTTTACATGTTTATTAAAAGACCTCCAGTACAACCAAAGCTTATTCTTACACATCCAATGCTGATTTTAGTCCGTAAATACAAAGTATTTATTTTGCTTGCTTATATAGCTCCATCATTTTCCCCAGTGATTTGCAGACATTATCACCACTATCCACATTGCAAGCTCACGATATAATATCAGTATGTTTTTTGAGTATGGGAGCAAACCAGAGTCCCTTTCTAAAACCCACACAAACAATGGGAGAACAAGCAAACTACTTGCAGATGTTGTACTTGCTGGGACTTTAACCCAACAGTGCTAGCCACTGAGCCAACATGCTGTCCAAAAAAATAAGGTTTTACTGTACTGAACCAAATTTCACTAAAAGTTATGCTGCTAGAACCAAGCTCATAACATAAATGCAGTAGCATTAATTAACGAAATACAAACATACAGTGTCAGAACCAAGATCAGTACATAAATTGTATCAACAATGAAAAAATCCATAAAATATACAATTTTTTTTACTTTATTTGCTCTTGTTTCTTAAAATCAAATCATCTTTTAGTAAAGTAATAAAGGTGTATAGATAGTGTTTTTTTTCTTTATTCTGACAAATTTATTATTTTTTTTTTAAAAAGCAATACTCATCTCACTGATTCTTCTACACTCGAGGGTATTTCAACACTGCCAGAACTGTAGAAAAAGACATCCAAAATTTATATGTTGATCTAATGCCGCCTGGTAAAAATTTGCAAAACTGAACATGAGGTTCTTAGTTTAACATTCTGACTAGACTATAAGAAGCCCTCTGCCATATCATGGCAAAGCTCTAAGTGGGTCCCTAGCTTTAAAGGTTCGGCGCCATGCACAAACCACCTTCACAGCAGCAATGCACTAGCAGGGTGGGTGACCTGGTACCTCCCATGACCCATGCTAAGAGGCTGTGCTGCCATGGCTCCAGGCCCCACAGGCACAACACCACAGCAACAGGGGCCACCACATAGCACCAACACCAGATAAATAAATGTAAAAAAAACCCCTCACCCTCCACAAGCACTTAGACTATGGAGTGAAAACAAAAATAAGCAAAATCCTTCTTGCACTTTCTGGCTAATTTAAAAACACCTTGTTAGGGCTAGCGGAACGCACTGAGTAAATAGATGAAGTTATTGGTGGGTTTGCAGCCCAGGGTCCTCCATGCAGGAGGAACCTGCTGCTAGCAAATGGCACTATATGACGGTAATAAGCGAACTTTGTTACTTCACAGAGTCACCGACAAAAGAAAGCACTGTGCCCTATTAGACTCACAGGAGTACACAGCTAACTGCTGAGCTGATAGCAGTCAGTGGTCTTGCACACACATACTCCTCACCGGAGGTGCTAGTAATCTAGGGCTTATTTCAGCCGGGACCCTGAATACATACGCACAAAAATCCTCACCAGAGGTGCCGGTATTCTAGGGGCTTATTTCAGCCAGGGCCCTAAATACATACACACAAGATGACACTGGCGAAAAGCACATAACATAGATTGATACGAGTGAATGGCCGTGCGGTCATGCAAACCTTTTATAGCTGCAGCAACTACAGGACCTTCCCAGAAGGATCAATGGGAGGCTGCCATAGAACTTGAGCAACTTCAGGACCTTGCTAGAGGACCAATGGGAGTTGCTGCAGTACCTGAGCATGTGGCCCTTGATCTCCAATGAGAGATCTTACCCTGGGCATGCTCAGAAGGGGAAAAGTAGGACTTAGTCCCAAAGAAATCTGCTCACCACTGACCAGTACTGGCTACAATGGCAGAATCTGGAAAGGCAGCAGTAACCCTTTGCACAGTGTCAGGCCGGCCTCACACTCAGCGTATAAAAATACGGTCCGTTATTTACGGCCGTAATACGCAGAAAAGTCCCCAAAATAATGATCTGTATGTCATCTGTAGGCAGGGTGTGTCAGCGTATTTTGCACATGGCATCCTCCGTATGTAATCCGTATGGCATCCGTACTGCGAGATTTTCTCGCAGGCCTGCGAAACCGACATACGGACATACAATGGATCCATAGGCTCAAATAATCGTAAAAACATATATACTGTCATATATATATATATATATATATATATATATATGTCAGTGAGACACACATATATATATATATATATTAATATATCATACAGCGCTAGATAGCTTAAAAGCCAGTAATTCAATTGCCGGCTTTTCCTATTTCCTTCATAAACCCAACATGATATGAGACATGGTTTACATATAGTAAACCATCTCATATCCCTTTTTTCTTGCATACTCCACACTACTAATGTTAGTAGTGTGTATATGCAAAATTTGGGCGCTCAAGCTATTAAATTAAAGGGTTAAATCGTGGAAAAACTTGTTGTGGGCTCCCGCGCAATTTTCTCTGCGAGAGTGGGAAAACCAGTGACTGAGGGTAGATATTAATAGCCTGGAGAGGGTCCATGGTTATTAGCCCCCCATGGCTAAAAACATCTGCCCCCATCCACCCCAGATAAGGCACATCTGGAAGATGCGCCTATTTTGACACTTGGCCACTCTCTTCCCATTCCTGTGTAGCCCACGCCAATTTTTTCCGCGATTTAACCCTTTAATTTAATAGCTAGAGCGCCTAAATTTTGCACATACACACTACTAACATTAGTAGCGTGGAATATGCAAAAAAAAAGGGATATGAGATGGTTTACTGTATGTAAACCATGTCTCATATCATGCCGGGTTTAAGAAGGAGATAGGAAAAGCCGGCAATTGAATTACCGGCTTTTAAGCTATCTAGCGCTGTATGAAATATTAATGTATATACAAACAGTTAGGTCCATATATATTTGGACAGAGACAACATTTTTCTAATTTTGGTTATAGACATCACCACAATGAATTTTAAACAAAACAATTCAGATGCAGTTGAAGTTCAGACTTTCAGCTTTCATTTGAGGGTATCCACATTAAAATTGAATGAAGGGTTTAGGAGTTTCAGCTCCTTAACATGTGCCACCCTGTTTTTAATGGGACCAAAAGTAATTGGACAGATTCAATAATTTTAAATAAAATGTTCATTTCTAGTACTTGGTTGAAAACCCTTTGTTGGCAATGACTGCCTGAAATCTTGAACTCATGGACATCACCAGACGCTGTGTTTCCTCCTTTTTGATGCTCTGCCAGGCCTTCACTGCGGTGGTTTTTAGTTGCTGTTTGTTTCTGGGCCTTTCTGTCTGAAGTTTAGTCTTTAACAAGTGAAATGCATGCTCAATTGGGTGGAGATCAGGTGACTGACTTGGCCAAACAAGAATATTGCACTTCTTTGCTTTAATAAACTCCTAGGTTGCTTTGGCTTTATGTTTTGGGTCATTGTCCATCTGTAGTATGAAACGACGACCAATCAGTTTGGCTGCATTTGGCTGGATCTGAGCACACAGTATGTCTTTGAATACCTCAGAATTCATTCGGCTGCTTCTGTCCTGTGTCACGCCATCAATAAACACTAGTGACCCAGTGCCACCGGCAGCCATGCATGCCCAAGCCATCACACTGCCTCCACCGTGTTTTTCAGATGATGTGGTATGCTTTGGATCATGAGCTGTACCACGCCTTCACCATACTTTTCTCTTTCCATCATTCTGGTAGAGGTTGATCTTGGTTTCATCTGTCCAAGGAATGTTCTTCCAGAACTCTGCTGGCTTTTTTAGATGTTTTTTAGCAAAGTCCAGTCTAGCCTTTTTCTTCTTGATGCTTATGAGTGGCTTGCACCGTGCAGTGAACCCTCTGTATTTACTTTTATGCAGTCTTCTCTTTATGGTAGATTTGGATATTGATACGCCGACCTCCTGGAGAGTGTTGTTCACTTGGTTGGCTGTTGTGAAGGGGTTTCTCTTCACCATGGAGATTATTCTGCGATCATCCACCACTGTTGCCTTCCGTGGGCGCCCAGGTCTTTTTGCATTGATGAGTTCCCCAGTGCTTTCTTTCTTTCTCAGGATGTATCAAACTGTAGATTTTGCCATTCCTAATATTGTAGCAATTTCTCGGATGGGTTTTTTCTGTTTTCGCAGCTTAAGGAAGGCTTGTTTCACCTACATGGAGAGCTCCTTTGACCTCATGTTTACTTCACAGCGAAACCTTCCAAATGCAAGCACCACACCTCAAATCAACTCCAGGCCTTTTATCTGCTTAATTGAGAATGAAATAACGAAGGGATTGCCCACACGTGTCCATGAAATAGCCTTGGAGTCAATTGTCCAATTACTTTTGGTCCCTTTAAAAACAGGATGGCACGTGTTAAGGAGCGGATACTCCTAAACCCTTCATCCAATTTTAATGTGGATACCCTCAAATGAAAGCTGAACGTCTGAACTTCAACTGCATCTGAATTGTTTTGTTTAAAATTCATTGTGGTAATGTCTATAACCAAAATTAGAAAAATGTTGTCTCTGTCCAAATATATATGGACCTAACTGTATATGTGTCTCACTGACATATATATATATATATATATATATATATATACAGTGCCTACAAGTAGTATTCAACCCCCTGCAGATTTAGCAGGTTTAATAAGATGCAAATAAGTTAGAGCCTTCAAACTTCAAACAAGAGCAGGATTTATTAACAGATGCATAAATCTTACAAACCAAAATGTTTTGTTGCTCAGTCAAATTTTTATAAATTTTAAACATAAATGTGTGGGTCAATTATTATTCAACCCCTAGGTTTAATATTTTGTGGAATAACCTTTGTTTGCAATTACAGCTAATAATCATCTTTTATAAGACCTGATCAGGCCGCCACAGGTCTCTGGAGTTATCTTGGCCCACTCCTCCATGCAGATCTTCTCCAAGTTATCTAGGTTCTTTGGGTGTCTCATGTGGACTTTAATCTTGAGCTCCTTCCACAAGTTTTCAATTGGGTTAAGGTCAGGAGACTGACTAGGCCACTGCAACACTTTGATTTTTTGCCTCTTGAACCAGGCCTTGGTTTTCTTGGCTGTGTGCTTTGGGTCGTTGTCTTGTTGGAAGATGAAATGACGACCCATCTTAAGATCCTTGATGGAGGAGCTTAG
This sequence comes from Ranitomeya imitator, assembly GCF_032444005.1. Taxonomy (NCBI): domain Eukaryota; kingdom Metazoa; phylum Chordata; class Amphibia; order Anura; family Dendrobatidae; genus Ranitomeya; species Ranitomeya imitator. The sequence goes on along the minus strand of NC_091282.1, from coordinate 1,080,348,866 downwards.
GTTCTTGGCCAAAATCTCCAGGTAGGCCATGCTATCCATCTTCCCATGGATGCGGACCAGATGGCCAGGCCCCTTGGCTGAGAAACAGCCCCACAGCATGATGCTGCCACCACCATGCTTGACTGTAGGGATGGTATTCTTGGGGTCGTATGCAGTGCCATCCAGTCTCCAAACGTCACGTGTGTGGTTGGCACCAAAGATCTCGATCTTGGTCTCATCAGACCAGAGAACCTTGAACCAGCCAGTCTCAGAGTCCTCCAAGTGATCATGAGCAAACTGTAGACGAGCCTTGACATGACGCTTTGAAAGTAAAGGTACCTTACGGGCTCGTCTGGAACGGAGACCATTGTGGTGGAGTACGTTACTTATGGTATTGACTGAAACCAATGTCCCCACTGCCATTAGATCTTCCTGGAGCTCCTTCCTTGTTGTCCTTGGGTTAGCCTTGACTCTTCGGACAAGCCTGGCCTCGGCACGGGAGGAAACTTTCAAAGGCTGTCCAGGCCGTGGAAGGCTAACAGTAGTTCCATAAGCCTTCCACTTCTGGATAATGCTCCCTACAGTGGAGACAAGTAGGCCCAACTCCTTGGAAAGGGTTTTGTACCCCTTGCCAGCCTTGTGACCCTCCACGATCTTGTCTCTGATGGCCTTGGAATGCTCCTTTGTCTTTCCCATGTTGACCATGTATGAGTGCTGTTCACAAGTTTGGGGAGGGTCTTAAATAGTCAGAAAAGGCTGGAAAAAGAGATAATTAATCCAAACATGTGAAGCTCATTGTTCTTTGTGCCTGAACTACTTCTTAATACTTTAGGGGAACCAAACAGAATTCTGGTGGGTTGAGGGGTTGAATAATAAATGACCCTCTGAAAAGACTTTTCACAATTTAAAAAAAAAATAAACAAAGAAATAACATTCTTTTTTGCTGCAGTGCATTTCACACTTCCAGGCTGATCTACAGTCCAAATGTCACAATGCCAAGTTAATTCCAAATGTGTAAATCTGCTAAATCTGCAGGGGGTTGAATACTACTTGTAGGCACTGTATATATATATATATATATATATATATATACCCCTATACTATGTGTAGACATTTATCTTAGCTATTCTATTGTAACTGTCAGTGTGATTTTACTGTACACCGCACTGAATTGCCGGCTTTTCTATAGAGCACCGCTGCGTATTTCTCGCAAGTCACACTGTTGGTCCATATTTTTCTCACCCCATAGACTTTCATTGGTGTATTTTTTGCACAATACGGTGACAAACGCAGCACGCTGCGATTTTCTACGGCCGTAGAAGACCGTATAATACGGATCAGTAAAATACGGCAGATAGGAGCTGGGCCATAGAGAATCATTGTACCGTATGCAATCCGTATTTTCTGCACCTCTCATATGTCCGTAAAACTCGATAGTGTGAGGCCGGCCTTAGACTGAGCGAGACGCTGGGACCGATGCCTCCACTGAGCAGGCTCTACTGTGGCAGGAGGAGAATGGGAGACCGCAGTGGAGATGGCTCGAGATTCCCCCTTTGCAGAGGTGGGAACTCGACCCCTAACACACCTGGTCAAATGGCAAGAGTGCTGGTCCAAGCAGAAAAAATTACTGTGGGGACAGTAATGCAAATGCCAGAACTATAGAAAAAGGAATGGACCACACATCCAAAAATCATTTGTTGATCTAATGCAGCTAGGCAAAAATTTCAAAAAATGAACATGAAGTTCTTAGTTTAACATTGTGATCATCTGATCAGACTGTATGAAGCCCATTTGTGGATACCTAGCCTAAAAGGTATGGTGCACAAACCACAATCACAGCAACTATGCACCAGGGTGCATGGTGGGTGACTGCCTGGACATGACATCTAGCTGCAGAGATGATGCCCATCACATGGACATCACCTTTCGTTCTCCCATAGTATAGAGGTGAGTGTTCGTTTATTATTTCTTCCTTCTTTCCTATTAAACATGCCCACAGTTTCATATAGACTAGAAAAGTCACAATTTACCAACTTCAAAGCATAAAACAGCATATATGCACAGTGTAGTTAGAAATTGTGATGAGTGAATTTGTTCAAAAAACGATCGCCAAACACAAATTCGGCACAAGTATGGCATTCAAAATCGTGATTGGAAACTCAAGCAAAATTTTATAAAATCGAAAAAAATTGGAAACATTTGGTAAAAAGTGCGGGGAAATATTTTTATTGCCAAAAAAATATTTTCAGCACTTTGGCTAATATAATGGTAGTGAAGGATGAGCAAGGGGCACATATTTGATGAGGGTAGGGGTTTAAGGAGCTCAGAGGAGAGGTGTGCTTGTAAAGAGTATTTGTTTTTCTCTAACTTTATGTGTGCACAATGCGGCTAGCCAATCAGGACGCAAGAAACATCCACAATGTCCTGGCACAATGACTTATGTCATTGGCTGCTATAATTACAAGACCTTCACCATAGAAAGAGAGGACATCTTGTTTTAGTGTACAGTAATAGCACACAGAGGCTACTCCTGAAGCTGGCACTGTTTGCAGCTAGATTTTAGATAGTTAGCTTTGCGGTTGTTTATTAGTCAGATAGTTTAGCTAGCAAGTGTCCTGTTTGGCTGTGAAATCAACATTCCAGCAGATTTTTTTGTGCCATTACTGAGGTCCACAAAGTCAGCATGGTACATTTCTGCTTGTTGTGCATGGCTGCTATTGTGCTCCATGCTTGAGTAGACCATTCTAAGGCTGGTTTCACACTTGCGTTTTTATCTGCAGCATTTGTACCGCATAAAAACGCATGCGTTTTTTTCCCTATGTTTAACATTAAAAACGCATGCATTTTTTTATACGCGTTTGGTCGCGTTTTACGACGCATACAAATTTTTTTGATGCATGCGTTCATTTGCAGAAATGCAACATGTAGTAATTTTCAGAGGCTTTTTTTGACGCATAAAAACACATGCGTTCGTTTGCGTTTTTTTTGCGTAAAAAAATGCATTGTAGTCTATGGAAACGCATGCGTTTTTTACATACATGTGTTTGCATGCGTTTTTGAACGCATGCGTTTCAATTAAGATAAGGAGGTCTAGACACTGATACGCCACCCCTTAGCATCAAGGTGATAAAAGGGAGGTTGGGGACAGTTTCAGGACACTTCTCATCAGACTCTCAAGAAGACAAGACACTGTCAGGCCTCATTTTGGAGGACAAGACCCAGATCAATGTGAGTATATCCTAACCAATGCCTTTATTTTCAAATTTTTGGCTCTACATGTCCTAATTTCTTCCATTTCTTTTTTTTCAACATGCATCAGAATGTCTTCTTCGGAGTCTTCATCTGGTGAGGAGTTTGAGCCACGTCAGTCGGAAGTGGAGCATGTCAGTGAGGTGAATATTTGCCTCTTCAGCTTGGTAAGTATTCACTGTCACATCGACACGTGACAATTTTATTTTTCCTTTTTTTTAGAGCACTTCCACTGAGGCACAGACTGGGCCTGAGCAGCGGAGTCAACCTCCGGTGGGAAGACGGCAGCGGGTATATATACAAGGCTGACTGTCCTCATTGTAATATTCTTGAATCTTCCTTTCTTTACCCTTGAATTTCTTTAACTTTTTCTTCTGGAATCCTTTTGTATGTTGACTTTCATATTCATGCCATTTCTCATCATTTGTTATCTTTCTTTCCTTATGTGATTGAGCATACTTTAATGATTTTCTTTTAATTTTAGGTTTCACAACGGGACGATGACCGTATTGACAATGACCTCCTTATAACCCTGGTCCAGGAGTGAGTTCCGCTGTGGGACAGCCAGGATCCACTGCATTCGATGAACAGCACGCTCCGCCGTTTATGGAATGATGTGGCCCAAGCATTGTGGGATGGCTGGGACAATGCCACGCCACGGGTCTGTAATGCATTTGGTAAGTATTGCACTGCAGTGTGAAGCAGCAGAGACCTTGGCCGTGCTCTCTTGACTGTGTGTGATGAAAGAAATTCTTCGGAGTTTCTTTCATCACACACAGTTGTCTTTGCACGGCAAAAAGTCCATTTACTGACCATAATTTTTTTTTTTTTTAACAGTGGACAAAGTAAAAACACGTTGGCGTTCCATGAAGGACCACTTCAACAAGGACCTGCGCGAAGAGAGTCGTGCTGCCAGTGGTTCAGGAGCAAGGACCAGTCTGTACAAATATCATCGTGTGCTGTCATTTTTAAGACCGGTCCTTCTCCAGAGAACGTAAGTTTTGCTCACATGCTTTCGGTTGTATTGCATTGACATAATCTGTATTTTCAAATTCCACAGGATTTAGCTTCTGGTTATTTTTTGGTATTAATTTTCTTTTTCCTTTTTTCACAGCACACACAGCACGACTGTCGCCCCAGGTTCAGGAGCGGTCCTTCAGCCGGCAGCCACGGACCCGTCCCAGCCATCCAGCAGCGCAGCAGCAGGTGGGCCTTCCGCACTAACTGGAGACCAGGGAGCTCTCCCATCAGGTCTTCCCCTTTCACAGTCCTCTTCCACTGCACCCTTTTTTTTGGGCTCATCCCGGCAGCGACAGAGGGCTTTGGACAGGACACTCATGCCCGAGTTTTTGCACTTGAGCTCGGTTTTACATGAAGCAGTCAAGGCTTTAGGTGACCGAATGGATGTTTCTCATAACCTCTTGAATTGCCATATCCAGGAGGTCACCAAAAGCCTTGATCAAGTGAAAGCCGACCTCCAGAGGCCAGCTCATCATTTTTTCAACCAAATTGAGCAGGGCATGTCGGAACACCTTAGCCCTGATCTCCAGCTCAGTGTGATGCAGGCCTGCAATGCTGCTTTTGTGCAGGCTATGCAGCAGAGTCGGAATTTACAGCAGACAGTGGCAGCATATCCAACTGTGCCGTCACTGTCACGATTAACCTTCATGCTGACCTCTGCTGCATACCACTGCACGGCCACCTCAATTCCTTCCACAGGTGGACTCAACTACAGTGCCAACACCATGACGAGTGCAGTTGGACATCCCACCGCCACCACCGTTACAACCGCTGCTCCGGCTTGGACCTCCTCCACTGACACCACGATGCAGCAGGACCCTGGCGTGGCTTTTTGGACCGGCCCCCCTGATGCAGCAGGACCCAGGCATGGCTTTCCAGCCAGGACACACCCAGATGCAGCAGGACCCAGGCATGGCTTATCGGAGCAGCCCCCACCCGATGCAGCAGGACCCAGGCATGGCTTATCGGAGTGGCCCCCTGATGCAGCAGGACCCAGGCATGGCTTATCGGACCGGCCCCCATGCAGCAGGACCCAGGCATGGCTTATCGAACTGGCCCTACCATGATGCAGCAGGACCCTGGCAGGGCTTTATGTTCCCCCCCCCAACGATGCAGCAGGACCCTGGCAGGGCTTTATGTCCCCCCCACCACGACGCAGCTGGACTCTGGCGTTGCCAAGCGCTCGACAAGCGCAATGGACTGTGAGACAGTGCAGCCGGACCCTGACGTGTCTCCAGCCACCACGCTACAGCATATGAGCCCACCAAGACGTCCCCCTACCTGTTATAAGAGGCAATTCAGTATCACAATGGACATGGAGGTCAGAGCACATACAGTGATCTGACAATAACCCAAAATAATAGAACGAGCTCTGAGACGTGGGAACTCTGCAGACCGCAATCCCTGATCCTCTCCAAACACAACTAAAGGCAGCCGTGGATTGCGCCTGATCCACTGAATTAGGCTCATCGTACAGCAATCCGAGTGCCAGGAAAAACGCATTGATATTACTCAATGCAGGATCTCCTGGCGCAAGAGAAAATGCCCAGTCCTGAGGGTCGCCGCGCAAAAAAGAAATAATAATCAAAACCTGTTGAACTGGATCACCAGAGGAACAAGGTTTCAAGGCCAGAAATAACTTACAATTATTTTTGAAACTCAGAAACTTAGTTCTATCTCCAAAAAACAAATCAGGAATAGGAATTCTTGGTTCTAACATAGATTTCTGATCAATAGTGTCTTGAATCTTTTGTACTCTTGCCGAGAGCTGATCCACAAATGAAGACAGACTTCTAATGTCCATCGCTACACCTGTGTACTGAACCACCCAAATGTCTAGGGGAAAAAAAAGACAAAACACAAAGCCAAGAAAAAAAAATGGTCTCAGAACTTCTTTTTTCCCTCTATTGAGAATCATTAGTACTTTTGGCTTCCTGTACTGTTATAAGAGGCAATTCAGTATCACAATGGACATGGAGGTCAGAGCACATACAGTGATCTGACAATAACGCAAAATAATAGAACGAGCTCTGAGACGTGGGAACTCTGCAGACCGCAATCCCTGATCCTCTCCAAACACAACTAGAGGCAGCCGTGGATTGCGCCTAACGCTACCTATGCAACTCGGCACAGCCTGAGAAACTAACTAGCCTGAAGATAGAAAAAATAAGCCTACCTTGCCTCAGAGAAATACCCCAAAGGAAATGGCAGCCCCCCACATATAATGACTGTGAGTAAGATGAAAAGACAAACGTAGGGATGAAATAGATTCAGCAAAGTGAGGCCCGATATTCTAGACAGAACGAGGATAGGAAAGATAACTTTGCGGTCTACACAAAACCCTAAAGAAAACCACGCAAAGGGGCAAAAAGACCCTCCGTACCGAACTAACGGCACGGAGGTACACCCTTTGCGTCCCAGAGCTTCCAGCAAAACAAATAGACAACCTGGTCAGAAAAAATAGCAACAAATAGCAAAGAAGCACTTAGCTATGCAGAGCAGCAGGCCACAGGAATGATCCAGAGAAACACAAGTCCAACACTGGAACATTGACAGGAAGCATGAATCAAAGCATTAGGTGGGGTTAAGTAGAGAAGCACCTAACGACCTCACCAGATCACCTGAGGGAGGAAACTCAGAAGCAGCAGTACCAGTTTCCTCCACAAACGGAAGCTCCCAGAGAGAATCAGCCGAAGTACCACTTGTGACCACAGGAGGGAGCTCTGCCACAGAATTCACAACACCTACCAGGCAAACCCAAACAAAAACTCAGAAAAAAAAAAAAACTCTTAGTATTCCTCCCCCATCACCTTCCGATATGTCTGTATTGTCAGTTTTGTCTCACCCTTCCAGTGCGTCTCAAGCCCCTCATGTGTCAAGCCCCATCCCCGAACTTCCAGACCCTTCTAGTTTCATTGCCCCTTCTCCTGCCACCTCTGCGTCGTCCACAGTTAGCCAGGCCTCAGTTCTTCACACCCCCCGTTTACATCACTCTACCCCAAGCCGTCGCGGTACCAAAAAATAAGTTTTAGACTTTGTTAACTAAATAAAAACAGTTTAATTTGCCACACTTATATTTAGTTTATTGTGTCTATCGCCGCCGGCAACACACACCGTGCGCCAAGAAACTTCGCCACACACGTATTCTTTGGGCCACAACATATCTCCAGTAGTTAAAAATACTGCAGCTATATGTGTGTCTTTAGTATAGAGATATGAGGTGGCCCCAAAAATATAACATTTATTTCCATACTCTATTTTTGTATATGCCTAGTTTGACAGAACAAAGAGAAAATGGTGGAAATCCAGTTCAGGTGTCCAAAAACTCAAAAGTTAGGACACCTGACCTGTTGAGTAGATAACTGCCTTGTATATTCACCATATTCTATTCTTTATACCTAATCTATTACACACCAATTGAGGTGACAATGGTTGTCACATGCTACATATCTATGTTCACCTTCCCAGGTGTAAGAAATAGTGAATTCATGAGCCTGTATATGTTTATCATGAATTCATTATTTCTGACACTTGACTTGATGAGTATAGATAGCATGACAGTGATTGTCTCTCCATTTTGTGTCCAATGGATATATGAGTATAGCGTCTTGATGCAATGACGTCAACAAGCTTACCAATAAATCAACATGGTTGCCATTATTAGAAGTATGTGGCCAGTGTTTTATATCATTATTTGTAAACCAAAATAGGGAGTGGAACAATAAGAGGTCAATTATGATATTAACATAATAACTAGCACCTCTGCCTGTATCACCCACTCCTGGTTTTGGATTACAAAAAATGATATTATATACATATCTACTGCCCGTTTTTGGGCAACCTTGGTTTGGAGAGGAAAAAGATAGGAGACACGGTCAATACAACCAACACCAAAGTTTATTAATTTGAAATATTATTTTCATTATAGAAACTTACTTGTACATTTAAACAACATTGTCCTGCCATGACACCCGTCCAGTATCTGAATCAAAATAGGCCGCAAATTGGTCCCGCATGAGACCAACGGCTGCAGTTGACCACAGCGGGTGATGCTGGAAATCAGGCAGTGGGTGTGCAACTGGTTCATCCAGTTCAATGTGGGGTCGCTCCTTAGTAATTATGTAATTGTGGAGAACCACACAGGCTTTGACCACCTCGTCGACTGTTTCCACTTTTAGATTTATGGCTGTTGCAAGAATGCACCATTTAGCAACCAGAATGCCAAAGGTACACTCTACTGTTCTCTGGGCCCTGGTCAGTCTGTAGTTGAAGATCCTTCTAGTGTGGTCCAAGTCCCGACTGGAATATGGCTTCAGTAGATTTTCACACATCTGGAAGGCCTCATCCCCAACCATAACAAATGGCAGCGGTGGGCCTTGAGCGTTGGGGAGAGGCTGTGGAGGGGGAAAATTTAAATTGTTGCCATACACACACCGGCCCATATCCGAGCTCTTGAAAGTCTGGGAATCATTGCCACGGCCAAAAGCACCAATGTCCACGACGATGAAGCGACAGTCCGCATCAGCTATTGCCATGAGCACTACAGAAAAATATTTTTTGTAGTTGAAAAACTCCGATCCGGTTCAGGCAGGTTTGATAATGCGGATGTGCTTTCCATCCACCGCTCCTAAACAGTTGGGGAAATCACACACATTCAAAAATGTATCTGCAATTTCACGCCACATGTCAGCGGTGGGTACTGGTATAAACTCCTCACGGAGTACATTCCATAAAGCCTGACAGGTGTCCACAACTATTCCGGACAGGGTGGATATTCCAATCCGGTATTGGAAGTGGAGGGAAGATAAACTCTCCCCTGTGGCAAGAAATCTAGAAGAAGAACACAAACAAAAAACAACATTACAATCTACTCTTTTTATGGTGTGGTTAAAAAAAAAAAGAGGAAAACACAAAAAAAAATGTCAGAATAAACAAAATTGGGACTGTCATTGGTTTAGATTTTAAACGTAGCTTAATGTCACCAGCAGACGTTCCTCGGGTGGAATCGCTCTACGGAGCTGGGTGTCCTGTCGCCGTATAGCTCCTTGGACACGAGACAGCAAATCCCGGAACGATTCTTGCGACATTCTTGTGTACTCCTGGAATTTCTCTGGGTTGGCATTCAGCTCGGCATAGAGCATGTGATAGGCTCCACGGCTCTCACGCACTTCTATTATGGGGTGCCTCCAAAAATGCCTACATTGTCTCCTTCTCCATATTTGGCGGTTTCGGTCTTGCTCCCAAGCAAAAGCACAGGCCAGAAAAATCTTGAAGCTGAAATCCAGGATGAAATAAAAGCTCTCCATGCGAAGATCCATCATGACACAGGAAACAGTAGCAAGCTGTTAAAATTTCTGTAGCCCTAGGGTCTATATATAGAGAGCCCATCATATAAGCCCTCTCTACTCCTATTGGTGGTGTCTGGTTATCTTTTTTTGGCTCCTGTGATATTTTTGGACATGTGCACAAAAAAACGCAAACGCATGAAAAAACACATGTAAACGCATGCAAACGCTGCGTTTTTTAGCCGCATGCGTTAATGCATGCGTCTAAAAAACGCAGCATTTGCACACGTTCACGTGTGTTTTTTCATGCGTTTGCAAATGCGTTTAAAACGCTGCAGATCAAAACGCAAGTGTGAAACCAGCCTAAATCTTATTTTTTCACTTGCTAAATGTGAAGCAGCATGCCAAATCCCACCTTGTCATTTAGTGTTGTGGTGACATTGGTCTGTGATTTGAGCTGTTGTGCATGAATAAAAAATGTTGTTAAGTGTTGCCAGTTGTTACCGTGATTCACCATGCTATATCTCACCTTATTTTGTGGCGGTGAAATTCCACTCCCTGCATAGCTCATGCACATTAAAAAAATGTTCTGTTGCTAAAAGTGATATACCCCACTGTATCTCACATTATTATTATTATTATTATTTATTGTTATGGCGCCATTTATTCCATGGCGCTTTACATGTGAGGAGGGGTATACATAGTAAAAAAAGTACAATAATCTTAAACAATACAAGTCATAACTGGTACAAGAGGAGTGAGGACCCTGCCCACAAAGGCTCACAATCTACAAGGGATGGGTGAGAATACAGTAGGTGAGGATAGAGCTGGTCATGCAGCAGTTTGGTCGATCGGTGGTTACTGCAGGTTGTAGGCTTGTCTGAAGAGGTGGGTCTTCAGGTTCTTTTTGAAGGTTTCGATGGTAGGCGAGAGTCTGATGTGTTGTGGTAGAGGGTTCCAGAGTAGGGGTGATACGCGAGAGAAATCTTGTATGCGATTGTGGGAATAGGAGATAAGAAGGGAGTAGAGAAGGAATTGTAATTATGTGCCGGTGACATGAAGCTCTCTGTAGACCTCAGGCACATTTAAAAAAAATTCTGTTGCTAAACGTGATACAGACCACCATAGCCCACGTTGTAATTTTGTGGTAGTGAAATTAACCTGTCTGCAGAGCTCATGCAGATGACAAAAAAAGTTTTTCTGTCACAAAACGTGATACAGCCCGCCATATCCCACGTTGTAATTTTGTGGAGGTGATATTAAGCTCTCTGCAGACCTCATGTACATTAAAAATAAAATTGTCTGTTGCTAAATGTCATACAGCGCGCCACATCCTACGTTGTAATTTTGTGGTGGTGATATGAAGCTGTCTGAAGATATCGCACACATAAAAAACCATATATTTTTACTGCTGCTAAATGTGATAGTCTGCTGTCTCCCATGTTGTAATTTTGTGGTGGTGAAATAAATCTGTCTGCATGACTTATGCAGATGAACAAAAAATTGTTTTACTGTTGCTAAACGTGATACATCTCATCATATTCCACATTGGAATTTTTGAGGTGGTGATTTGAAGCTGTCTGCAGACATCATGCACATTAAACCATTAGTGACAGAGTCAATTTGCTGCTTAATGTCCGAGCCAATTTTTACAATTTTGACCACTTTCAATTTATGTGGTTATAACTCTGGAACACTTCAACAGATCCCACTGATTCTGAGATTTTTTTTGTGACACATTGTACTTCATGATAGTGGTAAAATTTCTTCGACATGACGTGTTTATTTAGGAAAAAACTGAACTATGGTGAAAATTTTGCAATTTTTCAAACTTTCCATTTTTATGCCTTTAAATCAGAGTGTGCCACAAAAATACTTAATAAATAACATTTCCCACATGTTTACTTTACATCAGCACAATTTTGGAAACAATTTTTTTTTGTTAGGACATTATAAACGTTAAAATTTGACCAGCGATTTCTCATTTTTCCAACAAAATTTACAAAACAATTTTTTTGGGGACAACCTCACATTTGAAGTGACTTTGGTTGTCAATATAACAGAAAATACCCAAAAGTGACACCATTCTAAAAACTGCACCCCTCAAGGTGCGCAAAACCACATTCAAGAGGTTTCTTAACCCTTCATGTGCTTCATGAGAACTAATGCAATGTGGAAGGAAAAAAAGTACATTTTACTTTTTTCTCAAAAAAATTACTTTGGAACTAATTGTTTTATTTTCACAAGGGTATCTGGAGAAAATGGACCACAAAATTTGTTCCAAATTTATCTTGAGTACACGGTACCCCATATATGGGGGAAAGCCACTGTTTGGGTGCATGGCAGGGCTCAGAAGGGAGGGAGCACCATTTGACTTTTTGAAAGGAAAATTGGCTGGAATCAATGGTAGTGCCATGTCACACTTGGAGATCTCTTGATGTACCTAAACAGTGGAAACCCCCCAAATCTAACTGCAACCCTAACCCCAACACATCCCTAACGGTAATCCCAACCCTAACCACAACCATAACCCCAACACACCCGTAAGCCTTATCCCAACTGTAACCATAAAACACCCCTAACCCTAATCCAAACCCTAACCACAACACACCCCTAATCCTTATCCCAACCCTAACCATAACCCTAACCACAAACCTAACCCTAACACACCCTGTCCCTAATCCCAATCCTAACCCTAAACCTAACCCTAACCTTAGCCCTAACCCTAACCCTAGCTGTAGCCCTAACCCTAGCCTTAGCCCTAAACCTAACCCTAACTTTAGCTCAACTCTAACTCTGATGTAAAATTAGAAATAAATATATATTTTTTATTTCACTATTTTTCCCTATCTAAGGTGGTAATAAAAGGGGGTTTTATTTACTTTTTTATTTTTATCACTTGCGATTGCAACACTGGAGTTTGTAAAAGCTGACTCGAAACATGTTCTCTGGGGTCTCAGCTACCCCCGGTATATGAGACCCCAGAGAAATTCCAACTCTGTGGGGCGATATACACATTTTCCACAGTGCCTTTAAATAGTGGCACTGTGGTTTAAGCACCCTTAATTGCTACCGTGAAAAGGCATATCAGCGGTCGTTAAGGGGTTAAAAAATTGTTTGGAGCATATCTCCTTTGTCATACAGCCCTCATTCTTAAAAATTGTTCTTCTGTTACTAATGTCATACAGTAGTGGAGATCTAACTTTGAAATTGTTTGAAGCATCTAGTTAATGTTATACAGGCCTCATCCACAGGTCAAAAAAAATCTACTGTTACTAAGGTCATACAGTAGGGGAGATCTCACTTTGAAATTGTTTTGAGCATCTGTTTTATGTTATAAAGGCCACATTAATTCTGAAACAAATGTGTAGTAAGATGGTTATCACCTGCGCTGAAGAATGTTAATCCTACAAAGGAGTGTGTGTACGGGATTAACACCCGTACTAGAGACAGATTTCAATATAGGGAGTTGGGTGCAGAACCACTAGTGGGAAGGTGAAATATGGCATGCTGAATCGCATTACTCACAGATTAAAGAATTGTTTCAGTATTAGAGGTATGAGTGGGTGCACACTAGCACTTCACTTGATAAGAAGAGGGTAGATAAAATTGCGCTAGAAAGACGGAGCTGGAGGTAAAATAAGAATACAGCTGCTGGTGAGATAGCAGGGTCTGTGTATCACCCTGTCTGTAAGTACAAATGTGTAGTAAGATGGTTATCACCTGCGCTGAAGAATGTTAATCCTACAAAGGAGAGTGTGTACCGGATTAACACCTGTACTAGAGAGAGATTTCAATATAGGGAGTTGGGTGCAGAACCACTGCACCAGCTCCGTCTTTCTAGCGCAATTTTATCTACCCTCTTCTTATCAAGTGAAGCGCTAGTGTGCACCCACTCATACCTCTAATACTGAAACAATTCTTTAATCTGTGACTAATGCGATTCAGCATGCCATATTTCACCTTCCTACAGTCATGGCCAAAAGTATTGACACCCCTGCAATTCTGTCAGATAATACTCAGTTTCCTCCTGAAAATGATTGCAAAAACAAATTATTTGGTATTATTATCTTCATTTAATTTGTCTTAAATGAAAAAACACAAAAGAGAATGAAGCAAAAAGCAAAACATTGATCATTTCACACAAAACTCCAAAAATGGGCCAGACAAAAGTATTGGCACCCTCAGCCTAAAACTTGGTTGCACAACTTTTAGCCAAAATAACTGCGACCAACCGCTTCCGGTAACCATCAATGAGTTTCTTACAATGCTCTGCTGGAATTTTAGACCATTCTTCTTTGGCAAACTGCTCTAGGTCCCTGATATTTGAAGGGTGCCTTCTCCAAACTGCCATTTTTAGATCTCTCCACAGGTGTTCTATGGGATTCAGGTCTGGACTCATTGCTGGCCACCTTAGAAGTCTCCTGTGCTTTCTCTCAAACCATTTTCTAGTGCTTTTTGAAGGGTGTTTTGGGTCATTGTCCTGCTGGAAGACCCATGACCTCTGAGGGAGACACAGCTTTCTCACACTGGGCCCTACATTATGCTGCAAAATTTGTTGGTAGTCTTCAGACTTCATAATGCCATGCACATGGTAAAGCAGTTCAGTGCCAGAGGCAGCAAAGCAACCCCAAAACATCAGGGAACCTCCACCATGTTTGACTGTAGGGACCGTGTTCTTTTCTTTGAATGCCTCTTTTTTTTCTCCTGTAAACTCTATGTTGATGCCTTTGCCCAAAAAGCCCTACTTTTGTCTCATCTGACCAGAGAACATTCTTCCAAAACGTTTTAGGCTTTTTCAGGTACGTTTTGGCATAGTCGGGGTAAGAAGTGGGGTCTTCCTGGGTCTCCTACCATACAGCCCATTTTCATTCAGATGCTGATGGATAGTATGGGTTGACACTGTTGTACCCTCGGACTGCAGGGCAGCTTGAACTTGTTTGGATGTTAGTCGAGGTTCTTTATTCAACATCCGCACAATCTTGCGTTGAAATCTCTTGTCAATTTTTCTTTTCCGTCCACACCTAGGGAGGTTAGCCACAGTGCCATGGGCTTTAAACTTCTTGATGACACTGTGCACGGTAGACACAGGAACATTCAGGTTTTTGGAGATGGACTTGTAGCCTTGAGATTGCTCATGCTTCCTCACAATTTGGTTTCTCAAGTCCTCAGACAGTTCTTTGGTCTTCTTTCTTTTCTCCATGCTCAATGTGGTGCACACAAGGACACAGGACAGAGGTTGAGTCAACTTTAATTCATGTCAACTGGCTGCAAGTGTGATTTAGTTATTGCCAACACCTGTTAGGTGCCACAGGTAAGTTACAGGTGCTGTTAATTACACAAATTAGAGAAGCATCACACGATGTTTCGAACAGTGCCAATACTTTTGTCCACCCCCTTTTTTATGTTTGGTGTGGAATTATATCCAATCTGGCTTTAGGACAATTATTTTTGTGTTTTTTTCATTTAAGACAAATTAAATGAAGATAATAATAACAAAGAATTTGTGTTTGCAATCATTTTCAGGAAGGAAATGAGTATTATCTGACAGAATTGCAGGGGTGTCAATACTTTTGGCCATGACTGTATTTAGTGCTGATGAAATTCAACTGTGTGCAGAGGTGGTGCAGAGTAAAAAATTCAATTTTTAGTTGATAGTACATTGGCCCTAGCACGCTATCTGAGCAGCATGACTAGAAAATAGAGAAGTCGTGTTGGAAAGGGGATTAGGCTTGGTGTTCATGGTGTATGTGTGGTAGGTGGTAATGTTTATGAAAGCACTAGTGAATTAACAATGTCAAGTCCTATCCAAAGACAACTGAAATTTTCTTTTACTGAATGTTGTAGTTTTTAGTGTGCTGCATTGTTCTTGCGAAATTGCAGTCTGTGATATCATCAGTGGGGCTTCTGTTCTTGCTGGTGCTGCTGCTGGAGATACTAACACTAATTTGTGGATATCTGAACAGTCCTGCTTGGTGTCCATCTGCTGTGTTGGCTGTAGTGGAAGACGTGTCAGTCCCTATTATACTATTTTTACGGTGTTGAAATTGATACCACTGAAGGCATCAAAACTATGAATTAACACATGTGGAATTATATACTTAACAAAAAAGTGTGAAACAACTGAAATTATGTCTTATATTCTAGGTTCTTCAAAGTAGCCACCTTTTTCTTTGATGACTGCTTTGCACACTCTTGGCATTCTCTTGAAGAGCTTCGAGAGGTAGTCATCGGGAATGGTCTTCCAACAATCTTGAAGGAGTTTGCAGAGATTCTTAGCACTTGTTGGCCCTTTCGCCTTCACTCTGCGGTCCAGCTCACCCCAAACCATCTCGATTAGATTCAGGTCTGGTGACTGTGGAGGCCAGGTTGTCTGGCGTAGCACCCCATCACTCTCCTTCTTGGTCAAATAGCCGTTACACAGCCTGGAGGTGTGCTTGGGGTCCATGTCCTGTTGAAATATAAATGATGGTCCAACTAAATACAAACTGGATGGAATAGCATGCCGCTGCAAGATGCTATGGTAGCCATGCTGGTTCAGTATGCCTTCAATTTTGAATAAATCCCCAACAGTATCACCAGCAAAGCACCCCCACACCATCACACCTCCTCCTCCATGCTTCACGGTGGGAACCAGGCAATGTAGAGTCCATCCGTTCACCTTTTCTGCGTCACACAAAGACACGGTGGTTGGAACCAAAGTTCTCAAAATTGGACTCATCAGACCAAAGCACAGATTTCCACTGGTCTAATGTCCATTCCTTGTGTTCTTTAGCCCAAACAAGTCTCTTCTGCTTGTTGCCTGTCCCTAGCAGTGGATTCCTAGCAGCTATTTTACCATGAAGGCCTGCTGCACAAAGTCTCATCTTAACAGTTGTTGTAGAGATGTGTCTGCTGCTAGAACTCTGTGTGGCATTGACCTGGTCTCTAATCTGAGCTGCTGTTAACCTGCGATTTCTGAGGCTGGTGACTGGGATACACTTATCCTCAGAAGCAGAGGTGACTCTAAGTCTTCCTTTCCTAGGGCAGTCCTCATGTGAGCCAGTTTCTTTGTAGTTCTTGATGGTTTTTGCCACTGCACTTGGGGACACTTTCAAAGTTTTCCCAATTTTTAGGACTGACTGACCTTTATTTCTTAAAGTAATGATAGCCACTAGTTTTTCTGTACTTAGCTGCTTTTTTCTTGCCATAATACAAATTCTAACAGTATATTCAGTAGGACTGTCAGCTGTGTATCCACCAGACTTCTGCACAACACAACTGATGGTCTCAACACCATTTATAAGGCAAGAAATCCCACTTAATAAACCTGACAGGGCACACCTGTGAAGTGAAAACCATTCCCGGTGACTACCTCTTGAAGCTCATCAAGAGAATGCAAAGAGTGTGCAAAGCAGTCATCAAAGCAAAAGGTGGCTACTTTGAAGAACCTAGAATATAAGACATAATTTCAGTTGTTTCACACTTTTTTGTTAAGTATATAATTCCACATGTATTAATTCATAGTTTTGATGCCTTCAGTTTGAATGTACAATTTACATAGTCATGAAAATACAGAAAAATCTTGAAATGAGAAGGTGCGTCCAAACTTTTGGTCTGTACTGTATTTTGGTAGCTTTTGGACCCTTTTGAAGGTATTGTGCATGCACTTGTTTTTGCCTCTCATTGATTTGAATGGCTTTCATCTATGCTCTGTGAATATTCGATGAATAGATAGGTGAATATTGCAAATTCGGTGATCGTAATCCGAACCAAACATTAAAATATTCGCTCATCTCTAGTTAGAAATGTGAAGTTTTTATTAACTAAGTCATTTTAAAAGAAGACTTTAACCCCTTCCTGACCTTTGACGCCACGTAAGCGTCATGAAAGTCGGTGCCAATCCGACCCATGATGCCTATGTGGCGTCATGGAAAGATCGCGTCCCTGCAGATCAGGTGAAAGGGTTAACTCCAATTTCACCTGAACTGCAGGGACAGGAGGAGTGGTAGTTTAGCCCAGGGGGGGTGGCCCCCGTGGCTACGATCGCTCTGCTTGGCTGTTGAAAGTGAAACTGCCAATCAGAGCGATTTGTAATATTTCACCTAAAAAACTGGTGAAATATTTCAATCCAGCCATGGCCGATGCTGCAATACCATCGGCCATGGCTGGAAACACTGATGTGCCCCCACCCCACCGATCGCCCCCCCAGCCCTCCGATCTGTGGTCCGCTCCCCTACGTCCTGTGCTCCGCTCCCCCGTCCTCCTGTTCGCTCCCCCCGTGCTCCAATCCCACCCCCGTGTTCCAATCCCACCCCCCTGCACTCTGATCCACCCCCCTGCACTCCGATCCAACCCCCGCGCTCCGATCCACCCCCCCATGCTCCAATCCACTCCCCCATGCTCCGATCCACCCCGCTGTATTCCGATCCACCCCCCGTGCTCCGATCCACCCCCCCCCCGTGCTCCCCCTAATGCCATCATACTTACCGAGCCTCCCGGGGTCCGTCAGTCTTCTTTCCTGGGCGCCGCCATCTTCCAAAATGGCGGGCGCATGCGCAGTGCGCCCGCCGAATCTGCCGGCCGGCAGATTCATTCCAGAGTGAATTTTGATCACTGTGATAAAACCTATCACAGTTGTCAAAATAAAAAAAACAGTAAATGACCCCCCCTTTGTCACCCCTATAGGTAGGGACAATAATAAAATAAAGAATTTTTTTTTTTCACTAAGGTTGGAGTTAGGGTTAGGGTTAGGGTTAGGGTACGGTATGTGCACACGTATTCTGGTCCTCTGCGGATTTGATAAATCCGCAGTGCTAAACCGCTGTGGATTTATTGCGGTTTTTCTGCGCATTTCACTGCGGTTTTACAACTGCGATTTTCTATTGGAGCAGTTGTAAAACCGCTGCGGAATCCGCAGAAAGAAGTGACATGCTGCGGAATGTAAACCGCTGCGTTTCCGTGCAGTTTTTCTGCAGCATGTGTACAGCGATTTTTGTTTCCCATAGGTTTACATTGAACTGTAAACTCATGGGAATCTGCTGCGGATCCGCAGCGTTTTCCGCAGCGTTTTCCGCAGCGTTTTCCGCAGCGTGTGCACATACCTTTAGAATTAGGCTATGTGCACACGGTGCAGATTTGGCTGCGGATCCGCAGCAGTGTTCCATCAGGTTTTCAGTACCATGTAAACATATGGAAAACCAAATCCGCTGTGCCCATGGTGCGGAAAATACAGCGCGGAAACGCTGTGTTGTATTTTCCGCAGCAAGTCAATTCTTTGTGCGGATTCCGCAGCATTTTACATCTGTTCCTCAATAGGAATCCACAGGTGAAATCCGCACAAAAACACTGGAAATCTGCGGTAAATCCGCAGGTAAAACGCAGTGCCTTTTACCCGCGGATTTTTCAAAAATGGTGCTGAAAAATCTCACACGAATCCGCAACGTGGGCACATAGCCTTAGGGTTAGGGTTGGAATTAGGGTTGTGGTTAGGGTTAGGGGTGTGTTGGGGTTAGGGTTGTGGTTAGGGGTGTGTTGGGGTTAGGGTTGTGGTTAGGGGTGTGTTGGGGTTAGGGTTGTGATTAGGGTTATGGCTACAGTTGGGATAAGGGTTAGGGGTGTGTTGGGGTTAGTGTTGGAGGTAGAATTGAGGAGTTTCCACTGTTTAGGCACATCAGGGGGTCTCCAAACGCAACATGGCGCCACCATTGATTCCAGCCAATCTTGTATTCAAAAAGTCAAATGGTGCTCCCTCACTTCCGAGCCCCGACGTGTGCCCAAACAGTGGTTTACCCCCACATATGGGGTACCAGCATACTCAGGACAAACTGCGCAACAATTACTGGGGTCCAGTTTCTCCTGTTACCCTTGAGAAAACAAAAAATTGCTTGCTAAAACATCATTTTTGAGGAAAGAAAAATGATTTTTTATTTTCACGGCTCTGCATTGTAAACGTCTGTGAAGCACTTGGGTGTTCAATGTGCTCACCACATACTGTATCTAGATAAGTTCCTTGGGGGGTCTAGATTACAAAATGGGGTCACTTGTGGGGAGTTTCTACTGTTTAGGCACACCAGGGGCTCTGCAAACGCAACGTGACGTCCGCAGACCATTCCATCAAAGTCTGCATTTCAAAAGTCACTACTTCCCTTCTGAGCCCCGACGTGTGCCCAAACAGTGGTTTACCCCCACACATGGGGTATAAGCGTACTCAGGAGAAACTGGACAACAACTTTTGGGGTCCAATTTCTCCTGTAACCCTTGGGAAAATAAACAATTCTGGGCTAAAAATTTATTTTTGAGGAAAGAAAACGTATTTATTATTTTCACGGCTCTGCGTTATAAACTTCTGTGAAGCACTTGGGGGTTCAAAGTGCTCACAACATAGCTAGATAATTTCCTTTCGGGGTCTAGTTTCCAAAATGGGGTCACTTGTGGGGAGTTTCTACTGTTTAGCCACATCAGGGGCTCTGCAAACACAACGTGACGCACGTAGAGCATTCCATCAAAGTCTGCATTTCAAAACGTCACTACTTCACTTCCGAGCCCCGGCAAGTGCCCAAACAGTAGTTTACCCCCACATATGGGGTATCACCGTACTCAGGAGAAACTGGACAACAAATATTGGGGGCAAATTTCTCCTTTTACCCTTGGGAAAATTAAAAAATTCTGGGCTAAAAAATTATTTTTGAGGAAAGAAAACGTATTTATTATTTTCACGGCTCTGCGTTATAAACTTCTGTGAAGCACTTGGGGGTTCAAAGTGCTCACCTCACATCTAGATAAGTTCCTTTCGGGGTCTAGTTTCCAAAATGGGGTCACTTGTGGGGGGTTTCTATTGTTTAGCCACATCAGGGGCCCTGCAAACGCAACGTGACGCCCGCAGAGCATTCCATCAAAGTCTGCATTTCAAAACATCACTACTTCACTTCCGAGCCCCGGCATGTGCCCAAACAGTGGTTTACCCCCACATATGGGGTATCAGCGTACTCAGGAGAAACTGGACAACGACTTTTGGGGTCAAATTTCTCCTGTTACCCTTGGGAAAATAAAAAAGTGCGGGCTAAAAAATCATTTCTGAGAAAAGAAAAAAAATTTTTAATTTTCTTTTATTTTCATGGCTCTGCGTTATAAACTTCTGTGAAGCACTTGAGGGTTCAAAGTGCTCACCACACATCTAGATTAGTTCCTTTGGGGGTCTAGTTTCCAAAATGGGGTCATTTGTGGGGGATCTCCAATGTTTAGGCACACAGGGGCTTTCCAAACGCGACATGGTGTCCGCTAATGATTGGAGCTAATTTTCCATTTAAAAAGCCAAATGGCGTGCCTTCCCTTCCAAGCCCTGCCATGCGCCCAAACAGTGGTTTACCCCCACATATGGGGTATCCACGTACTCAGGACAAACTGGACAACAATATTTGTGGTCCAATTTCTCCTATTACCCTTGTCAAAATAGGAAATTCCAGGCTAAAAAATCATTTTTGAGGAAAGAAAAATTATTTTTTATTTTCATGGCTCTGCGTTATAAACTTCTGTGAAGCACCTGGGGGTTTAAAGTGTTCAATATGCATCTATATAAGTTCCTTGGGGGGTCTAGTTTCCAAAATGGGGTCACTTATGGGGGAGCTCCAATGTTTAGGCACACAGGGTCTCTCCAAACGCGACATGGTGTTCGCTAACAATTGGAGCTAATTTTCCATTCAAAAAGTCAAAAGGCACGCCTTCCCTTCCGAGCCCTGCCGTGTGCCCAAACAGTGGTTTACCCCCACATATGAGGTATCGGCGTACTCGGGAGAAATTGCCCAACAAATTTTAGTATCTATTTTATCCTATTGCCCATGTGAAAATGAAAAAATTGAGGCAAAAAGAATTTTTTTGTGAAAAAAAGTACTTTTTCATTTTTACGGATCAATTTGTGAAGCACCTGAGGGTTTAAAGTGCTCACTAGTAGTGTTGAGCGATACCGTCCGATATTTGAAAGTATCGGCATCGGATGGTATCGGCTGATATCCGAAAAATATCGGATATCGCCGATACCGATATCCGATACCAATACAAGTCAATGGGACACAAATATCGGAAGATATCCTCTATGGTTCCCAGGGTCTGAAGGAGAGGAAACTCTCCTTCAGGCCCTGGGATCCATATTCATGTGTAAAATAAAGAATAAAAATAAAAAATATTGATATACTTACCCTCGGACGCGCCCTGGTTGTCACAGCTGCCACCGCCATGCTTCCCTTTAATAATAATAATCTTTATTTTTATATAGCGCTAACATATTCCGCAGCGCTTTACAGTTTGCAAACATTATCATCACTGTCCCCGATGGGGCTCACAATCTAAATATCCTATCAGTATGTCTTTGGAATGTGGGAGGAAACCGGAGTACCCGGAGGAAACCCACGCAAACACGGAGAGAACATACAAACTCTTTGCAGATGTTGTCCTGGTTGGGATTAGAACCCAGGACTCCAGCACTGCAAGGCTGTAGTGCTAACCACTGCGCCACCGTGCTGCCCATTCTAAGAATGAGCGCGTTAAGGACCTTCGATGACGTCGCGGCTTGTGATTGGTCGCTGAGCGGTCATGTGACGCGGGTTATGAGCTTGCGTATTTTGGCCAAAGTATAAACTAATACCTCACAAAAATTTTATATATTTTTTTGTGTTTTTTGCACTTTTTTTCAGGGTGCAGTTGGGCCCATTTTTGTCTTGTAAACTGTAGTGTCTGTTCACATGGGGTGCATTTGGATAGCGCTAGGCAGGCCCGCCTGATCTAATAGAAGGGTGTCACTACTAGGCTTGCCTGGATGCTGTGCATCTCCATTGTGTGAACAGCGCCGCATACAAGTCTTTTATGTGCAGCAATGTGCCAAGCAGCCACCCCCTCCATTAGTTTGGTAGGTTGAGAGTGGCTGCCTCATCGGTTATGCTGCACCTGTGTTGTCTCCATCTTAACCACATGGGTCCACTGCATCCTGATAGTGCATTTGTTTAGAGGCCTAGGCAGGTAAGCACCTCTGCCGTATTTTGCTGTTTTTTCTCATTTTTACCTAAATTTACCACTAACATGAAGCCCAATATGTCACGAAAAAACAATCTCAGAACCGCTAGGATCCATTGAAGCATTCCTGAGTTATTACCTCATAAAGGGGACACTGGTCAGAATTGCAAAAAACGGCCAGGTCATTAAGGTCAAAATAGGCTGGGTCATGAAGGGGTTAAAAAACTATCAAAGCAACAACTTGCAAAGCTCAAAAGTTGTACTGTACTTTTTGTCAGTTTACTAACATTTTGCATAAGTTTATTTTGATTTTTTTTTTACATTTCTTTTTAAAGCCAAAACAGTGCCTTCTGGGAATGGATATCACAAAGGCTGTGGAGAAAAGTACTATGAAGCTTTATGAATTATTTATGCCCAGAATTACAACAAACCGAACAGATTTTGTTTAAAGTTAAAAACACAAAATTTTTACGTCCTCCAAAAAAAAGAGGCACACAACAACAAAACAGTGCATCTCTTTGAAAGCAGACTTTTCATGATGGCATTTTAAGTATTCCCAAATGTAATTTTTACACAGGTAGAATGTAATTAGGAAACTTAGCAGCAGTGAAAAAAACTATTAGCATTTTCCTGGTTCATGAGAACAATTTAAATACAGTTCAAGTGATACAGTCATGAATTGAAATATATACTTCCGATCTGTTGTGGCATAGATTGTATGAATAAGAAATGGGTCCCAGGAGCACAGTTCTTTCCAGACAGCCATGTTCCCTGCCATTTGGCGCTTGTAATTTATCGCCGCACTATGCCAAATTAAACTTCAGATAGTATTGCCTGTCACATTGCCTCAATCTTCTTGTGAAGAATAGGAAAGAAAATCGTACATTCTGGACAGACATAGCATAACATAAAAAGATTTTTTAACAAATGATCAGCAATAAAAATCCAGATTTGCAGTAATAGGCTTCTATCTGCAACGTTGTTGATATAGCAAAAGTTATAATTGCAAAAAGCCACTAGATGGTGGCATTGCAGCAAGAAAATGTTACAATGATTCTGCATATGAATAAATAGCAAATCTTTTACTTATTCAGTATATTTTTCACGCCAATCATGATCTTGTATTTTCTTGTGTCATTCTATGCTAGAGTTTTCAAGGACCTTCATTTATTTCCCTTTCCCAATGAGTACTGCAAAAAAACAGCATGTCATTTGCAACGTGCTTTATTATTTTTGACTTGTAGTGGTTAAACATGCATTTATTAACTTTGTATTGACATTGCACACTACTTTCATAGTTGAGTAAGCTTTTTCTCATTGCATCTATATGTTTAATTATATGATACTGAGCAAATTAGCATGTGTTAATTAAAGTAGGCAGTATTAATTGTATCAAGGATGGCCCATGTAGAAACTCATAATGATTACATTTAAAGTTCACTCTACAATATGGCTCTGTAATTTGTACAATGTATTTAAAAGGTTTAAAGGGCCATTTCCATCTCTACGATCCTATCCCAATATGTAGTATTCCTGATTATATATTACTATAGCATAGTTCTCCCTGTCTCTTTCCTCATGTGTAGGCATTGCAGGACTTTAGGTATCCATATACTTCATAGTCACGTTTCTATGGAACTGGACTAATATATATATACAGTGCCTGGCAAAAGTATTCGGCCCCCTGGAACTTTTCAACCTTTTCCCATATATCATGCTTCAAACATAAAGATACCAAATGTAACTTTTTGGTGAAGAATCAACAATAAGTGGAACACAGTTGTGCAGTTGAACAAAATCTATTGGTTATTTTAAATGTTTGTGGAAATTCAAAAACTGAAAAGTGGGGCGTGCAATATTATTCGGCCCCTTTAACTTAATACTTTGTTGTGCCACCTTTTGCAGCAATTACAGCTGCAAGTCGCTTGGGATATGTCTCTATCAGTTTTGTACATCGAGAGGCTGAAATTCTTGCCCATTCTTCCTTGGCAAACAGCTCGAGCTCAGTGAGGTTTGATGGAGATCGTTCGTGAACAGCAGTTTTCAGCTCTTTCCACAGATTCTCGATTGGATTGAGGTCTGGACTTTGACTTGGCCATTCTAACACCTGGATTCGTTTATTTGTGAACCATTCCATTGTAGATTTTGCTTTATGTTTAGGGTCATTGTCTTGTTGGAAGACAAATCTCCATCCCAGTCTCAGGTCTTTTGCAGACTCCAACAGGTTTTCTTCAAGAATGGTCCTGTATTTGGCGCCATCCATCTTCCCATCAATTTTAACCATATTCCCTGTCCCTGCTGAAGAAAAGCAGGCCCAAACCATGATGTTGCCACCACCATGTTTGACAGTGGGGATGGTGTGTTCAGGGTGATGAGCTGTGTTGCCCTTACGCCAAACATATCATTTGGCATTATTGCCAAAAAGTTTGATTTTGGTTTCATCTGACCAGAGCACCTTCTTCCACATGTTTGGTGTGTCTCCCAGGTGGTTTGTTGCAAACTTTAAACAACACTTTTTATGGATATCTTTGAGAAATGGCTTTCTTCTTGCCACTCTTCCATAAAGGTCAGATTTGTGCAGTGTACGACTGATTGTTGTTCCATTGGCACACTGTCCCACCTCAGCTGTAGATCTCTGCAGTTCATCCAGAGTGATCATGGACCTCTTGGCTGCATCTCTGATCAGTGTTCTCCTTGTTTGAGATGAAAGTTTAGAGGGACGGCCGGGTCTTGGTAGATTTGCAGTGGTATGGTACTCCTTCCATTTCAATATGATATCTGGAACAATGCTCCTTGGGATGTTTAAAGTTTTGGAAATCATTTTGTATCCAAATCCGGCTTTAAACTTCTGCACAACAGTATCACGGACCTGCCTGTTGTGTTCCTTGGTCTTCATGATGCTCTCTGTGCTTCAAACAGGACTTTGAGACTATCACAGAGCAGGTGCATTTATACGGAGACTTTATTACACACAGGTGGATAATATTTATCATCATTAGGCATTTAGGACAACATTGGATCATTCAGAGATCCACAATGAACTTCTGGAGTGAGTTTGCTGCACTGAAAGTAAAGGGACCGAATAATATTGCACGCCCCACTTTTCAGTTTTTGAATTTCCACAAAATTTAAAATAACCATTAAATTTCAATCAACTTCACAATTGTGTCACACTTGTTGTTGATTCTTCACCCAAAAATTTACATTTGGTATCTTTATGTTTGAAGCATGGTATGTGGGAAAAGGTTGAAAAGTTCCAGGGGGCCGAATACTTTCGCAAGGCACTGTATATGTATGTAATAGATAGACCCTATATGGTCTGAACAGTTGGATAGTTGGCTTTAATGGCATCTTCTTTCAATGTGTTTCTTCCCCTCTTTTGGTCTTTCATGGACTCATCAGGGAATTCCTTCAATCAGGACAAGCAAAAGAGACCATAAGCTGCACTGAAATGAGGATAATGGCTCACAGGTCTCCTACATACAGTATACAATTTGAGCCCTTATATAGCCTTCTATTTATAGTGTGAGCCTGCATATAGCCTCCTATATATAGTGTGAATCCCCATGTAGCCTCCTATATACATTATGTGCTCCTACATTGATCCCAATATATAGCATAACCCCCAAAATAGCCTCCTATATACAGTGTGAACCTGCACATAGCCTCCTATTTACAGTATGAGCCCCAACATTTCTCCTTATACACAATATACACAATATTAGTATGAGCACCAACATCTCTCCTTATACACAGTATACACAATATAAGCCCCTATTTGGCCTCCTACATACAGTATGAACCTGCACATAGCCACCTATATACAGTGCAAACTCCATTCAAAAAGAACCTGAAGACCCACCTCTTCTGGCAAGCCTACAACCTGCAGTAACTACCGATCGACCAAACCACTGCACGACCAGCTCTATCCTCACCTACTGTATCCTCACCCATCCCTTGTAGATTGTGAGCCCTCACGGGCAGGGTCCTCTCACCTCCTGTACCAGCTGTGACTGGTATTGTTCAAGATTATTGTACTTGTTTTTATTATGTATACCCCTCCTCTCATGTAAAGTGCCATGGAATAAATGACACTATAATAATAAATAATAATAATATAGCCTACTATATACAGTATGAGCCCCCACATAGCCTATTATATACAGTGTGAGCCTACACATAGCCTCGTATATTCAATATGAGCCCCTAAATAGCCTTGTATATACAGTATGAGCCTCTATATAGTATCCTATATACAGTGTGAGCCCCTATATAGACTTCTACATAGAGTATGAGCCCTCACATCCCATGCATATATTCATAAAAATAAAAAAAACACGTACAGTCATACTCACCTTGCTCCTGATTCCTCTGCACTCCGTTCTGGACCTCAACGCTCTACTTCTGGTCTCGCAAGCGCTTACATGCTACTGTGATGACGTCATTGCGTTTACGCCAGCTGATGATGTAATCACGTTGGCACGTGACAGAAGTGACAGGAGCTCCCCTGGAGCTGCTTTGCAAAGAAAGCTTCCTGCTGGGATATTACATTTTGGTGAGGGCAATCTGTCGATGGGCCCCCCAGATCCATGGGCCTGGGGTTTTAGCCCAGATTTCCCTCATGTCACCTATGACTACAGGTTTCCATGCATTTGGTATCCTCATGCCGCAGGGGAGCTGACCTTCCCGCTCATTCAGTTTTTACTCTGTATTTACTATTACCTGTTACAATAATTCAAGCTGGCTATATATCCAGTGTAACCAGGTGAAGGATAGATGAGCTATCTTGGTTTGGATCTTTCGGGTTAGCAATGATTGTATAAAATCTTTGGATTTTCAAATTTGCAAGTTCAACTTATTTTTCCTAAAAATGTTATGCAAGGAATTAATTTGTGAATAGGAATACTGCAAAAAATTAATTACCCTGAAAAGGTTCTCGTATCAAATGTACCAAACCAGGCTAAGGCTAGTTTCACATTTGCGTTCGAATCCGCAGCGTTTAATCCGCTTCCGCAAGTGCAGGAAAAAATGCATAGAAACACGTACAAATGCAGCGTTTTCTAGACGCATGCGGGAACGAATGCAGTTAATAAAATGCTGTTGTTTCAAGCTTTTCCATGCATTTTTTCATGTGTTTATGTTTTTTGTGCGCATGGTGGAAAATTTTACAGGAGAAAAATCTAGATAACCAGACACCACCAATGGGACTACAGAGGGCGTGTATTATGAGATATATATATATATATATATAGACCCTAGGACTGCTGAAATCTTAACAGTGTGCCACTCCTTGTTTTGGCTTACAAATACGGATTCAAATTACTGACCACATACTGCTAGTATGTCGGCAGCCAGGTTGTTATTGGTAAGGTTGTTGACGTCATTGCGTCCTGATTCTGTTCTGCAGTATCCATTGGACGCAGACTGAAGAGACAATGGCTGTTTAATACAAAACAGATCTATACTCATCAAGTCAGGTGTCAGAAATAATTAATTCATGATGCACATATAACAGCCTCATGAATTCACTATTTCTGACACATGTCCAGGTGAGCATAGATATGCCTTGTATGACCGCCATCGTCCCTTCACTTTGTGTGAAATAGATTACATACACTGGACAGAAGAGAAAAAGGAGGTTAAACAAGGCAGTTCTCTACTCACCAGGTCAGGTGTCCTAACTAATGAGTTTTTGAACACCTGACCTGTTGAATATAGTTCTGCATTGTATTGCCGCCATTTTCTCTTCAGTCTGCAACACTAGTCACAGACTAAGCTGAAGGAAGAGATTAAGGAGAAAATACAAGTATACATTTTTTGGCCCACCTTATATCTCTATACTAAAGACACACAAAACTGCAGTGTTGTACTTGCTAACCACTGGAGCTATGATGTGGGCAAAAAATAAAGTGTGCGGCGCAGTGTGCTGCCGGCGGCGAAATACACAATTAACCAAACCTTTTTGGCAGCAAAAAACATTATTATTTATTTTGTTAACAAATAAAAAAAAATTTACTGCACCTGCTTGGGATAGAGTGCTGTAAACGGGGGTTATGTAGCTGTGAAGCTTGACTCACTGTGGACGACGCAGGGGTGGCAGGAGAAGGGGCAAGTAAATTACTGGGGTCTGGCAGATCGGGGATGGGGCCCGACGCATGAGAGGGCTGGGACACACTGGAAGGGTGAGACAAACCTGACATAACAGACAAATTGGGAGGTGAGTGGGGAGGAATAAAATAGTCTGTTCTTTTTCTCCCTTTTTGGGATCGGCGCAGCAGTCTGGGGAGCCTCGGCGGGCTCATTTCTTGCGGCCTGGTCATAATGGCCAAATTGACAGTGTCTTTATCATGCTGCTGCTGCTGCATGGTTGCGGTAGAAGTTTGTAAGGCCATGCCAGGGTCCTGCTGCATCGTGGTGGTGGAGCGGAAGGACATGCCAGGGTCCTGCTGCATCATGGTGGTGAAGCAGAAGGCTATGCCAAGGTCCTGCTGCATCGTGGTGGCGGAGCGGAAGGGAATGCCAGGGTCCTGCTGCATTGTGGTGGCGGAGCGGAAGGTAACGCCAGGGTCCTGCTGCATCGTGGTGGCGGAGCAGAAGTGAATGCCAGGGTCCTGCTGCATCATGGTGGTGGAGTGGAAGGCCATCCTAGGGTCCTGCTGCTGCATGGTGATGTCAGTGGAGGAGGTCCAAGCAGGAGCAGCAGTTGTCATGGTGGTGGTGGGCTGTCCTACAGCACTCGGCATGGTGGTGGTGCTGTAGTGGTGTCCGGCAGTGCTTGGAATGGAGGTGGCCGTGCAGTGGTATAAAGCAGAGGTTGGCATTGAGGTCAATCGTGACAGTGTAGGCACAGGTGGATATGCCGCCACTGTCTGCTGAAAATACCGACTGCTGTATAGCCTGCACGTAAGCAGCATTGCAGGCCTGCATGACACTAAGCTGAGATCAGGAGTAAGGTGTTCCGACATGCCCTGTTCAATTTGGTTAAAAAATGATGTGCTGGCCTCTGAAGGTATTACTTGGTCAAGGCTTTTGGTGACCTCCTGGATACGTGTATTCATATGGCTAATGGCAGTATCCAGTCGGTCACCCAAAGCCTTGAGTCCATCGTGAGAAACTGAGCTCAAGTGCAAAAATTTGGGCATGAGTGACCCGTCCGCTGCTGGGAGGAGCCCAAAAAAAGGGGCAAAGGACTGGCAAAGGGGAACACCTGATGGACCAGCTTCCTGGTCTCCATTTACTGTGGCAGGCCCACTTGCTGCAGCTCTGCAGGATGGCTGGGATGGGTCCATGTTTTTCTGATGAAGGACTGCTCCAGAACCTAGGTCAACAGTGCTGCTCCATGTGCTGTGAAAAAAGGAAAGAAAATTAATACCAAAACTTAAACACGACAACTCCTGTTGAATAGAAACATACAGATTATGGCAAAACAACGCAACCTAATGCACAAGAAAAATACTTACGTTCTCTGGGTAAGGACTGGTCTTAAAAATGCCAGAATGCGGTGGTATTTATACTTTCTGATCCTTACTCCAGAACCACTGGGAACACGGCTCTCTTGACGCAGGTCCTTTTTGAAGTGGTCTTTCATCGAACGTCAATGAGTTTTGACTTTGAGCACTGGTGAAAAAAAAAATAATGGTTAGACAATGGACTTTTGGCCGTGCTCACACAACTGTGTGTGATGAGAGAAACTCCTGAGAGTTTCTCTCATCACACACAGTTGTGTGAACACGGCCAAGGTCTCTGCTGCTTCACACTGCGTTGCAATACTTGCAAAATGCATTTCGGACCTGAGTCGGGGCGTTGTCCCAGCCATCCCACAATCGCTTTGGCCACCTCATTCCATAGCCGCCGGATTGTCATGTTGTCCGAGTGCTGTAGAACCCGGGTGTCCCACAATGGGACTCGCCCATGGACCAGGGAGATGAGGATATCGTTTTCAATGAGGTCCTCATCCCGTTCTGGAACCTAAAAAATAAATGAAGATATTAATGTTGAATACATTAACATAAGTAAAAGAAGAAAACAGAGGCTGGGAAATGGCATGAATAATGAAAGTCAAGATAAAAAAGGAGTCCAGAAGAAAAATGTAAAGAAAGAGGAAAGTAAAGAGAGGAAGATTCAAGAATAAAAGTGAGGATACAGTAAACAGTCAGCCAGGTATACTTACACGCTGCCGCCTTGCCACCCGACCATGACCCCGCTGCTCCTGCTCATCCTCTGCCGCAGTGGAAGAAGTGCTCTAAAAAAAGGAAAAAAAATGTCACATGTGTAGATGTGACAGTGAATACTTACCAATCTGAGGAGTTGAGTACTCACTTCACTGACATGTTTGGCTTGAGAGGGCCCATGATGTTGCTCCTCATCAGAAGAAGATGACATTCTGATGCATGCAGAAAGAAAGAAATGGCAGAAATTTGGACATATAGAGACAGAAAATAGAAAAAAAAGGCATTGGCTAGGATATACTCACATTGTTCAGAGTCTTGTTTCCTCCAAGGTGCTTCTGTCTGTCTGCTCTGCTTCTCTGTCTGCTGAGTTGTGACCTGCAAATGTCCACTCCTTCCCTTTATCACCTTGTATGTGGGGGGTGGCTAATTATTGTCTAGACATGTTTTTCTCTGGTGCAACGCATGCGTTCACAAGCGCAAGCAAACGCATGTGCTTGCGGCTGCATGCGTTGACATAGACAGCAATGCGGTTTTTTGCCGCATTCCATCCGCTAACAACCGCATACGTTTCTAGGCGGTAAATTAAAGCCTCTAAAATTACTACATGCAGCGTTTACCGCGCCAAATCGCAGATGACGAAATGTCGCATGCCTCGTCAAACGCAGCAAAACGCAATCGAATGCAGACACATGCGTCCCTAATGTTAAAGATAGGAATACACAACGCATGCGGATAATTGAACGCATGCGGATAATTGCCGACGAAACGCTGCGGACACAACCGCAAATGTGAAACTGGCCTTAGACAATGTTAGGGCTAGCGGATCGCACCAAATCATAAAGAGGTAGCTATGAGGTGCAATCGCAGCCTGGGGTCCACCGTGCAGAGATGGTACCTGCTGCTGAGTAATTGCAGATGGACACTTGCTCACACGTGGGTTAGACTTCACCCGATGTGAATAGAGGCGAAATCTGTTGCTTCACAGAGTCGCCAAAATAAGCTGCGCTCTGTTAACAGTCACAGGGTTAAGCTGCAAGACACTAGTGTGATCCCTATGAATCACCCCCACTAAACTGGTGATTGGACTTGCTCTGACCCTCGGTGGCTTTTGAGACTGCGCCTGATGATGCCCCGAGTCAGATGCAGAGTCCAAGCGGGAATTCCCACCCTACACTGACAGGCTGTCAGGAAAGCGTACTGTGTTGTGAATTCCGTTCTGGAGCTCCCTCCTGTGGTTGCTAATGGTATTTTTGTGAGTTCTGCCCTTAGACTCCCTCTGGTGGTTGAGAGTGGAACTGCTGCTCCTTTAGGTAGCTGTAGCAGCTGCCTTCACTAATCGCCTTGCCTGGGTTTGTTATTTAAACCTGCTCTGGGCTTTAGTCCATGCCTGCTGTCAATGTTCTTGGTTGGATTTGGTTCTCTCCTTGGAATTTTCATATGGCCAGTCCTTGTCTGCAAAAGATAAGTTTTTGCTAGTTTTTGTTTGTCCATTTGTTTGGACTCTATTGCTTTGCAAATATGTCTCTTTTTGTCCAGCTTGTCACTATGTCTTATTCAGGCTAGCTGGAAACTCTGGGAAAGCAGATTTGCCCCTCCACACCGTGAGTCGGTGTGGAGTTCATTTTTGGAAACTCTGCGTGGATTTTGTAGTTTTTATACTGACCGCACAGTATCCTTTTCTCTCTGTCTATCTAGTTTAGTACTGGCCTCCTTTGCTGAATTCTGATTTCATTTCTGTGTACGTCATTTCCCTCTCCATTCACAGTCAATATTTGTGGGGGCTATCTTTCCTTTTGGGGGTTTTCTCTGAGGCAAGATAGCTTTCTATTTCCTTCTTTAGGGGTAGTTATTTCTTAGGCTGTGAAGAGGTGTCTAGGGAGAGTCAGGAACATCCCACGGCTATTTCTAGTGTTGTTGTTAGGATTAGGGACTGCGGTCAGTAGAGATACCACCTTCTCAGAGCTCGCTCCATGTTGCGTTTTAGCCACCAGGTCATATCAGTGTGGCCTCTTAACCACCAGGTCATAACAGTACAGCAGGCCCGAAATGAATTAAATGCATCTCAAAAGAAGGAAAAGAAAGTTCTGAACCATTTTTTTTCTGTGCTCTGTTCTGTCTTTTTTTTCCTCTTGATATCTGGGTGGTGCTGGATGTATGCTCTGGTATGGAGGTTCAGAGTTTGTTTTCTTGTGTGGATCAACTTGCTGCAAGAGTCCAGAGTATCCAAGATTATATTGTCCAGACTCCGGCTCTAGAGCCTAGAATTCCTACTCTTGATTTGTTTTTTGGGGACAGATCCAAGTTTTTGAACTTTAAAAATAGCTGCAAATTGTTTTTTGCTTTGAAGCCCCGTTCTTCTGGTGATCCCATTCAGCAAGTAAAAATCATCATATCCTTACTGCGTGGTGATCCTCAAGACTGGGCTTTTGCTCTTGAAACAGGGGATCCGGCATTGTTGAGTGTGGATGCATTTTTTCAAGTGCTCAGATTGTTGTATGATGAACCTAACTCAGTAGAGCATGCTGAGAAAACACTGTTGGCCCTGTGTCAGGGTCAAGAAGCGGCAGAGTTATACTGCCAGAAATTGAGAAAATGGTCTGTGCTCACTAAGTGGCATGAAGAGGCTCTGGCTGCTATTTTCAGAAAAGGTCTTTCTGAAACCCTTAAAGATGTTATGGTGGGCTTTCCTACACCTACCGGTTTGTCTCTAGCCATTCAGCTTGATCGGCGCTTGCGTGAGCGCAAGGTGGTGCACCATATGGCAGTGTCCTCTGAGCAAAGTCCTGACTCTATGCAATGTGATAAAATTTTGACTAGAGCAGAAAGACAGAAATTCAGATGTCAGAATGGCCTGTGTTTTTACTGTGGTGATTCTGCTCATGCTATTTCTGATTACCCTAAGCGTACTAGGAGGGTTCCTGGGTCTGTTACCATTAGTACTGTACAGCCTAAATTTCTCTTGTCTGTTACCCTGATTTGCTCATTGTCGTCCTTCTCTGTTATGGCATTTGTGGATTCTGGCGCTGCCCTGAACTTAATGGACTTAGAATTTGCCAAGCGCTGTGGTTTTTCCTTGGAGCCTTTGCAGAGTCCTATTCCCTTAAGGGGGATTGATGCTACGCCATTGGCCAAGAATAAACCTCAGTATTGGACTCAGTTAACCATGTACATGGCTCCAGCACATCAGGAAAATATTTGCTTTTTGGTGTTGCATAATTTGCATGATGTTGTTGTGCTGGGTTTTCCATGGTTACAGGTACATAACCCAGTGTTGGATTGGAGATCAATGTCTGTAACTGGTTGGGGTTGTCAGGGGATACATAGTGATATTCCTTTGATGTCCATTTCCTCATCCCCTTCTTCTGAAGTTCCTGAGTTTTTGTCGGATTTCCAGGATGTATTTGATGAGCCCAAGTCCAGTTCTCTGCCTCCTCATAGGGACTGCGATTGTGCCATTAATTTGATTCCTGGTTGTAAGTTCCCTAAGGGCCGACTTTTCAATCTGTCTGTGCCAGAGCATGCCGCTATGCGGAGTTATGTAAAGGAGTCCTTGGAGAAGGGGCATATTCGCCGGTCTTCGTCACCGTTGGGAGCGGGATTTTTTTTTGTTGCCAAGAAGGATGGCTCCTTGAGACCCTGTATAGATTATCGCCTTCTCAATAAGATCACTGTCAAATTCCAGTACCCTTTACCTTTACTTTCTGATTTGTTTGCTCAGATTAAGGGTGCCAGTTGGTTTACTAAAATCGACCTTCGAGGGTCGTATAATCTCGTGCGTATTAAACAAGGTGATGAATGGAAAACAGCATTTAATATGCCCGAAGGCCATTTTGAATATCTTGTGATGCCATTCGGTCTCTCTAATGCTCCATCGGTATTTCAGTCCTTTATGCATGATATCTTCCGGAATTATCTGGATAAATTCATGATTGTGTATTTGGATGATATTTTGGTTTTCCCCGATGATTGGGAGTCTCATGTAAAGCAGGTTAGGGTGGTATTTCAGGTCCTTCGTGCTAATGCGTTGTTTGTGAAGGGGTCTAAGTGCCTCTTTGGAGTTCAGAAGGTTCCTTTTTTGGGTTTCATTTTTTCCCCCTCGGCTATTGAAATGGACCCTGTTAAAGTCCAGGCCATTCATGATTGGACTCAACCTACATCTGTAAAGAGCCTTCAGAAATTTTTTGGCTTTGCCAATTTTTATCGCCGCTTTATTGCCAATTTTTCTAGTGTGGTGAAGCCTCTGACCGATTTGACGAGGAAGGGCGCTGATGTGGTGAATTGGTCCCTGCGGCTGTTGAGGCCTTTCAGGAGCTTAAACGTCATTTTACTTCTGCCCCTGTGTTGCATCAGCCAGATGTTTCTCTCCCTTTTCAGGTTGAGGTTGATGCTTCTGAGATTGTGGCAGGGGCCGTTTTGTCTCAGAGAAATTCTGATAGCTCTTTGATGAAACCGTGTGCTTTCTTCTCCAGAAAGTTTTCGCCTGCTGAGCGTAATTATGATGTCGGCAATCGGGAGTTGCTGGCTGTGAAGTGGGCATTTGAGGAGTGGCGACATTGGCTTGAGGGAGCCAAGCATCGCGTGGTGGTCTTGACTGATCACAAGAATCTGATTTACCTCGAGTCTGCTAAGCGGTTGAATCCTAGACAGGCTCGGTGGTCTCTATTTTTCTCACGTTTTGATTTTGTGGTCTCGTATATTCTGGGTTCTAAGAATGTGAAGGCTGATGCCCTTTCTTGGAGTTTTTTGCCTGATTCTCCGGTAGTTCTTGAGCCGCCTGGGATCCTAAAGGAGGGGGTGATTCTTTCTGCCATCTCCCCTGATTTGTGGCGGGTACTTCAGGAGTTTCAGGTTGATAAACCTGACTGCTGTCCTGTGGAGAAATTGTTTGTTCCTGATAGATGGATTAGTAGGGTAATTTCTGAGGTTCATTGTTCGGTGTTGGCTGGTCACCCTGGGATTTTCGGTACCAGAGATTTGGTGGCTAGGTCCTTTGGGTGGCCTTCCTTGTCGCGGGATGTGCGTTCATTTGTGCAGTCCTGGGGGACCTGTGCTCGGGCTAAGCCTTGCTGTTCCCATGCCAGCGGGTTGCTTTTGACTTTGCCTATTCCTGAGAGGCCCTGGACGCATATTTCCATGGATTTTATTTCTGATCTTCCTGTCTCTCAGAAGATGTCTGTCATCTGGGTGGTTTGTGACTGGTTTTCTAAGATGGTCCATTTGGTGCCGTTGCCTAAGTTGCCTTCCTCCTCTGATTTGGTTCCATTATTTTTTCAGCATGTGGTTCGTTTGCATGGTATTCCGGAGAATATTGTGTCTGACAGAGGTTCCCAGTTCGTTTCTAGGTTTTGGCGGTCCTTTTGTGCTAGAATGGGCATTGATTTGTCTTTTTCTTCAGCATTCCATCCTCAGACAAATGGCCAAACGGAACGAAACAATCAGACCTTGGAAACCTATTTGAGATGCTTCGTGTCTGCTGATCAGGATGATTGGGTAACCTTTTTGCCGTTGGCCGAGTTTGCCCTTAATAATCGGGCTAGTTCTGCTACCTTGGTTTCGCCTTTCTTTTGTAACTTTGGTTTTCATCCTCGTTTTTCTTCAGGGCAGCTTGAGCCTTCTGACTGTCCTGGTGTGGATTCCGTGGTGGACAGGTTGCAGCAAATTTGGACTCATGTGGTGGACAATTTGACGTTGTCTCAGGAAAAGGCTCAGCGTTTTGCCAACCGTCGTCGGTGTGTTGGTCCCCGGCTTCGTGTTGGTGATTTGGTCTGGTTGTCTTCTAGTCATGTTCCTATGAAGGTTTCTTCCCCTAAGTTCAAGCCTCGCTTTATTGGGCCTTATAAGATTTCTGAAATTATCAATCCAGTGTCTTTTCGTTTGGCCCTTCCAGCTTCCTTTTCCTTTCATAATGTGTTCCATAGATCCTTGATGCGGAGATATGTGGTACCTATGGTTCCCTCCGTTGATCTTCCTGCTCCGGTGTTGGTTGAGGGGGAATTGGAATATGTGGTGGAGAAGATTTTGGGTTCTCATTTTTCGAGGCGGAAGCTTCAGTATCTGGTCAAGTGGAAGGGTTATGGCCAGGAGGATAATTCTTGGGTTGTTGCCTCCGATGTTCATGCTGCCGATTTGGTTCGTGCTTTCCATTTGGCTCATCCTGATCGGCCTGGGAGCTCTGGTGAGGGTTCGGTGACCCCTCCTCAAGGGGGGGGGGTACTGTTGTGAATTCCGTTCTGGAGCTCCCTCCTGTGGTTGCTAATGGTATTTTTGTGAGTTCTGCCCTTGGACTCCCTCTGGTGGTTGAGAGTGGAACTGCTGCTCCTTTAGGTAGCTGTAGCAGCTGCCTTCACTAATCGCCTTGCCTGGGTTTGTAATTTAAACCTGCTCTGGGCTTTAGTCCATGCCTGCTGTCAATGTTCTTGGTTGGATTTGGTTCTCTCCTTGGAATTTTCATATGGCCAGTCCTTGTCTGCAAAAGATAAGTTTTTGCTAGTTTTTGTTTGTCCATTTGTTTGGACTCTATTGCTTTGCAAATATGTCTCTTTTTGTCCAGCTTGTCACTATGTCTTATTCAGGCTAGCTGGAAGCTCTGGGAAAGCAGATTTGCCCCTCAACACCATGAGTCAGTGTGGAGTTCATTTTTGTAAACTCTGCGTGGATTTTGTAGTTTTTATACTGACCGCACAGTATCCTTTTCTCTCTGTCTATCTAGTTTAGTATTGGCCTCCTTTGCTGAATTCTGATTTCATTTCTGTGTACGTCATTTCCCTCTCCATTCACAGTCAATATTTGTGGGGGCTATCTTTCCTTTTGGGGGGTTTTCTCTGAGGCAAGATAGCTTTCTATTTCCTTCTTTAGGGGTAGTTATTTCTTAGGCTGTGAAGAGGCGTCTAGGGAGAGTCAGGAACATCCCACGGCTATTTCTAGTGTTGTTGTTAGGATTATGGACTGCGGTCAGTAGAGATACCACCTTCTCAGAGCTCGCTCCATGTTGCGTTTTAGCCACTAGGTCATATCAGTGTGGCCTCTTAACCACCAGGTCATAACAGTACTGTTTGTGTATGGTGCCGTACAGACGCGCACTGCAAAAATGTGTGCTACGTGTGCAGGTAGCCCTGTCGGGCGCTAGATAGTTTCCACCATTCACAAGCAGTCAACAATACAAGGAATGGGAATGATTTCATCCATCGACAGTCATTCATCTACACACACACATTATCAAGTTTATACTAGCGCATGGCCGCCTTTTATAGCGGAAGCTCTCCGGGACCTTCCTAGTGATCCAATAGGAGCTGCTACAGGACCTGAGCATGTGACCCCCGACCTCCAATGAGAGGTCGTCCCTTGAGTATGCTCAGTAGAGAAAAAGCAGGACTTAGTCCCAGGAGCGTCTGCTCGCCGCTGATCAGTGCTGGTTCCAATGGCTGGCCCGGAAAAGGCAGCAATAATCAAGCAAATGGTATCTGCCTGAGCCAGACGCTGGGACTGACGTCTCTGTTGAGCAGGCTCCACTGTGGCTGGAGAAGAAAGGGAGACCGCAGTGGACATGGTTCGAGATACCCCCTGTGCAGCGGCGGGAACTTGACACCTAACAGACTGACCCTGGTTATCCTGGGAGGATATCGGTTATTCTCAAAACCGATATCCTCCCAGGAGAACCATGATTTCCATTGTATATAGTGAATAATGTGCTACATGCAAATCAAGTCAAATCTACTTCTAATGTGTCCCTATTAAAAAAAACTGGAGAGAGCTACCCAGCAATGTGCTCATTTGGGAATCCTAAAATCTTATTTAAATACCTACATAGCACTAACTGTAGGGTACAAGTTCTCATTATAAAGACTTATACTAGAAGATGTTGGATATTTTCCCATAAAGAAGAAAATTATCAAATTCTAAAACATTCCATTAAAAGCATTAACTAGCATAATCTTTTCTGACTAATAAAGATATGTAGATATATGCTGACTGGCAAACTTTCTATTGATGTTTCGCTAGTTTAGATACTTGAAGCTAAAATGTATGAATGATTCAGGCGTCTAGCCAATAGAATTCTGGCATCTCCGGAGAGGAGTTGGTTGAAAGCTTTTGCTGACTCTGTGATCACTGTTTGCCACTTACCCCATTAGTGGGCTTCAATCCCCTGTGAGGTTAACAGAGATAGTATCTAGTGTCATATCTAATTCATTACTGTGTGCAAGTGACACAGCTCTTTTGCAGAGCATCTACTTCGTTATTGTGAGCGAGTGACACAGCTCTATTGCAGAGCATCTACTTTGTTATTGTGTGAGAGCGACAGCTCTATCACAGAGCATCTAATGTTGTTACTGTATGCGAATGACACAGCTTTAGAGCAGAGCATCTATTCTGCTTCTCTGTGTGAGTGACACAGCTTCATGTGCTTTCACTCAGTGACCTCTAACTCAGTGCGAGCTAGCAATCACTCACTGTGTATTCCGCCATTGTACACATTAGCTGCAGTTTTACATCTCTGCATGGTGGACCCCGGGTTGCAATTGCACTTCTTTATTAAATTTATTTAGTGCAATGTGTCAACCCTAACAAAGTTGTTTAGCTTTTTCATATTTTTAAAACTTTTTTTCACTATTTACTGTTTTTGTTTTTTAGCTTTTTCATATTTTTTAAAACTTTTTTGCTATTTACTGCATTTGTTAGTCGGTTTAAAGAACTTGAAGATGCGATCATCTAGTTAAAATCATTATCTCTTATGAACCCCAGGCAGGGGCTCGCTTTAACTCGTATTGTAAAGAAAGGCACAAGGTCATCAGCAGACCCCCAGATTTCTTGGAAACTCATCAGCACCGCGTGATCACTTCAAGAATGCACCAGTGGGAGCATGAAATGGCGAGCTCCCCTACCAACAAATGTTAAATGCTGCCTTCAGAGATTGAGAGTGAGATTTAACAGGTTAACAGCCTAGGTGGAGCTCTGCTCTGCCCTCGGCTGTTAAAGGCACATGGTGGCTGATTAAATCAGCTATCATTTGCTGGGTAAGAGGCAGAGACAAGACATTTGAAGTACACATTTGTCACATTTGTCATATGTCATGAAGGGATTAAAATAAAAGAGCATGGATAACATTTTTAATAATTACTAGATTTGCCAATTCTCTTTTTGCCTAGGTACAGTCTTATCTTTGCCAGCACACACTTCAAGTTGAAATATTAATTTCCTTTTGCATCATAATTATGATTGTTTCTGAGATCCCTATTCTCTCAATGTTTTTTAAACAATGGAGGCCATGTCTCATACAGCTTTGTATCAGGACTGGGCAAGCGTAAAGTATGCTGCATGCATCCATAGTTTACAGATGATATATTCATATACGTATTTCTGCTATGAATTCTTTCACTGCTTTATCTCTATTATTCCACAGATACACTGTAAATCTGCATTTTGTCAAATGAGGCAATTCTTTTTAAAACCTCCTTTTTTATGCTCTTATGATTAAATATTATAGACCAAACTGCTAATCCCTTTTCCCCCTGTTCTTTCCAGGATTCACATTCAATCAAAGCTTGTCAAGAATGTTCTTTGTCCTTCTGCTTGTCTTGTTTGGAAACACAACATGTCCAGTCAGCAATTAGATAACTCAGAAAACATTATTTCATTCTGTCGTGCCGGGGAATTTAATTATCCCCTGCTCTACTTACTATAATCTTTTCACAATGTGAATGCAACTCTCGTTTCCTCACCGTCTGTGAATGTCACCCACAATATAGCTTGCTTTTCTCATACAGATTTCCCTTATGTACTCCATGAATTCCGCTATATAAATGTTCACTTTTTGGTTTATTTAAAACACAATAGTTCTGACAGCATGATACAAGGGTACAATAATGAAAATGATTGCTGCAGCTTCTGCTGCCACACCAGCTTAGGGAACGACTTGTTTCTACTGAATTTTTTAAAAACTTTCCTAAAACTGCAGCAAAAGCTTCTGCTGAATCTGCTTTTCCAACCTATTGTTTGCATCCTGTCTGTATTGCACTCTTGTTCATTTTGAGACTGGGTATAGAAATAATATTGAAAATGTTCTGTCCATTACATTTTGAGTTCATGTCTATTAACACAACAGGTTATGAAACATTATATTTAGATGTCAAATAATGTATAGCAATTCCAGCTTATCGTTGGTGTTCTCCTGACTCGTTCATGGTTCGGACACTAATTCTGCCACAGCCGATTGCAAATAGAAAGAAAGGAGTCTAGATCAACAAAACAAGTTCTTTATTCAGATTAAATGTTGGTGATGTCCTTTGGATACATTTTATCTGAATAAATAAGAACCTGTTTGTTTAGCTGTACTCCTTTCTTTTATCCTGGACTATTGTATACCTTTGTCATAGAGAAAAGAACGACCATTTTAAAAGATAATAGAGAGATAGTAGAATCAGCTTAATAGTACTGAACAAGTTTTAAATGCAAGACCCATTTATTGGTACATTGATTAAGGTCACAACTTTTTCATGGGCCAAGGAGTGATGCAATTGGTGGGTGTGCTATAGAATAGTGTGACCTGTGCACCTTATGGCAGTGGGGTGAGTAAAAAGAGGGCCAGATAAAAGAAGAAAGCAGAGACTTTATTATTGCTTTACTTTCTGTTATTGGCTTTGACAGAAAGTGGAGGTTCCATTCACGAAACAGGCAAGAAAATACCTATAACATAATCATTGAATATGAGTTAGGAAAGAACAAAATGCTGTCACATTCAACCTTAGCTTTTGTTTCATAGGTTGAACAATGACAACATTATATTAAATTCTGCCTATAAAGGGCATCCA
The DNA here is from genome assembly GCF_032444005.1 of Ranitomeya imitator. Taxonomy (NCBI): domain Eukaryota; kingdom Metazoa; phylum Chordata; class Amphibia; order Anura; family Dendrobatidae; genus Ranitomeya; species Ranitomeya imitator. Next base: position 1,080,307,373 of record NC_091282.1, on the reverse strand, counting down.
ACCAAATGTATATCCTGTATGTGAAATAGCTATATACATCAAAACAAAATAGTTCTTAATATCATGGTTTAATCTATAAAAATGTATCAGAAATGCCTGATCTTCTTTTGTCTACCTGTGTGTTTCATTACACTAGCATACTGTACTATACATGTCTTTATTGGGGTGCATTCATGTAGTCTTTTTTATTTAAAAAAACTCATATTTTTTTAATTACTCTGTGGTAAAAAAAAAATGTTGCAGATAGATATTTCTCTGAAAGGTCAATAGGAAACTCTGAAAAAAAAATACATAGATGTTTTATGTGGTTTCTTAACTTTTGGTGTTTTTTTGTTAGGATTGTTGGCCTTTTTTCAAAACATGACATCCTACCGGTATGATGGCATTTAAGTATTTTCCAATAGGATACACTATAATAAAATGCTTCCTAAACCACAAACAGGATGAACCAGAGCCTGGCTGTGTGGTTATAGCCCTATATGTTTTAGGCTTCAAACAACAAACAGGATGAACCAGAGCCTGGCTGTGTGGTTATAGCCCTATATGTTTTAGGCTTCAAACAACAAACAGGATGAACCAGAGCCTGGCTGTGTGGTTATAGCCCTATATGTTTTAGGCTTCATCCACACATCAACATTTTGGATCAATGATATGCTGAAGCCAGGTGTTTCTCCAAAACACAGAATAAGTGTCAATCTTTCAGTTATGTTTTTTATCTGATTGTACAATTCCGGGTTTTGGCATACAAACACTGATGCAAAATACTGACCAAATACTGATGTGGGAATGATGCCTTACTCTTAAAAGCTGACCAAGGACTAATGATTGGCAAACCCTAACAGTAACGTTTGAGGTCTGTACTGAACACCTAGTGTCCATTCCCGAACATGAACTTCTCCAGGAAGTCTGTGTTACTGTTCAGGTTTGGAAGCCCAAGCATCGGCTGTTCCCAATGCTGTCATCTGTGTGAGAGCGCAAGAAACTCGGCAGCTCTGATTGGCGGTAAGTTCATTATTGCCGGTCAGAGTGCTGCAGTTGTCACGTTGTCAGATGATAGTGTGTGAGCCACCAGCTCTGATAAAAAGGTTATACAACTGTCCCTGAGTTGTGAAATGACATCAGTGTGGATACAATTACAACTGCAAAAAGTACAGAATTCTAGATCCTAAAATAGACAGAATTACTGTAAGTAACACTGTAAATTTAATTGAGGATTTAAACAAAAACACAATGACAACACTTGAAGCATTAAAGGAGAAAATCAATTGTGAAAAGATTACGGTAATACCCAATGAGCTAATGGTTGAATTAGCTGCAAACTCAAATACAAAAGGTGAACAAATACTACCACACACATATACAGAACCAAGGCGTTCAATAAGAGAAAACAGAGTTAAACCACCAGTACATCTCTCATTTAAAGTGAGCAGAACTAGTGCATATGAACCCACGTCATTGGAGGATATATCTCGACTCTCAAAGGGAAACCAGTAAATAGATAAAGGCAGCAGAAACAGAAATGAAATCTGTGTATGATTCAAGAACTTGGACATTAACAGAAACTATACAACTGATGATATGAACACACATATATTTGCAAAAGCACCAACTGCTGGAAGGCATCAAAAGCTGATAAAGAAGTTAGAACTAATCGAATAAGTCTTTGCTATTGAGAAAGGATGTTGAAATTTAAGCAACAAGCTACTGACTTATTATAAGTTGGAGAAGCTGTATTGCATTGTCATCAGATGGCGATGTTGTGTCTGTTAATGTGTAATAATTAGTGTTGAGCATTCCGATACCGCAAGTATCGGGTATCGGCCGATACTTGCGGTATCGGAATTCCGATACCGAGATCCGATACTTTTGTGGTATCGGGTATCGGTATCGGATCAATAGGGATGTGTAAAATAAAGAATTAAAATAAAAAATATTGATATGCTCACCTCTCCGGCGGCCCCTGGACATCACGCTGGTAACCGGCCAGCTTCTTTGTTTAAAATGAGCGCGTTTAGGGCCTGTGAATGACGTCGCGGCTTCTGATTGGTCGCGTGCCGCTCATGTGACCGCCACGGGACCAATCAGAAGCCGCGACATCATTCGCAGGTCCTAAATTCCTAGAATTAGGAATTTAGTGAATGAGAATGACGTCGCGGCTTCTGATTGGTCGCGTGGCGGTCACATGAGCGGCACGCGACCAATCAGAAGCCGCGACGTCATTCGCAGGCCCTAAACGCGCTCATTTTAAACAAAGAAGCCGGCCGGTTACCAGCGTGATGTCCAGGGGCCGCCGGAGAGGTGAGCATATCAATATTTTTTATTTTAATTCTTTATTTTACACCTCACTATGGATCCCAGGGCCTGAAGGAGAGTTTCCTCTCCTTCAGAACCTGGGAACCATTAGGATACATTCCGATACTTGATGTCCCATTGACTTGTATTGGTATCGGATATCGGTATCGGCGATATCCGATATTTTTCGGGTATCGGCCGATACTATCCGATACTGATACTTTCAAGTATCGGACGGTATCGCTCAACACTAGTAATAATATGTAGTGTATCTTAAACTGTTTTTCTCTTGTTTAAACTGTCATTCTTCAGTATAGCAGCCATCTTAGGATAAATCTTACTTTTCCTATTTGATGATGATTTGAGCAGATCCTATATGTCACAAGTAAACTCTGGGTTGTCCCACAAATATCTCATTGCTGTTATTTCTGCTGAAGTCAAACAAACCTGCAACACTTCTTACTGCCCTGCTCTAGTTGAATGGCCAGGATTTTCCCATGTACACAAATAGAAAAGACCTGTCAGTCTACTGTAGTTAGAAGTTGACTGAAAACTTGCCTTTGACTAGTAAGCTGAAATATATTGTTAGGAGTCGAGTTCCTGCCTCTGCACATGGGGAATCTCAAACCATCTCCACTGCAGTCTCCCATTCTTCTCCAGCCGCAGTGGACCCTGCTCAGCAGAGACATCGGTCTCAGCATCTGGCTTAGCCTGATACTGTGCGGACGGTTACTGCTGCCTTTCCAGGCTCAGCCATTGTAGCCAGTACTGGTCAGCGGCAAGCAGATGTCTCTGGGACTAAGTCCTGCTTTTCCCCTTCTCAGCATGCCTGGGGTAAGACCTCTCATTGGAGGTCGGAGGTCACATGCTCAGGTACTGTGGCAGCTCCCATTGGTCCTCTAGGAAGGTCCTGAAGTTGCTGCAGCTATTAATGGTTCGCATGGCCGCATGGCCATGCACTAGTATCAGCTTATGTTATGAGCTTTAGCTACTCAGTGGTCTTGTCTGCTTGTGGTCAGGGTCCGGCTGAAATAAGCCACTAGAATATCGGCACCTCCGGTGAGGAGTTTGTATGGTGAATTCAGGGCTGGCGTGAAGTCATTAGAATTCCAGCTCCACCAGAGAGGAGGTGTTTGTGTGCTTTCTACTCCCTGACCACTGATTGCTTTTGCTCTGTTAGTCAGCCGTGTTCCCCTGTGACACCAACAGGGCACAGCGTTTTCCCTTCTGTTCGACTCTGTGAAGTAACAGAGTTTGCTTCTACCGCCATATCGTGCCACCATTTGCTTGCAGCAGGTTGGTCTCCTGCACGGTGGACCCCGGGCTGCGAATGCACCAATAATAATATCTAAATAGACTTATTGCGTTCAGCCAGCCCTAACACATACAGTCATGGCCAAAAGTTTTGAGAATGACACCAAAATTATATTTTCACATGATCTGCTGCCCTCTGGTTTTTATTAGTGTTTGTCTGATGTTTATATCACATACAGAAATAAAATTGCAATCATATTATGAGTACCAATAGCTTATATTGGCAGTTAGAATGAGTTAATGCAGCAAGTCAATATTTGCGGTGTTGACCCTTCTTCTTCAAGACCTCTGCAATTCTCCCTGGCATGCTCTCAATCAACTTCTGGACCAAATCCTGACTGATAGCAGTCCATTCTTGCATAATCAATGCTTGCATTTTGCCAGAATTTGTTGGTTTTTGTTTGTCCACCCGTCTCTTGATGATTGACCACAAGTTCTCAATGGGATTAAGATCTGGGGAGTTTCCAGGCCATGGTACCAAAATCTCTATGTTTTGTTCCATGAGGCCATTTAGTTATCACCTTTGCTTTATGGCAAGGTGCTCCATCATGCTGGAAAAGGCATTGTTGGGCACCAAACTGCTCTTGGACGGTTGGGAGAAGTTGCTCTTGGAGGACATTCTGGTACCATTCTTTATTCATGGCTGTGTTTTTAGGTAAGACTGATTCCCTTGGCTGAGAAGCAACCCCACACATGAATGGTTTCAGGATGCTTTACAGTTGGCATGAGACAAGACTGGTGGTATCGCTCACCTCTTCTTCTCTGAATAAGCTGTTTTCCAGATGCCCCAAACAATCGAAAAGGGGATTCATCAGAGAAAATGACTTTGCCCCAGTCCTCAGCAGTCCACTCCCTGTACCTTTTGCAGAATATCAGTCGGTCCCTGATGTTTTTTCTGGAGAGAAGTGGCTTCTTTGCTGCCCTCCTTGAAACCAGGCATTGCTCAAAGAGTCTCCGCCTCACAGTGCGTGCAGAAGCACTCACACCAGCTACTACCATTCCTGAGCAAGCTCGGCACTGCTGGTAGTCCGATCCCACAGCTGAAACAGTTTTAAGATACGGTCCTGGCGCTTGCTGGTCTTTCTTGGGCGCCCTGGAGCCTTTTTAACAACAATGGAAGCTCTCTCTTTGAAGTTCTTGATGATGCGATAGATTGTTGACTGAGGTGCAATCTTTGTAGCTGCGATACTCTTCCCTGTTAGGCCATTTTTGTGCAGTGCAATGATGGCTGCACGTGTTTCTTTAGAGATAACCATGGTTAACTGAAGAGAAACAATGATACCAAGCACCAGCCTCCTTTTAAAGTGTCCAGTGATGTCATTCTTACTTAATCATGACTGATTGATCGCCAGCCCTGTCCTCATCAACACCCACACCTGTGTTAATGGATCAATCACTAAAACGATGTTAGCTGCTCCTTTTAAGGCAGTACTGCAATGATGTTGAAATGTGTTTTTGGGGTTAAAGTTCATTTTCTGGGCAAATATTGACTTTGCAAGTACAGTAATTGCTGTTAAGCTGATCACTCTGACATTCAGGAGTATATGCAAATTGCCATTAGAAAAAATGAAGCAGTAGACTTTGGAAAAATTAATATTTGTCTCATTCTCAAAACTTTTGGCCATGACTGTATAGTCCAGCGGTGGCTAAAAACTACATTTTCGCTGAAATGTCACAGCATTTCAGAGCACAAGAGAGCTGGCTGCAGTCGCTCAGCCTGGTTATGATTCATGTTGCCAGTGATTCAAGAAGCATGAATCTAATGCCAAGTCCCCTTTAACAGCTTTGCAGTATTTGTAATCATGGTTGTTTTAATTTTTGAAGGGAAATAAAGTGTTAAATGTTAGACAAGTTTTCATTTGGTTGGAGCATGGATGATGTATAACGTTGTTGAAACCTGGCTTTCTTCCAGTCCTATAAATAAATTGTTTGCAGAATGGAAATTCAGTTTGTGTCAGAGTGAACACAAGTCAGATTGCAGTGCTGAGTAATCAATGTTTTTTTTACCTGACGCAGCAATCCCTTGTGGGGTTATCAGTTCTAAATTTGCACTGAGAGAGCTGAAAAAGCTCTCAGGAGCCTCTGGAAAAGTATTGACCTGTAAAACTTCCCTCCTTGCAGTAAACAAATAAATAAATTAAGATGTAGTTAAACAGAGCTACCAGGCTCAGTATGGGATGAGCGCAGAGGATACTCGGTCATAATGGGAAATTCTAATAAGGAATAGGGTTGATGATGTTGAAATGACTGTATCATGTCGGTATAAATGATTGTAAATTGAATAATAGCACAGCTATTACTAATTTATGTGCTACATAGGGCAACAGCAGTTGGAGTCTAAAGTTGCCATAGTATTTAACATTCTGCAGAATGACCCAATTTAGTTTGGCAGGGGGTTTTAATGGCAAAAAACTTTGACAAAATTAACCATTTCAGAAACATAAATAATAGCAAAGTACTTATTGCATAAATTCCATTGCATTTGTCATTTGAACTATATTGCGAGACATTATCAATTGCTTGACCCACTTTTCAAATAAAAAGTAAAGAAGGAGTTCCTAGGAATCCAAACAAGCTTCTTGTTTGGGAAAAATAACATTTTTTATGGATGTAATGTTGATCAATGACCTCAATAACATTTTAAAGTTGTATGATGCTGTTAGTTTGGGTCACTAGACCTGCGAACAAGGTAGGATTTGCGGCTATAAAAATAGGATAAGGTGCACAGAAGAGCAATATCATCCAGTGGAGCATGTTTCATGTTTTTCATTTGGGATCCAACATGAAAAAAACTAAAATTAAGCCCAATGTACTTTTATTGCTTCCTGACTATGGCTTTTTCCAAGTGAAGTGATATTATAGTCATGTTCTTGAGTTTAACTCCTTCATCCTAAAGCCTGTTTTCAAATTCCTGACAGAACAATTTTACAATTTTGACAACTGTCATTTTAAGAAGTCATAACTCTGGAACGATTCAACGGATCCCACTGATTCTCAGATTGTTTTCTTATGACATATCATACATATCGTATGGGGGACTTTAATTACCTGGATATTAACTGGGAAACAGAAACCTGTGAATCCCATAAAGGCAACAGGTTTCTGCTAATAACCAAGAAAAATTATCTTTCACAATTGGTGCAGAATCCAACCAGAGGAGCAGCACTTTTAGACCTAATACTATCTAATAGACCTGACAGAATAACAAATCTGCAGGTGGTCGGGCATCTAGGAAATAGCGACCACAATATTGTGCTGTTTCACCTGTCTTTCACTAGGGGGACTTGTCAGGGAGTCACAAAAACACTGAACTTTAGGAAGGCAAAGTTTGACCAGCTTAGAGATGCCCTTAATCTGGTAGACTGGGACAATATCCTCAGAAATAAGAATACAGATAATAAATGGGAAATGTTTAAGAACATCCTAAATAGGCACTGTAAGCGGTTTATACCTTGTGGGAATAAAAGGACTAGAAATAGGAAAAACCCAATGTGGCTAAACAAAGAGGTAAGACAAGCAATTAACAGTAAAAAGAAAGCATTTGCACTACTAAAGCAGGATGGCACCATTGAAGCTCTAAAAAACTATAGGGAGAAAAATACTTTATCTAAAAAACTAATTAAAGCTGCCAAAAAGGAAACAGAGAAGCACATTGCTAAGGAGAGTAAAACTAATCCCAAACTGTTCTTCAACTATATCAATAGTAAAAGAATAAAAACTGAAAATGTAGGCCCTTTAAAAAATAGTGAGGAAAGAATGGTTGTAGATGACGAGGAAAAAGCTAACATATTAAACACCTTCTTCTCTACGGTATTCACGGTGGAAAATGAAATGCTAGGTGAAATCCCAAGAAGCAATGAAAACCTTATATTAAGGGTCACCAATCTTACCCAAGAAGAGGTGCGAAACCGGCTAAATAAGATTAAAATAGATAAATCTCCGGGTCCGGATGGCATACACCCACGAGTACTAAGAGAACTAAGTAATGTAATAGATAAACCATTATTTCTTATTTTTAGGGACTCTATAGCGACAGGGTCTGTTCCGCAGGACTGGCGCATAGCAAATGTGGTGCCAATATTCAAAAAGGGCTCTAAAAGTGAACCTGGAAATTATAGGCCAGTAAGTCTAACCTCTATTGTTGGTAAAATATTTGAAGGGTTTCTCAGGGATGTTATTCTGGATTATCTCAATGAGAATAACTGTTTAACTCCATATCAGCATGGGTTTATGAGAAATCGCTCCTGTCAAACCAATCTAATCAGTTTTTATGAAGAGGTAAGCTATAGGCTGGACCACGGTGAGTCATTGGATGTGGTATATCTCGATTTTTCCAAAGCGTTTGATACCGTGCCACACAAGAGGTTGGTACACAAAATGAGAATGCTTGGTCTGGGGGAAAAATTGTGTAAATGGGTTAGTAACTGGCTTAGTGATAGAAAGCAGAGGGTGGTTATAAATGGTATAGTCTCTAACTGGGTCGCTGTGACCAGTGGGGTACCGCAGGGGTCGGTATTGGGACCTGTTCTCTTCAACATATTCATTAATGATCTGGTAGAAGGTTTACACAGTAAAATATCGATATTTGCAGATGATACAAAACTATGTAAAGCAGTTAATACAAGAGAAGATAGTATTCTGCTACAGATGGATCTGGATAAGTTGGAAACTTGGGCTGAAAGGTGGCAGATGAGGTTTAACAATGATAAATGTAAGGTTATACACATGGGAAGAAGGAATCAATATTACCATTACACACTGAATGGGAAACCACTGGGTAAATCTGACAGGGAGAAGGACTTGGGGATCCTAGTTAATGATAAACTTACCTGGAGCAGCCAGTGCCAGGCAGCAGCTGCCAAGGCAAACAGGATCATGGGGTGCATTAAAAGAGGTCTGGATACACATGATGAGAGCATTATACTGCCTCTGTACAAATCCCTAGTTAGACCGCACATGGAGTACTGTGTCCAGTTTTGGGCACTGGTGCTCAGGAAGGATATAATGGAACTAGAGAGAGTACAAAGGAGGGCAACAAAATTAATAAAGGGGATGGGAGAACTACAATACCCAGATAGATTAGCGAAATTAGGATTATTTAGTCTAGAAAAAAGACGACTGAGGGGCGATCTAATAACCATGTATAAGTATATAAGGGGACAATACAAATATCTCGCTGAGGATCTGTTTATACCAAGGAAGGTGACGGGCACAAGGGGGCATTCTTTGCGTCTGGAGGAGAGAAGGTTTTTCCACCAACATAGAAGAGGATTCTTTACTGTTAGGGCAGTGAGAATCTGGAATTGCTTGCCTGAGGAGGTGGTGATGGCGAACTCAGTCGAGGGGTTCAAGAGAGGCCTGGATGTCTTCCTGGAGCAGAACAATATTGTATCATACAATTATTAGGTTCTGTAGAAGGACGTAGATCTGGGGATTTATTATGATGGAATATAGGCTGAACTGGATGGACAAATGTCTTTTTTCGGCCTTACTAACTATGTTACTATGTATGTTACTTCATGATATTGGTAAAATTTCTTTGATATTACTTGCATTTATTTGTGAAAAAATTGGAAATTTGGCCAAAATTTTTTAAATTTTTCTATTAGTCATATAGCACAAAATAGTTAATAAATAGCATTTTCAACATTTATACTTTATATATAAAAATTTTGAAACAATTTTTTTTGTTAGGAAGTTCTAAGGGTGAAAAGTTGATGAGCAATTTCACATTTTTACAACAAAACTTGCAAAACTATTTTAACCCCTTAATGACCGCCGATACGTCTTTTAACTGACCTGAGATATAAGAGAATAGCCTCCCCATATAGGTGACAATCCAGCAGTTGTCGGCTGTACACTATAGCTGACAACTTGCTTCATCAGCCATGATCAGTGTTTGCACCGTCCAAATCTGTTTAACCCCTTAGATGCTGCTGTCAATAGTGACTACTTCATATAAATGGTTAACAGAGTGTGGGGGCTTCCTCTTTATGCCAAATGGTGCCCTCAGATCATGATTGTGTGGTCCTGATGTTTGCGATGGCAATTCATGACCAAATAGCGGCCTTAGAGTCTGACGGCTGTAGACATCTGATCAGATGTTAAAGGCATTTAGGTGGTAAAAATACACTTTTTCATTTCTATCATGCCACTTTGCATTAATTCCTGAAAATCACCTGAAGGGTTAATAAACGACTTGACAGCAGTTTTCAATATGTCAGGGGGTGCTGTTTTTAAAATGGTATAACTTTTGGGGGTTTCCCAATATATGGGACCCCTAAAGGCACTTCAAATATGGATAGGTCCCTAAAAAATTAAATTTTGTAAATTTCCTTGAAAAAATGAAAAATTGCTGCTACATTTTTAATCCTCCTAAAATGCTAACAAAATAAAATAACATTTTACAAATGGTGCTGATGTAAAGCATACATAATGCAAATGTTATTTATTAGTGTTTTTCTGCGGTATGACTATCTGGATTAAAGGGATAATCTTTCAAAGTTAGAAAATTGCTAATTTTTTAACATTTTTCACATATTTCTAATATTTTTTATAAATAAACACAAAACATATCGACCTAAATTTACCATTATATTAAAGTATAATGTATCACGAAAAAACAATCTCAAAATCACTGGGATATGTTGAAGTGTTCCAGAATTATTATCACATAAAGTGATACTGGTCAGATTTTAAAAATTTGGCTCCGTCACTAAGGGGTTAAGGACCACCTCACAAATGAAGCGACTTCGAGGGGCCTATATGACAGAAAATACCCAAAACTGACACCATTCTAAAAATTGCACCCCAAAAGGTCCTCAAAACCACATTAAAGAAGTTTATTAACCCTTCAAGTTCTTCACAGCAATTTTTGGAATGTTGAAGGCAAAAATAAACCTTTACTTTTCTTTCATAAAAAATTTCCTTTAGGCCAATTTTTTTTAACTTTTGTAAGGGTAACAGGAGCAAATGGACCATACAATTAGCTGAATAATTTATCCTGAGTGTGCTGATACCCTATATGTGGAGGAAATCTACTGTTTGGGTGCACAGAAGGGATTGAAATGGAAGGAGCACCATTTGACTTTCTGAATGTAAAATTTACTGGAATAATTAGTGGACACCATGTCACGTTTGGAGAGCCCCTGATGTACTTAAACAGTAGAAACCTCCAACAAGTGACCCCATTTTGGAAACTAGACTCCTTTTGGAAATTATCCAGATGTGTATTGAGCCCCTTGAACCCACAGGTGCTTCACAAAAGTTTATAATGAAGAGCCATGAAACTAAAAAAAATCACATTTTTCCCAAATAAATCTATTTAGCTCCAAATTTTGCATTGTCATAAGGGTAAAAGGAGAAAATACTCCATACAAATTGTTGTGAAATTTCTCTTGAATACATAGTGACATAGTAACATAGTTAGTAAGGCCGAAAAAAGACATTTGTCCATCCAGTTCAGCCTATATTCCATCATAATAAATCCCCAGATCTACGTCCTTCTACAGAACCTAATAATTGTATGATACAATATTGTTCTGCTCCAGGAAGACATCCAGGCCTCTCTTGAACCCCTCGACTGAGTTCGCCATCACCACCTCCTCAGGCAAGCAATTCCAGATTCTCACTGCCCTAACAGTAAAGAATCCTCTTCTATGTTGGTGGAAAAACCTTCTCTCCTCCAGACGCAAAGAATGCCCCCTTGTGCCCGTCACCTTCCTTGGTATAAACAGATCCTCAGCAAGATATTTGTATTGTCCCCTTATATACTTATACATGGTTATTAGATCGCCCCTCAGTCGTCTTTTTTCTAGACTAAATAATCCTAATTTCGCTAATCTATCTGGGTATTGTAGTTCTCCCATCCCCTTTATTAATTTTGTTGCCCTCCTTTGTACTCTCTCTAGTTCCATTATATCCTTCCTGAGCACCGGTGCCCAGAACTGGACACAGTACTCCATGTGCGGTCTAACTAGGGATTTGTACAGAGGCAGTATAATGCTCTCATCATGTGTATCCAGACCTCTTTTAATGCACCCCATGATCCTGTTTGCCTTGGCAGCTGCTGCCTGGCACTGGCTGCTCCAGGTAAGTTTATCATTAACTAGGATCCCCAAGTCCTTCTCCCTGTCAGATTTACCCAGTGGTTTCCCGTTCAGTGTGTAATGGTGATATTGATTCTTTCTTCCCATGTGTATAACCTTACATTTATCATTGTTAAACCTCATCTGCCACCTTTCAGCCCAAGTTTCCAACTTATCCAGATCCATCTGTAGCAGAATACTATCTTCTCTTGTATTAACTGCTTTACATAGTTTTGTATCATCTGCAAATATCGATATTTTACTGTGTAAACCTTCTACCAGATCATTAATGAATATGTTGAAGAGAACAGGTCCCAATACTGACCCCTGCGGTACCCCACTGGTCACAGCGACCCAGTTAGAGACTATACCATTTATAACCACCCTCTGCTTTCTATCACTAAGCCAGTTACTAACCCATTTACACACATTTTCCCCCAGACCAAGCATTCTCATTTTGTGTACCAACCTCTTGTGCGGCACGGTATCAAACGCTTTGGAAAAATCGAGATATACCACGTCCAATGACTCACCGTGGTCCAGCCTATAGCTTACCTCTTTATAAAAACTGATTAGATTGGTTTGACAGGAGCGATTTCTCATAAACCCATGCTGATATGGAGTTAAACAGTTATTCTCATTGAGATAATCCAGAATAACATCCCTCAGAAACCCTTCAAATATTTTACCAACAATAGAGGTTAGACTTACTGGCCTATAATTTCCAGGTTCACTTTTAGAGCCCTTTTTGAATATTGGCACCACATTTGCTATGCGCCAGTCCTGCGGAACAGACCCTGTCGCTATAGAGTCCCTAAAAATAAGAAATAATGGTTTATCTATTACATTACTTAGTTCTCTTAGTACTTGTGGGTGTATGCCATCCGGACCCGGAGATTTATCTATTTTAATCTTATTTAGCCGGTTTCGCACCTCTTCTTGGGTTAGATTGGTGACCCTTATTATAGGGTTTTCATTGTTTCTTGGGATTTCACCTAGCATTTCATTTTCCACCGTGAATACCGTGGAGAAGAAGGTGTTTAATATGTTAGCTTTTTCCTCGTCATCTACACCCAATATAATAATAATACCCAATATGTGGAGGAAAACAACTGTTTGGGTACACAGCAGGGCTTGGAAGAGAAAGATCACTATTTGACTTTTAGAAAGTAAAATTTACTGGAATAATTAGCGGATGCCATGTCGCTTTTGCAGAGTTCCTGATGTGCCTAAACAGTGAAAAACCCCAACAAGTGACACCATTTTGGAAACTAGAACCCTTGGGCCTCTTTTCCACTTGCAAGGAAAACAGACGAGTGCAATCCGATAAAAAACGGATTGCACTCGGACCAATGTTATTCAATAGGTGACATTCCATTTGCGATTTTTTTTCTCACCCGAAATCGGACTGAGAAAAAAATTGCAGCAGGCTGCGCATTGCTGCGATTCTCAGACGAGACTTGCCAATGCAAGTCAATGGGTGCGAGAAAAAAATCGCACAGCACTTGCACCATGCGATTGCTGTCTGATTTTTATGCACCGGTGTCCTTTGAAAAGCCAGCAATTCATCGCAGTGTACAGTAAAATCACACTGACAGGTTAGATTAGAGTAGATATATACACATAGAATAGGTATATATACATATATATATATGTCAGGGAGACACCTATATATATATATATATATATTTATATTTAATGCAGCACTAGATAGCTTAAAAGCCGGTAATTCAATTGCCGGCTTTTGCTATCTCCTTCACAAACCTGACATGATATGAGACATGGTTTACATACAGTAAACCATCTCATATCCCTAATTTTGGCATATTCCACACTACTATTGTTAGTAGTGTGTATGTGCAAAATTTGGGCGCTCTAGCTATTATATTTAAGGGTTAATTCGCGGAAAGAATTGGCGTGGGCTCCCGTGCAATTTTCTCCGCCAAAGTGGTAAAACCAGTGACTGAGGGCAGATATTAATAGCCTGGAGAGGGTCCATGGTTATTTGCCCCTCTGGCTAAAAACATCTGCCCCCAGGCACACCAGAAAAGACACATCTGGAAGATGCGCCTATTCTGGCACTTGGCCACTCTCTTCCCACTCCCGTGTGGCGGTGGGATATGGGTTAATTAAGGGTTAATGCCACCTTGCTATTGTAAGGTGACATTAAGCCAGATTAATAATGGAGAGGCGTCAATTATGACACCTATCCATTATTAATCCAATTGTATGAAATGGTTAATAAAACACACACAAATTATTACAAAGTATTTTAATGAAATAAAGACACGGGTTTTTGTAATATTTTATTATCCTGGTAATCCACCTGAAGACCCTCGTTCTGCAAGAAAGGTAAAATAAAAAAACAACAAATATCCCATACCTTCCGATGATCAGTCTCGTCGCACGCTGTAAATCCATCTGAAGGGGTTAATTAATTTTACAAGCAGAAGCCTGCTAATGCAGCTGTGCTCCTGCCTGTAAAACCCCGGGGAATGAATGGAATGTAGGTCAATGACCTGTAGTTACCTTCAGTTGCGGTGATGCGCCCTCTGCTGGATGTCCTCATATGTACTCGAGCATGGGAATATATTCTGAAAAGTTCCCAGGCTCGAGTTCATATGAGGACATCCAGCAGAGGGAGCATCACCGCGACTGAAGGTAACTACAGGTCATTGACCTACATTCCATTCATTCCCTGGGGTTTTACAACCACGAGCACAGCTGCATTAGCAGAGCTCCTGGGTGTAAAATTAGTTAACCCCTTCAGATGGATTTACAGTGTGGGATGAGACTGATCATCTGGGGGCAGATGTTTTTAGCCGGGGGGCAATATCCATGGACCCTCTCCAGGCTATTTATATCTGCCCTCAGTCACTGGCTTTACCACTCTGGCGGAGAAAATTGTGCGGGAGCCAACGCCAATTTTTTCCGCGATTTAACCCTTAAATTTAATAGCTAGAGCGCCCAAATTTTGCACATACACACTACTAACATTAGTAGTGTGGAATATGCAAAAAAAGGGGATATGAGATGGTTTACTGTATGTAAACAATGTCTCATATCATGTCGGGTTTGTGACGGAGATAGCAAAAGCCGGCAATTGAATTACCGGCTTGTAAGCTATCTAGCGCTGCATTAAATATAAATTATATATATATATAGGTGTCTCCCTGACATATAAAATCGGACAGCAGTATGGATGTCATACGGATGTTGCGATAAAAAAATCGCATGACACTCACATGACACTCGCATGACAATCGCATACGTTACATCCGTTTTTTCGGTCCGTAAATCGGACCGTTTTTTTTTTCTCACAAGTGGAAAAGAGGCCTTAGGGAACATATCTAGATGTAAATTGAGCACCTTGAACCCTCAAGTGCTTCATAGAAATTTATAATGTTAAGCTGTGGAAATAAAAAAAATCACATTTTTCCCGTAAAATTTTTTAGTAGCTTTAACATTAAAAAATGGACCCAAAATTTGTTTTGAAATTTCTCGGTTCTGAGTTCACGGATACCCCATATGTGTTTGAAAACTAATTTTGAGGAACAGTGCAAAGCTCAGAAGGGAAGTAGCGCCATATTACAGTTAAGATTTTGCTGCACTGATTTGAGGGTGCCATGTCACATTGGCAGAGACCCTGAAGTGCCAGGACTGAAGAACCCCCATAAGAGACCCCATTTTCCAAACTAAGCCTCTCAATTAATTTTTCTAGTGGTGCAGTGATTATATTGACACCGCAAGTTTGTCACATAATTTTATACCCTTGAGCAGTGAAAAAAGAATAATTTAAATTTTTACCACTAAAATTGTGTTAGCCCCAAATTTAACATTTTCATACTGGGAAAAAGGTAAAAATGGCACCAAAAATTGTCCCACAATTTCTACTGATTGTAGAAATACCCCATATGTGGCTGCTTAGCCATACGGAGAGACTCAGGAGGGACAGAGCTCTATTTTCCTCCTTGGATGCAGATTTTCCTAGAATAGTTTGCTGCTGCCATATACAGAGCCCCTATATGCTAGAAAAGCAGAATCTCCCTCAATTGACCCCATTTTGGAAATTATACCCCTTTGGGAATTTATCTACAGGTGTAGTGATGATTTTGACTCAATGGGTGTTTTCAAGAAACAGTGGATGTTTGCTTATTATATACTCTTTGCTATTATTATATGCTATTATATGTTACTATATGTTAATCTGTTAAAAATTGTTAATCATTATCAAATTTTGTTTAAAATGGACAGTGTGTCCACAATGTTGTTCTTACCTTTCCCCAAACCCTCCCCACCTCCTTCCCTCTCCTTCCCCTATTCCCTTGTGAGCTGACTCCACATGCTAATATTAAATTTCAAAGATATAATAAAATTATTTGAATAAGTATGATCACAGGTTACCATTCCCCAAACCCATCTCCCCTACCTCCCTCCCTCTCCTTACCCTTATTCCCTTGCGAGCTGACTATATGATTATTTCCACATGCTAATATTAAATTTCAAAGTTATAATAAAAATTATTTGAACAGAAAACTGCAAACTGCCACTGTAATAAGCAGTGCATTATGCCCAGCTCATACTTCTGGAGACACGCACCTGTAAATTAGGCAGGCTCTTATCACTACAGAAATGCCAAACATGTGGGCACTATAAGTGGTTAAGGCACACTGGGTCTCAGAAGGGAGGGGGGGAATTTGGATTTGGTAGTGGAGAATTTATTGAATTTCTTTTGGGGGGCAAGAAGCCATTTCAGTAGTAACGTTGAAGCCCCTATATTTCCGTTAACAGATGACACACTTGAGTGAGGGCTTGCTTTTTTGTGGATTGAGTTGAAGCTTTTATTAGATTGCCTTGCACAGGTGTGTACTACGGAGGACAAAGAATGAACTTCAATCCAATATTGCGGCCAGCATGCAGCCAGCGGGTAAGGAAAGGGTGAGTGGCGAAGCAGCAGGTCACAGAGGCCGGAGCCAGCGGCTGCAGCTAAAGGCTGTGCCCACTGCTAAAGAGAAATGAATATTCACAGAGTTGGCAGTGAATATTCATTTCTCTTATAGTGTGTACAGTTACAGCCGCATCTGCCAGCTTCCAGCACACATCTTACTTATTTTCCCTGCGTGCCCTCCCTGCATCTCGCTCCGACACCAGCAGCTCATCTGGCCAAGCGATCACATGTCCACGCTCATTAAGGTATTGAATATTCACCTCTCTCCACTCCCATAGGCATGATAGCTCGGCTGGAAAAGCTGCTGGCACCAGAATGAGATGCAGCGAGGGTGCACAGGGAAAGTAAGTAGGATTTTTTTTCATAGGAACCATGCATACAAGGACGGGGATGGGAAGCCATGCATACAAGGATAGGGGATAAGGAGCCATGCATACAAGGACGGGGATAAAGAGCCATGCATACAGGGATGGGGAACCATCCAAACAAGGAAATTGATGGAGAGCCATGCATACAAGGACAGGGATAAGGAGCCATGCATACAAGGACAGGGATGAGGAGGCCATGCATAACAGGATAAGGATGAGGGGACAATGCTTACCCAGCTTATACTAGAGTCAATAAGTTTTCCCAATTTTTCATTGCAAAATTAGGTGCCTCAGCTTTTGCTCAGGTCGACTTATATATGAGTATATATGGTATATAAGATAATGAATATTGTCCTTTAAAAACAATAGATGCCGCGCTGGAGGAAGCTAAGAACCAATAACGGAAAAAACAAAATCCAGCTCACCATACCGACATTCCCAAGAGCTCGGAGCACGGAACCGCTGTGTCAGGGCGTAGACGAACAGGAAAGAGAAAGAGATCCAGCTCAACAAAATAGTGAAAGATCCATAGTTTATTTCACTTAAAATATAGTGAAAGGACAAAACATCAGCATACAAAAAAAATTTTTATTTTAAAACCTTGGTTTTAAAATATTTTTTTGTATGCTGATGTTTTGTCCTTTCACTATATTTTAAGTGAAATAAACTATGGATCTTTCACTATTTCGTTGAGAAGAACCAATAACACCTATGCACTCTATCTGGTGAAAAAAGAGATCCACCAGAGTCCCAACCACATAGCTAATAGCAAAAAACCCCAGGAACAGTACCCCACGAACTGGTGGGCGGACCCTCCGCCTCCCCACACTAATGGAAAGAAACGTTCGGACACTGGTGTCCCTCCGCTTACCTAATCGTAGGTGAATGCCATTGCGTGTGGACCTGTGCTGCGGAAGTCCTCACCCGCCCGGTCAGTACCCCTGGGGCTATAGCACAGCGTGGATCGGGTGGCGGGGTGCGGTATAGGGAAGCCCCGGCCGGTAGCGTTCCCTAGTTACCGCGTGTAACAAAAAGATGGCCCATAGGCCCCTCCTACCTAGTGACGTCACCTGGAGTACGGAGCGCAAGATCGCTCAAAAAGGGGGAAGGGAAACAACCAACGCGTTTCGAAGAGTGGACCTCTTCTTCTTCAGGTTTACTGTTCCCCTGGTCCCCGTACCTAATATAGTGCACTACCATCTCTACCCCCCGCCCCTATTGCTTAACCCCAGGTATACTGGCATGTGTGCAGCCATCCACACTATGCATTACCTACATGCCCCTGTGCTGCTCCAGGGCATAGGGCATATATTCTAATCTATTCCAATATGACATGATGCAATGGGACACACAGATATCTAGCAGCATATTAGTATATCAACCAATAAATAAATAGATAAATAGATAAATGAGTGGGTAAATTGCCCTACACACGTATGTATACATTAAAACCATAATTTATTTGAAAAAATCTCTAAAATCATGTATATGTTAAAAATACCAAAAATTGCAAAAAATATATGCATATTATCCTAATATCAGTACAATTAAAATTAAAAACCAGCTAATGGCCAAATAATAGGCGCGTCATGCCGATATCTGTCGGCTATACTGTTTCTATTTCTACTAAACATCTTAATGAGAATCTCTCACACAGTCCTCTAAAATTCTTTAATAAAAACTCAAACCCATAAAAGGAAAGGGAGATAATGGAAGTAAAAAAAATATATATACACATATATCTTTAAACGGCCAAATCCGGGCTTAATTGGAGGTAACGTGAGGATCCACACCTAGATACACACACATAAGCATATATATATACACACGTAAGCATACACATGCATCCTCATACGAACCTCTATATATAATATAATTATGATTCGCTCCCTCCTCCACTTCCACTACTATATTAAAATGATATATCTCAATTGGTCTATTCCAAGTCGTCTCCTGAAATGAGAAAGGCTTGGGTCCTCTGGAACCTACGTAGTAGGCCTAATAAGATCCCCATTAATGCTAATAGACAACCCTCCAACTGCTTGTTCTTAGGTATTCCGCCTAATTCTTACTTAGCCACCCTCTACTCAGGTAGGCTATCTTATGTACCTCAAAAAGCGAATAATTCCACCTCCTGGTTCAAGCCCTTAGGGGCCAAGCTGTCCAGGGTAAATATCCATTGTGTCTCCGCCCTGGACATGCTTTTGATGTAATCACCGCCCCTCTATATTATATATAGAGGTTCGTATGAGGATGCATGTGTATGCTTACGTGTGTATATATATATGCTTATGTGTGTGTATCTAGGTGTGGATCCTCACGTTACCTCCAATTAAGCCCGGATTTGGCCGTTTAAAGATATATGTGTATATATATTTTTTTTACTTCCATTATCTCCCTTTCCTTTTATGGGTTTGAGTTTTTATTAAAGAATTTTAGAGGACTGTGTGAGAGATTCTCATTAAGATGTTTAGTAGAAATAGAAACAGTATAGCCGACAGATATCGGCATGACAAGCCTATTATTTGGCCATTAGCTGGTTTTTAATTTTAATTGTACTGATATTAGGATAATATGCATATATTTTTTGCAATTTTTGGTATTTTTTAACATATACATGATTTTAGAGATTTTTTCAAATAAATTATGGTTTTAATGTATACATACGTGTGTAGGGCAATTTACCCACTCATTTATCTATTTATCTATTTATTTATTGGTTGATATACTAATATGCTGCTAGATATCTGTGTGTCCCATTGCATCATGTCATATTGGAATAGATTAGAATATATGCCCTATGCCCTGGAGCAGCACAGGGGCATGTAGGTAATGCATAGTGTGGATGGCTGCACACATGCCGGTATACCTGGGGTTAAGCAATAGGGGGCGGGGGGTAGAGATGGTAGTGCACTATATTAGGTACGGGGACCAGGGGAACGGTAACCCTGAAGAAGAAGAGGTCCACTCTTCGAAACGCGTTGGTTATTTCCCTTCCCCCTTTTTGAGCGATCTTGCGCTCCGTACTCCAGGTGACGTCACTAGGTAGGAGGGGCCTATCGGCCATCTTTTTGTTACACGCGGTAACTAGGGAACGCTACCGGCCGGGGCTTCCCTATACCGCACCCCGCCACCCGATCCACGCTGTGCTATAGCCCCAGGTGTACTGACCGGGCGGGTGAGGACTTCCGCAGCACAGGTCCACACGCAACGGCATTCACCTACGATTAGGTAAGCGGAGGGACACCAGTGTCCGAACATTTCTTTCCATTAGTGTGGGGAGGCGGAGGGTCCGCCCACCAGTTCGTGGGGTACTGTTCCTGGGGGTTTTTTTGCTATTAGCTATGCGGTTGGGACTCTGGTGGATCTCTTTTTTCACCAGATAGAGTGCATAGGTGTTATTGGTTCTTAGCTTCCTCCAGCGCGGCATCTATTGTTTTTATAGTTATATAGTGTTACAGGGGGGCACCACCCTTATCGATTCCTGTGGCTGAGGATCTACAGCTTTGTGGGTGAGCGCCAGTGTTGTTTTGGAATATTGTCCTTTATTCAAGTATTTTCCATTTAAATTCAATGTTTACAGAAGGAAGTAAAATGCATCTATATCGAAACTTCCCTTTTAGTAGATCATTTAAAATTCATGGGAAAAAAGTGTAGAATGGGCCAGTGCCTACAGTGGGTATGGAAAGTATTCAGACCCCTTTCAATTTTTCACTCTTTGTTTCATTGCAGTAAATTGGTAAATTTAAAAAAGTTAATTTTTTTCACATTAATGTACACTTTGCACCCCATCTTCACTGAAAAAACAGAAATGTAGTAATTTTTGAAAATTTAACAAAAAAGAAAAACTGAAATATCACATGGTCATAATTATTCACACCCTTTGCTCTGACACTATTTGTCACATGCTGTCCATTTCCTTGTGATCCTCCTTGAGATGGTTCTACTCCTTCGTTGGAGTCCAGCTGTGTTTAATTAAACTGATAGGACTTGATTTGGAAAGGCATACACCTGTCTATATAAGACCTCATAGCTCCCAGTGCAAGTCAGACCAAATGAGAATCATGAGGTCAAAGGACATCGCAAAGGAGCTCAGAGACAGAATTGTGGCAAGGCACAGATCTGGCCAAGGTTACAACATAATTTCTGCAATACTCAAGGTTCCTGAAAGCTCACTGGCCTCCATAATCCTTAAATGGAAAAAGTTTGGAACCTCCAGAATTCTTCCTAGAACTAGCCATCCAGCCAAACTGAGCAATCATGGGAGAAAAGCCTCGGTGAGAGAGGTAAAGAGGATCACTCTGGCTGAGATGCAGTAGGGAGATGGGAGAAAGTGCCACAAAGTCAACTATCACTGCAGCCCTCCGCCAGTCAGGCTTTTATGGCAGAGTGACCTGACGGAAGCCTCTCCCCAGTGCAAGACATATGAAAGCGTTCAGTTTGCTAAAAAAAATGCATGATTCCCAGACTATGAGAAATAAGATTCTCTGGTCTGATGAGATGAAGATAGATGTTTATGGTTATAATTCTAATCATGTGTAGAGAAAACCAGACACTTCTCATAATATGTCCAATGCAATCCCAACAGTAAACATTGCATCATGCTATTGGGGTGCTTTCCAGCTGCAGTTACAAGACGACTAGTTATCATTGAAGGAAACATGAATGCGGCCAAGTACAGAGATATCCTGGATGAAAACCTCTTCCAGAGTGCTCTGGACCTCAGACTTGGGTTCACCTTCAAAGAAGACAATGACCCTAAGCACAAAGCTAAAATAACAAAGAAGTGGGTGCAGAACAACTCTGTGACTATTCTTTACACAAAAAGCCCTGATGAAGAAGGACTGTGCTCCTTCGAAACGCGTTGGTTTCCTACTTGGTCCCAGCGCTTCCCCATACTTTTTGTGATGTCACACAGTAAGCGCTCCCGTCGGCCATTTTTCTTTTCCCTTTACCGTTTCCAGGGACGCCACCGGCCGGGGCGTTCCTGGTTTCCACACCGACCCACCGCCTTCCTGTCTGGCTGCGGCCACTTCTTGTCGGCCTTCCCGCCCAGCACATGTTCTTCAAGAAAACCAAGAAACAATGGACACAAGAGCTCAAAAAATAATAACAGCTTTAAGACAAATTCAAAACATTACATTAAGTACATAAAAGTAAAATACGTAAAATGCAAAAGATGAGAGAAGAGGCTAGCCTAGTGCCACGCACAAATACACTAATCCATTAACGAGCAAATCAAATGGTAGCTATAAGGTAGAAGGGCCATATATAAGAGCATGTAAAGATGTAATCAAAGTCATAAAATGAATATTAGCCCAATATACGATATAGTTTGTAGTGTATACTAATACCAGAAAGTGGGCAGCTACACAGGAGATAAAGCTCCAAAGTACCAGGCAAACAGCAGGAAGGTAAAAAAGGTATATAGCCAAATGAACGGGGGTCACGTTAAATCATTATATATAGAGACTGACCCCTTATGGCTTATCACAACTATCAGTGCAGAAATATAAGCGTTATAGATTAGTTCCCCCTAATGGCTCAGTAAGCCATATATTGCACATAATCCCGGGAAGTCCCATGCAAAAGAAGGGGGAGACTGAACAGATGCGAAAATAATACGTGACCAACCTGCTGCTGCAGTGCAGGGCCTCCTCTTCCACGCACTGCAGCAGCAGGTTGGTCACATATTATTTTCGCATCTGTTCAGTCTCCCCCTTCTTTTGCATGGGACTTCCCGGGATTATGTGCAATATATGGCTTACTGAGCCATTAGGGAGAACTAATCTATAACGCTTATATTTCTGCACTGATAGTTGTGATAAGCCATAAGGGGTCAGTCTCTATATATAATGCTTTAACGTGACACCCGTTCATTTGGCTATATACCTTTTTTACCTTCCTGCTGTTTGCCTGGTACTTTGGAGCTTTATCTCCTGTGTAGCTGCCCACTTTCTGGTATTAGTATACACTACAAACTATATCGTATATTGGGCTAATATTCATTTTATGACTTTGATTACATCTTTACATGCTCTTATGTATGGCCCTTCTACCTTATAGCTACCATTTGATTTGCTCGTTAATGGATTAGTGTATTTGTGCGTGGCACTAGGCTAGCCTCTTCTCTCATCTTTTGCATTTTACGTATTTTACTTTTATGTACTTATTGTAATGTTTTGAATTTGTCTTAATAAAGCTGTTGTTATTTTTTGAGCTCTTGTGTCCATTGTTTCTTGGTTTTCTTATATCTGATGGCGGAGCATTTAAATTGTTTGCCCTCCCTATAGGTTTACACATGTTCTTCAAGGTCAGCGTCTCACGTGCCGGACTGATCACCTACGTACCTTAGATTCCTGCCACCTCCGGCACTACATCCATCATGGGACCTCGGTGAGTTAGACTTGCATTGGCATTACCTGTGGTATGACGTTGCGCATAGCTAAGTGTCAAGCATAGTGCACCTTATTTCGACTCTCTCCAGCACATGCAGCAGGTATTCAACCTGGGCATTTATAAGTAGCGGTATTTTGTTTGTATACTCTATCAATTTACACGTATGACCATTAGTACAGATACATCCCTTTAGCGCAGTATCATTTTGTTTTCTTACTATTGTTACATGCATTGACAACCCCGGAACCCGGCTGTTTTGATACCAGCAGCAAAGGAGATCCCTTTAATTGGCAGCACTGGTGTTTCTTTGTTATATACTGTTTTATATTTTGATGCAGGATCACACTTGTTAAGGCGCGGGATCCCTATTAAATCAACAGTGAGGGCTGATAGAGCACTAAATTTTGCCCTTAAAAATTCATCTCCCATGTTCACCATAACTATGACAGGGGGGGATTATAAATGCAGTGTCTTCAATGTCCAGTGGCCTTGTATAATTCTCAAAAAATGGAAGTTTAAACAAATCAATTTTGTTTTATTATTTTACTATTTGTTTTGCAAAGTTGAAACAATCTAATAAAACTGACTTTTTTAGATATATGCCTATTTTATTTCCCACCAAAGTAGTTGAATTCTATGGAATGTTATCGATGGCTGATTTACCTCAAGGCTGCAAAGACCTACATAGATGCAGGAAGGCCTAGTTAATTGGAATACTTCATGTCACAGCTCATGTCACAACCAACCAGCGCTTCTATCATAACCAAAATAGGCCAACCTTCCCAGATATAGCTGAAACCTTCAAGGTGTAAGAAGTAAACTAGAGTTTGTTCATCACTAAAGAGCTGCTAGTATTATCTCAGGTCCTGATTTTACCCATAAAACATTAAAGCTTGAAAACTCACCACAATGACTGGCTACCAAAAGAGAGGAATGGGCAAAAAATGTGTCATTTTCATTGCTGTTAACTGATTTAGGGGGATTATCCTGGCATTATATGGATGTTCTGTAAAAGAGTACATTAAATTCCCGAAGGTGTGAAGTAACAAATGAAAATTGATGTAATATGACTTAATTCATCAATAATTTGTAATTGCATTCGGTTATTATCCTGGTTGTCAATAGGACAAAATATGCTTATTTTTCAGTACTTTTAAGCATTACTGTAGTATAATAAAGTTTCAATAGAATTACACTTACTCTTGCAAGGCTTGTCCCTGTTGGAACTTTGTAGGGAACATACTTCCTGTAGATATGGCCCACTCGGGAACAAGGCACATCATACATTTCTCCACCACACATCCATACCTATAAAGGAAAAATAAGAATGTATCAGTGTTCTGATGTCAAATGTACTGATTCTGATTTCTTTCCAATGAGTTGTTCTTTATTTTAACACATAAAGAGGAACCTTTTCACACTACGCTTTAACCCCTTCGCGACATGTGCCGTACTAGTACTGCGCTGCCGGCACTGCATTTGTGCCAGCAGCAGTACTAGTACGGCGCACCGATCACCGCGGTCTCACGCTGAGCGCCGCGGTGATCGGGTGCGGGTGTCAGCTGTATATGACAGCTGACACCCCGCAGCAATGCCCACGATCGGCGGTAGCACCGATCGCGGGCATTTAACCCCTCTGATGCCGCTGTCAGTAGTGACAGCGGCATAGAGGGGGATCGCGCAGGGACGGGGGCTCCCTGCGCTCTCCCACCGGAGAAACGCGATGAGATCGCGTTGCTCCGGTGACCCGGAAGGAGTCCCCGGATCCAAGATGGCCGCCGGACTCCTTCCGGGTCATGAAATGACCTGGCTAGCCGGCGCTTGCTGAGAGCAGGCGCCGGAAAGCCAGCTAAGCTGCCTGTCAGATCGTTGATCTGACAGAGTGCTATGCACACTGTCAGATCAACGATCTGATCTAATACAGTGATGTCCCACCCTGGGACAATGGTACAAAGTAAAAAAAAAAAAATAGAATGTATAAAAATTTTTTTAAAAAAATCGCCAAATAAAGAAAAAAAAAATTTCCCAGTAAATCCATTTATTTATGTAAATTAAAAAAAAACAATAAAAGTACACATATTTGGTATCGCCGCGTCCGTAATGACCCGCTCTATAAAACTATCCCACTAGATAACCCCTTCAGTGAACACCGCAAAAAAAAAAAAAAAAACAAGGCAAAAAACATTGCTTTATTATCATACAGGCGAACAAAAAGTGGAATAACACGCGATCAAAACGACGGATATAAATAACCATGGTACCGCTGAAAATGTCATCTTGTCCCGCAAAAAAAAGCCGCCATACAGCATCATCAGCAGAAAAATAAAAAAGTTATAGCTCTCAGAATAAAGCGATGCAAAAACAATTATTTTTTTATATAAAATAGTTTTTATTGTGTAAAAGCGCCAAAACATAAAAAAAGATATAAATGAGGTATCGCTGTAATCGTACTGACCCGAAGAATAAAGCTTCTTTATCAATTTTACCACACGTGGAACGGTATAAACGCCCCCCCTAAAAGAATTTCAGGAATTGCTGGTTTTTGTTCATTTCGCCTCATAAAAATCGGAATAAAAAGCGATCAAAAAATGTCATCTGCCCGAAAATGTTGCCAATAAAAATGTCAACTCGTCCCGCAAAAAACAAGATCTCACATGACTCTGTGGGCCAAAATATGGATAAATTATAGCTCTCAAAATGTGGTGATGCAAAAACTATTTTTTGCAATAAAAAGCGTCTTTTAGTGTGTGACGGCTGCCAACCCTAAAAATCCGCCAAAAAAAGCGCTATAAAAGTAAATCAAACCCCCCTTCATCACCCTCTTAGTTAGGGAAAAATAATAAAATGTAAAAAAATTTATTTATTTCCATTTTCCCATTAGGGTTAGGGCTAGGGTTAGGACTAGGGTTAGAGCTAGGGTTAGGGTTAGGGCTAGGGTTAGGGTTGGGGTTGGGGCTAGGGTTAGGGTTACCATTGGGATTAGGGTTAGGGGTGTTGTTGGATTAGGGTTTCAGTTAGAATTGGGGGGTTTCCACTGTTTAGGCACATCAGGGGCTCTCCAAACGCGACATGGCGTCCGATCTCAATTCCAGCCAATTCTGCTTTGAAAAAGTAAAACAGTGCTTCTTCCCTTCCGAGTTCTCCTGTGCGCCCAAACAGTGGTTCCCCCAACATATGGGGTATCAGCGTTCTCAGGACAAGTTGGACAACAACTTTTGGGGTCCAAATTGTCCTGTTACCCTTGGGGGAAAAAAAACCTGGGGGCTAAAATATCATTTTCGTGGAAAAAAAATATATTTTTTATTTTCACGGCTCTGCGTTATAAACTGTAGTGAAACACTTGTTGGTTCAAAGCTCTCACAACACATCTAGATAAGTTCCTTGGTGGGTCTAGTTTCCAATATGGGGTCATTTGTGGGGGGTTTCTACTGTTTAGGTACATCAGGGGCTCTGCAAATCAACATGACGCCTGCAGACCAATCCATCTAAGTCTGCATTTCAAACGGCGCTCCTTCCCTTCCGAGCTCTGCCGTGCACCCAAACAGTGGTTCCCCCCAACATATGGGGTATCAGCATTCTCAGGACAAGTTTGACAACAACTTTTGGGGTCTAATTTGTCCTGTTACCCTTGGGAAAATAAAAACGTGGGGGCTAAAATATCATTTTCGTGGAAAAAAAATATTTTTTATTTTCACGGCTCTGCGTTATAAACTGTAGTGAAACACTTGTTGGTTCAAAGCTCTCACAACACATCTAGATAAGTTCCTTGGGGGGTCTAGTTTCCAATATGGGGTCACTTGTGGGGGGTTTCTACTGTTTAGGTACATCAGGGGCTCTGCAAATCAACATGACGCCTGCAGACCAATCCATCTAAGTCTGCATTTCAAACGGCGCTCCTTCCCTTCCGAGCTCTGCCGTGCACCCAAACAGTGGTTCCCCCCAACATATGGGGTATCAGCATTCTCAGGACAAGTTTGACAACAACTTTTGGGGTCTAATTTGTCCTGTTACCCTTGGGAAAATAAAAACGTGGGGGCTAAAATATCATTTTCGTGGAAAAAAAATATTTTTTATTTTCACGGCTCTGCGTTATAAACTGTAGTGAAACACTTGTTGGTTCAAAGCTCTCACAACACATCTAGATAAGTTCCTTGGGGGGTCTAGTTTCCAATATGGGGTCACTTGTGGGGGGTTTCTACTGTTTAGGTACATCAGGGGCTCTGCAAATGCAACATGACACCTGCAGACCAATCCATCTAAGTCTGCATTTCAAACGGCGCTCCTTCCCTTCCGAGCTCTGCCATGCACTCAAACGGTGGTTCCCCCCAACATATGGGGTATCAGCATACTCAGGACAAATTGGACAATAACATTTGTGGTCCAATTTCTCCTGTTACCCTTGGCGAAAAAAAAAAATTGCGGGCTAAAACATAATTTTGTGGAAAGAAAAAATGATTTTTTAATTTTCACACCGCTACATTCTAAACTTTAGTGAAACAATTGGGGGTTAAAAGTGCTCACCACACATCTAGATAAGTTCCTTAGGGGGTCTTCTTTCCAAAATGGGGTCACTTGTGGGGGGTTTCCACTGTTAAGGCACGTCAGGGGCTCTCCAAATGCGACATGGGTTCCGATCTCAATTCCAGCCAATTTTGCATTGAAAAGTCAAATGGCGCTCCTTCCCTTCCGAGCTCTGCCATGCGCTCAAACAGTGGTTTATCCCCATATATGAAGTATTGGCGTACTCAGGACAAATTGCGCAACAACTTTTGGGGTCCAATTTATCCTGTTACCCTTGGGGAAAAAAATTGGGGGCAAAAAGATCATTTTTTGTGAAAATTAATAAGAATTTTTTTTTACGGCTCTACATTATAAACTTCTGTGAAGCACGTGGAGGTTTAAAGTGCTCACCACACATCTAGATTAGTTCCTTAGAGGGTCTACTTTCCAAAATGGTGTCACTTGTGGGGGTTTCCACTGTTTAGGCACATCAGGGGCTCTCCAATCGTGACATGGGCTCCAATCTCAATTCCAGCCAATTTTGCATTGAAAAGTCAAATGGCGCTCCTTCCCTTCCGAGCTCTGCCATGCGCTCAAACAGTGGTTTATCCCCATATATGAAGTATCGGCGTACTCAGGACAAATTGCCCAACAACTTTTGGGGTCCAATTTATCCTGTTACCCTTGGGGAAAAAAAATTGGGGGCAAAAAGATCATTTTTTGTGAAAATTAATAAGAATTTTTTTTTACGGCTCTACATTATAAACTTCTGTGAAGCACGTGGAGGTTTAAAGTGCTCACCACACATCTAGATTAGTTCCTTAGAGGGTCTACTTTCCAAAATGGTGTCACTTGTGGGGGTTTCCACTGTTTAGGCACATCAGGGGCTCTCCAATCGTGACATGGGCTCCAATCTCAATTCCAGCAAATCTTGCAGTGGAAAGTCAAATGGCGCTCCTTTCCTTCCGAGCTCTGCCATGTGCCCAAACAGTGGTTTACCCCCACATATGGGGTATCAGCGTACTCAGGACAAATTGTACAACGACTTTTGTGGTCCAATTTCTCCTGTTACCCTTGGTAAAATGAAACAAATTGGACCTGAAGTAAAAATTTTGTGAAAAAAAAGTTAAATGCTAAATTTTTTTTTAACATTCAAAAAATTCCTGTGAAGCACCTGAAGGGTTAATAAACTTTTTGAATGTGGTTTTGAGTACCTTGAGGGGTGCAGTTTTTAGAATGGTGTCACTTTTGGGCATTTTCTGTCATATAGACCCCTCAAAGTCACTTCAAGTGTGAGGGGGTCCGTAAAAAAAATGGTTGTGCAAATTTTGTTGCAAAAATGAGAAATCGCTGGTCAACTTTTAACCCTTATAACTCCCTAACAAAAAAAAATTATGTTTCCAAAATTGTGCTGATGTAAAGTAGACATGTGGGAAATGTTGTTTATTAACTATATTGTGTGATATAACTCTCTAATTTAAGGGCATAAAAACTAAAAGTTTCAAAATTGCTAATATTTCAGAATTTCTGACACATTTTTGTTTTTTTCACAAATAAATGCAAGTCATATCGAAGAAGTTTTACCACTTTCATGAAGTACAATATGTCACGAGAAAATAATGTCAGAATCACCAAGATCCGTTGAAGCGTTTTAGAGTTATGACCTCATAAAGTGACAGTGGTCAGAATTGTAAAAATTGGCCCTGTCACTTAGGTGAAAACAGGCTTTGGGGTGAAGGGGTTAATTTAAAAACATTACTCGAAGCTAAAGTTATCAAAACTATTAACTTCTATGTCATACATAATATTCACAAAGAGATGAGCGACAAAGACATATCATTTTCTAGGCCTCTCACATGCACATAAAAACCGAGCTTCCAGTGGGACTGCTGTCACTTGTAAGCAGCTCAGTCTGTGCATGTTGATATCACTCGCTTTATTGAAGATCGTATTCTCAGAGTGGCTTTTAAGCTCCCCAATTCCCCCCACAGGCTGCAGCTCTGCGTGTAAACACTGGCTATCCAATAACAGTGCCCCTGGCAAGGAACCAGCCCGAGAAGCTTCATCTCAGTAGTGACAGCAGCTTCAGTGAAAGAAAGCAATATGGGATTATTACGCACAGTATATTAAAGAAATGTCGCCACGAGATGTTGATACTCAAGAGTTAAATGCTTTTGTGAAACTGTTAATACCTTTTATGAAAAATGAAAAAGATTCACACTATAGAAAGCAGTCTTGTCCCTAGGGATGAAGAGATTGAAACTATGGTATACTATGGAAATTTTCAGTCTATTATGAACCACTTAAGCTAATGTGCAGTCCCTGGTTAACTAGCGGGACATTATTTGCCTACAAGTGATAATGTGACACCAGTGGCAAGCTTTTTGTATCGATTTTATGATGAATAAAATAGAAAAATGTGGAGCACACCTGTTTTACCTATAAACTTCTTTCTTTTTTAATGTTATGCTGTTCTCAACCCTTTTTTAACAGTGATCACAGTTTAGTAACTGTTGATATTGCTAGCTGCTGCCCAACATGTTTGCTATAAGATACACCAGAAATTGATATAGATTTAAGTTTGTGGTAAGGAAAGCCCACAATATGCCAAATTTATTAAGAGAAGTGTAGTACGAAATGTCAGGCTTCATTTGTTTCCAAATGATAAATATAATGACACAGCAAGTGGTTTCCTAGCATATACTTTATTGTTCAATGAAGTTGTAGATCAAGAGTCACAAAAATATTTCAGTTCAGAATCTTACTTCATAGAGTTCATCTCACATGCTCTCCACAAAGGGGAGAACTGACAAGCACATCGAGCCCTTCCAAGATCTCACAAGCATAAACTAGATCCCCTAATAGCCCAACATCAAGATAAATAGGCCACTCTTCTGAGGTCCACTTGTAGATGACAAGCTGCTCTTTGGCCACCACTTTGGAGATAACTATATTCCTGTACTGTTTTTTGCTGGAGAGAATTTAATCAAAATGAGATCAGTCCATAACTTGTAGATCTCTCATAACTTCTTGTTTCTGCACCAAACCTTGAGTTATTTTTTATGCTATTTATTTGTTTTGTTATTTTTCCAAGTCCACATTTGTGTTTGTGTTTGGACTGCATGTCAGCATAAAAAATATTTTTTTTTAAACAGAAATCACTGATTAGACCAGTTTCTAAATAGAAATTTGTCTTGGCCTTGACATGTAAGCCTCCATATCATCTGGTAACGTAAATATTATGTCATAACAGTTAGGGTATGTTTCCACGGTCAGGAATGGCTCAGTATTTGTTCATGATTTGACGCAGGTAAAATCTGCACCAACTCTGCATCTGAGGTCACTAACAAGTCACCTGCGTTTTTTATGCGTTTTTTGCATGCGGTTTTGACGCGTTTTTTCCGCAAACGTTTTAGATGCATTTTTTCATTGCATGCGTTTTTCTTCATCACTTTAAATAAAGCTAATTAAAAGTTGGCTTCTGGGAAGAAAACAAAAGTGATTTCCTGTTTGCAGATATATTGGGATATGTTCCCACGGTCAGTAAACGCTGTGGGTTGGACGCTGCATACATCTGCATTTTTCATGCATTTTTTTCATGCTGATTTGTGTGTGTTTTTGTGAGCTAAATAAAGATCTACAAAAAATAAAAAGAATTGTGATGTAATTTCTTTGTCAAGCCTCTTCTTTTACATACTCCATTGAAGAAAAATGTTTACACACACACAGATAGATAGATCTATAGATAGATAATAGATACGTAAATAGATAGATAGATATGATAGATAGATAGATAGATAGATAGATAGATAGATAGATAGATAGATACGATACGATAGATAGATCAACACATAGATAGATCTAGCTATCTATAGCTCTATCTATCTATCGTATATATCTCATCTATCTATGTATCCATGTATCATTGTTCTATCTATCTATCATCTATTGTATCTATTATCTATCTATCAATCTATCTATCTATCTATCTATCTAGCTATCGAATATATCTATCGTATGTATCTATCATTTCTATCTATCATATCTATTTATCTATCTATCATATCTATCTTATCTATTATCTACTGATAGGTCTATCTATCGATATCTCTATATATTTTCTACCTACAGAGAGATACAGTATATCTATAGATAGCTAGATAGATATATCGATAGATAGATGATAGATATATCGATAGATAGATAGATCTATAGATAATACCAAGCCTGATGTTTAGTAATAAACATAATAAAATGGTACATAAAGAGTTAGGCCGGGATCACACATGCAAGAAACTCGGAAGAGTCTCGCAACTTAATACCCAGGACTGCCATCGACACTCGGGAGCAGAGCATGTGGCTGTATGTATTTTTATGCAGCTGAACGCTCTGGTCTGAGTGCCAGCGGCAGTGCCGGGTATTGAGGTGCGAGACTTGTGTGAGTTTCTCACAAGTGTGACCCCGGCCTTAAATGCAATATCTGTTTAATTTATTAAAAAAAAAAAATGGCGTGGGCTCCCACTCAATTTTCTGCACCAGAGAGGGAAAGCCAGCGATTACGGGCCAATGGAGCTTCCCAGGCAATGAATATCAGCCAGCAGCTGTATGTTTAGCCTTTACTGGCTATTAAAATAGGGGCACCCCCCAAAAAAAATGACGTCTATAATTTATAATTTATAGACAGAAAGGCTATGCAGACAGCTGAGGGCTGATATTCATAGCCTAAAGAGGGGCCATGGATATTTCCCCCCGGCTACAAATACTAGCTCCCAGCCACCCCAGAAATGGTGCATCTCTAAGATGTGCCAATTCTGGCGCTTAGCCTTTCTCTTCCCACTGCCCTGTAGCTGTGGCATATTGGGTAATAAGGGGTTAATGCCACCTCTGTAAGGTGACATTAAGCCGGCTTAGTAATGGAGAGGTGTCATTAAGATACCTACCATTACTAATCCTATAGTTGGTAAAGGGTTAATAAAGCACACACATGCAGAATAAAGTATTTTGCTGAAATAAAACACCCCACATTTTCCCATTTTATTGTATGCTCATTCCTGCAAGGCCCTCATTCTCCTGGAAAAAATAATAAACCAACAGTATACTCCCTGTGTCTGACACAGTCCTTAATAATGAGTTTCCGATGAGAAGTCCAGCTCTACTACATCTGAACGCGTAACATCCAGACATAGCAGAGCTTGTAGATGATCGCCGGAGATAACTCTCTGGTGATAACCTACACTGCAGCATTCTCACAATCAGCTGATCAGCTGACCGAGAGAACCAGCCTAGTGACCAGAGATAATCCCCGGTCTCGTGCACAGCAGTTCTCACGGTAAGCTAGTTCTCGCAGTGTGACAGGTAAGAGATTATTTAAATTAGTAGATATGTGGAGTAAGCTTCGTTTACACAGTTACTACACATGTGACTAATCATTAGATGCGGTTTTATCGCATCTAATGATTGTCTATGGGAAATTTATGGTGCGGCGATGGAGCATCGCCGCATTGTAAACAGACATGCTGCGTTCTGAAAAGACGCGTCGCATGTCCGGATACGCAGGTCTGCCGCCTGCGTCTTTTAATGCAAAGTGGAGACCGGATTTCATGAAATCCCGTCCACTATACTGTAACATCTGGATGCTGCGGGTTTGATGCTGCGTCTGTACGCAGCATCAAACCCACAGCATTTTCTCACCATGGAAACATACCCTTATTGTATCCAGTAACTTGATTTCAACATTGCACTGTGTTTCTACCAATACAGATGTTCTGCCCAGTGCTAAAATTCCTATTTTCTCCTGTGGATAAAAAGTTTGGAATTCGAGCAAGTTTCATGCAGCACTGGCATATTTTATCATGCTTTGTTTTGGCTTAGCGAAATTCAGTTTCAGAAAACTTCATATGTCAATATTCAGCTTACAGCATTATGTGAGCAGAATGGCTCTTATTTGACGAGTAGCAGGAATTTACACTGAACAATGTGAATCATATCGGGTCAACAAGAGCAGCGCAGAGGGGTCAGAACGCTTGTGTTTTAAGTAGTTTACTTAACACATCAAAACAACTATGTGCAATGGATAGATTGCTTGTAATGTAAAATATGTGATAAAAGCTGAACCAGAAAAAATAAATTAGTGAAATCATAATTCATTGCCTGAAAGCTGTCTAAAGTACTAAGGTTATAACCAACAAGAATTATGCAGAATTTAAAAATAGCATTTATTGTTCATAAGTAAGATCTGCAAATATCAGAAGCGGTCTGTGTCATGGCCTCTTCAACCCAAATGGTAATGTTAGAGGACACAACGGTCTGATTTTCTACCTTCATTAATCATACTTGTAAGCTTGATCTCTGTCTCTTTTTATCTTTATGTGCCATGAAAAGAGAGTTAAAGCTTTAGGTCAATGAAGCTTTGAAATATGTCATTGGACTCTAGCCGGCGTTTCACTATTCATTTTTGATAAAAGCGGGAAAGAGAAATATTCATTGATATTCATATGAGGTTCAATATACTTAATGTTTATCAATTTTCACTTTCATGGCAATTTCCTGATACATTATGGTAGAAATCATAAGAAATTGAATCAGAATTTTCTGATTGGACAGCTGCAGAATTTGAAAGGTATTACTTCCTGTTAGCAGTTTCGGACTGCTCGTAAGATGTTAAGTAAATCCTATAGACAAAATGGAAACAATGGGGCTGATTTACTATTAAGGGCATATTTTCTGTTTGACAGAAAAAGCTCCAAATCTTGTTGCATTTTGGGGCAAATTGTTGCATTTTGTTTTAGATCTACATACTATCTGTTTTAACTGGGCAGCACCCAACGTAATAACGAGATATTGATGCAAAGGGACATGGTTTAAAATGTATTAAAGGCACCATAATATTTGCAGACAAATTTGGTTTAAAATGAAATCCTTCAGAAAAAGCCACTGATACTTTGGTGCATCACCAGACATTGAGTGTAATCATTAATTCCATGTGCACATTTCATTGGCTGTTACATGAGGATGGCATTGTAATTAACTATAAACTGAATGTTAATCATTACTAATTAAAAAATCAGATAATTTTTGGCCATTCTCTTGCAGGAAAAAAATTTTGAATTATAGATCACAATTGATGTGTCCAGAACATACATGGGCTCTGGATAATTATTTCTGACCAAAATACATCAGAATCAGATGCGTGAGACCTGCACGTTTTTCCATTAGCTATAATGTATCATTGCTAGAGATGATCTGCTGTACATTGACTTTGCGTTGAATGTTCTGAAATTTAAAGGACCCTGCAGATTTAAGCAATTTGTGATTCGATTCACCAAGATCACAAAATATGCATTGCTCCATTTCAAGTATTGCTGAAAGCTACAGCAGCCAGATAGCGTTGCCTTCTCCATGATTCCTTACTATGCTATGACATCATATAGTCTAGTGCAGCCAATCAATAGGTGCTATTACAACCGTTATAAAAGATGTGGGCCAGCCAAGCAGCACTATTTTAGGATTTTATAGCCTAGACATAGGAGAAAAGAGCTCTTCTTATTCCATAAGTTTATAGAGTTAAGACCTAAATCTGATTGTGATATATTTCTGAAGTGTTGAAGCACCTTAAAAATGGGAATAGTGTTTTCAGTCTGTGAATATTAATCTAAATATTTAACTGATATAAGGGAAGTTCTGGAGTTTGTGTGATTTTGAATTTATATGACTTGTGATATACTGCTGTAATAGCACCATAATAACAGCATTTTATAAATTCTTCACACATTCCAAACAAGGGGGCATTTTTACACCCCTGTGTCCTAATTTAGTTGCTAAAGAAAATTCTGAAACCATGGTTAATGTGCCACAGATGTGCTTCCTGGTAGGGCCGGTGTAAGCACCTGGTGCACCCGGGCAAGTACCAGGGTCTTGAGCAGGTATAGGGCCCACTCACTGTCGGTGACACTAGCATGCTATGGAAACCCAGTGTCAGTGTCTTTGAGTGGGCCACCTTCACTTGCTCAAAGCGCCGGTACTTGCAATACTTATCTCTCCCCATGACTCTGCACCTTTTCAGGTAAGAGGGGCTAAATGACATCACTACACCACGTCCTCTGCTCTGAACAGTCACATTGAAGAGAGCTAGAAGACAGGATCACTGAGGAGCAGAGCTGCGGCCATTGAGGAGAGATATTTGATTTTTTTTATGTTTGGAGCAATATTTGGAGCTTATTCTGTATGGAGCAATAAATAGGGCCCATTCTATATAGAGGACTATTTGTGGCCTATTATTTTGTATGGAATATTATATGGGGCTTGTTATGTATGGAGCATATAAGGGGACCACTTTTCTGCATGGCAAAGTATATGGGGTCCATTATTGTGTATACTGCATTATATGGCATCCATTATCCTGTATGGAACAATATATGTAGTCCATTATTCTGTATGGAGCATTATATGAGGTTCATCATAATGTATTGAGCATTATATGAAGCTCATTTTACTATATGGAGCAATATATAAGCTCAGTATTCTGTTTGAAGAATTATATGGGGTTCTTTATCCTGTATGGAGCAATATATGGGTCCCATTATATTGTATGGATCAATATATGGTGCTAATTGTACAGTATGGAGCAATATATTGGGCTCATTATACTTTATGGAGAAATATATGGGGCTCGTTATACTGTATGGAGCAATATATGGGGCTCACTATACTGTATGGAGCATTATATGAAGCTCATTATGCTCTATGGAGCATTATATGGAGTTCATTATACTATGTGGAGCAATATGTGGGGCTCATTATTCTGTAAGGAGCATTATATTGGCCTCATTATACTGTATGTAGGACTATATGGGGTCCCTTATTATGTATGGAGAAATACTTGGGGCTCATTTTACTGTATGGAGCATTTTATGGGGTCCATTATTCTCTCTGAAGCAATATATGGGACTCATTATTCTGTATGGACCAATATATGGGGCTAATTATACTGTATGGAGTACTATGTGCTGTCCGGCTTCTGAGCTATTGTAGAATTTACAATAGATATAATTCATGTAATGTAAGAAGTAATAGAAATCTTTGGCCTTGTATTATACCTATATTTCTCTGCCATATTTGTGCATCATGAATCGTGATATGTGTTAAAGTGGCCCACTGACATGCTTTCGCCTGGGGCCCATCAAAATCTGGAGCCGGCCTGCTTCCTGGCTTGTTACATGGACTAGCTATTATTTTATCATTTTTTTTCCTCAAAAGACAAACATGAGTTCTGAACATTCCGGAAAATTAACTGTCTACCCCACAAAGTGTGTATGTTGTAAAAAAAAATAGGGTTTTTTGCACACATTCTTATTGTCCAATATTACACCCATACAAGTTACGACTGGTTGATGACCATTTTCCCTGGCCAGATAAGCTGATGTCATTTGAACATTAATACGACTATGTTAGCATTTAAGAGCTTCAAAGGGGTTCAATATTGTCCTATGAGACCTCCAGTTGTTATACGCATCTTTTCCAGGCAATTAAGGCTTTTCAGCATTTGAGATTCTTCATTGCAAAGCAAATATTTGGACCAAATTTGATGAAGCTGGGGAACTAAAATTTCAAAAGATCTGCTTTACTATGATTACTTCTCACTGCAATTGGAAGAATGATACATAAACAATAGCAAATAAAGGATAATTTGGTTTCTATGGCTAATATTTGCACTATATGAACACAGTAAACAATTATTTTACAAGGACAGTTAGACTAATAAATTATGTTTTATATGTACAATATTTATAATAAGTTCTGGAGAATTTATGTAATAAAAATACTTGGAAAATGTGTTTAAAATATAACAATCAATATGTCAGGCTATGTGTCGTTTTCAGAAGTTACTGCTACAATTACTGGTTCAGTAAAGCTGCAATGGTAGGCATCCGTAGCCTATATAGTGGAGCACAGAGTGGTGTTACAAGCCTGTATAGCTACAGAGGGAGTAATGTGAAGAAATTTAATTAAACAGGATCCACAAAGTACATAGATTCCAAAGCTGCTCTGCCCTTGATAGAATTTGGAAGGCAAGAGCACCATGACTAAATGTGATACTTGTATGTGCATGGGCTTTCAAAAATAAATAGTCTATTGCCATTACTGTTAGGTCAACGTTATTAAACATTCTGGTATGCCTCACTTCTAACTCAGCTCTCAGTAAAACAACCATAGATAGTTCAGAGTAAGAGGAAGGATAACAAATGCAAACAGACTTTTAATTAAGATGGATAACATAATGCTAACAAGTCTGTTTACTTAACAGTCTTGTCACATTAGAACAAATATTATTAAAATATAATAATTAACTCATGTAGATGATTGTCAAGATTTACAAACTCATCTTTTTATCTTATTTTCTGATGTGTCCAAAAAGCATTTAGTGAATCCTTAAAGAGAAATTATTGCTTCATTACAAGTAATGTTAATTAAATGGAGATTGATAAGAAAACAATCGTCCACATATCCCAGAAATAGAAATTTCAATTCTGCTAGAAACCTTTGCAGGGGCATGAATAATTATTTGTCAAAAGTCATTTTCATGTACTATGCTTGATTTACAAAAATGTTTTTTTTGGGGGGTCCGTTGCTACCAATAGGGTTGTTACCCGCTTACTTGGAAAAAAATTTCAGAGAATCTGTAAACATGTAATTAAGAATGAATTGTATTATTATTGCCATTACTATGCACTAGTGCAGGACCAGACTGGCCATCTGGCCAGTCTGGCAAATGCCAGAAGAGGCTGTCTTGTCTGTTACGTTCTTAACAGAATCAGTGTTCTCAAGACACTCATACTGTTAAGAGTTGTGATGAAGCACAAAGTCGCTGACTCTGTCACTTACCCCAGCAGGCCATGGGAATCA
Organism: Ranitomeya imitator; assembly: GCF_032444005.1. Classification (NCBI taxonomy): domain Eukaryota; kingdom Metazoa; phylum Chordata; class Amphibia; order Anura; family Dendrobatidae; genus Ranitomeya; species Ranitomeya imitator. Next base: position 1,080,268,563 of record NC_091282.1, on the reverse strand, counting down.
TTCGAAAAATTGGTCTTATAGAAAATATTCCTTTCCTCTATCCAGGGTAATATTAGTAATACATCCCATCTGGTGCTCAGGGGCGGGGTAGCATGGGCCTGTGTGATTTCAAATACCAGGGCTGAATTTCAGCCCCAGTCCGTAACATCACTAGTGTATAGAGCAAATCCTGTAAGCATCAGCGCCCATGTTTTACTACACAGAAGGCATTTTCTTGTCATACATATACACTCCCTGACAGAAGTTATGTCGCTTATCCATGTTATGTAAATAAAAGCTTATAACCTGATGTTAAATTCATCCATTGGTTGTATAAATTATTCTTTTGAAAGCTGAAACACTTCAAAATGTGGTGTAGGTTAAGAAAATAAATTGGTATCAATGCAGAAATATTGATTAGTTAATGGACACAGAATGGTCAGATTTTGGCAAGACAAATGTTTTGTCGCCCACGGAAAGTAATGTGATATTCAAACAAATAACTTAAAATTCAAATATATGTTGCATAACATTGGTGCATGAAGTTGTGGTGCTATTAGAGTCATATTTAAAGTTTTGTGTAACTTCCATGAGCTTGAAGGACTGTATCCATGCGGTTCAACAATGATTCATACAATTTATTAATGAAGTCTGTTATGAAGGCAATCCAGTAACACAGTGTGCAGTAATCAGAGCACATACAGTGATCTGACAATAACCCAAAAACAATAGAACGAGCTCTGAGACGTGGAATCTCTGTAGACCGCAATACCTGAACCTATCCTAAACACAACTAAAGGCAGCTGTGGATTGCGCCTGACACTACCTATGCAACTCGGCACAGCCTGAGGAACTGACTAGCCTGAAGATAGAAATACAAGCCTGACTTGCCTCAGAGAAATACCCCAAAGGAAAAGGCAGCCCCCCACATATAATGACTGTTAGCAAGATGAAAAGACAAAACGTAGGGATGAAATAGATTCAGCAAAGTGAGGCCCGATATTCTAGATAGAGCGAGGATAGCAAAGAGAACTTTGCAGTCTACAAAAGACCCTAAAGCAAAAAACCACGCAAAGGGGGCAAAAAGACCCACCGTGCCGAACTAACGGCACGGCGGTACACCCTTTGCGTCTCAGAGCTTCCAGCAAAAACGAATAGACAAGCTGGACAGAAAAAACAGCAACAAAAGCAAAGAAGCACTTATCTAAGCAGAGCAGCAGGCCACAGGAAAGATCCAGAAGCTCAGATCCAACACTGGAACATTGACAAGGAGCAAGGAAGACAGAATCAGGTGGAGTTAAATAACAAGGCAGCCAACGAGCTCACCAGAACACCTGAGGGAGGAAGCCCAGAAGCTGCAGTACCACTTGTGACCACAGGAGTGAATTCAGCCACAGAATTCACAACAGAAGTCATCAGGAATAGCAAAGAATGCAGTCTTACATGCCTCCCAGAGTTAATCTAGATTATTTGGTTTTGTCTTTCAAGCTTCCTCTTTCATCCTACCCCAAACATGCTCAATGATGTTGATGTCTGGTGACCGGGCTGGCCAGTCCATGAGCACCTTGATCTTTTTTGCCTGGAGGAACTTTGTTGTAGAGATGGATGTATGAGATGGAGCACCATCCTGCTGCAGAATTTGACCCCTTGTATGATTTGGAATACAAGAGGTAGCTAATACTTCTTGATATTTTAGGCTATTGATATCGCCTTCCACCTTGCAAATGTTTTGCACACCCCCATACTGAATGTAACCTCAGACCTTGATCTTTCCACTACCAAATTTAACTGTTTTCTGGGTGTATTTTGGATCCATACGGGCTCCAGTAGGTCTCCTACAGTATTTGCGGTGGCTGTGATGTAATTCTACTGAAGATTCATCAGAGAAATCCACCTTCTGCCATTTTTCCAGCATCCATCTGTTAAGCAGGCTGTGGGACTTTACAAATGCCACTCGGTTTTTTATTTGCCTTTTGTTTAGAGCTGGCTTCTGGGCACCGATTCGACCATGGAGGCCATTTAGAGACAGAATCCTACAAACTGTTCTAGTTTACGCATGGACTTGAGGTGACCAGGCCTGTTGGAGCTCTGCTGCAGTGGAAGAGGGGCTTGCTTTGGTTTTTCTAACTAACAAACATTTTTCTTGAGCAGTTGTCTTGCGGGGTATGCTGGACTTGGACTTGTCAGACACATGTCCAGCCTCTTCAAATCTTTTTTTAATTATTTGTACTTGATGCTGAGACACATTAAAGGTGCCAGCCACCTCTGCAGTGGATCTGGTCTTCAGCCTCTTGATAATCCTTGCTTTGGTCGTAGGGTGGATTTTTGGCATGTTGTCAAACCTCAAGTTGCAGTTCAAGTGAAGGTCTTGGGTGCTAGGTTTCTTTTTATACACACACACTAATTAACCGATAATTTACTGAGCACAGGTGAGGATGTAAACTAGGATTGAGTACATTATATGACCAGGCGACAAAACTTTTGTCTTGCCAAAATCTGACCATTCTGTGTCCATTAACTGATAAATATTTCTGCATTGATGCCAATCTGTTTTCTTAACCTAAACCACATTTTGGAGGGTTTCAACTTCCAAAAGAATAATTAATTCCACCATTGGATGAATTTAACGCCAGGTTATAAGCTTTTTTTTACATAACATGGATAAGCACATAACTTCTGTCATGGAGTGTATAGCTTGAACTTAATTGTTCCTGCAAACTTTTTTGTGGTAGGATGGATGCTAACAACTTCTCATAGGACTGGACATAGAAAAAGAAACTCTAAACCAGTTGTACATATATCTAGGGCAGCAAAAAGCCCTGGAACATTGTATTTACTAGTTACTGTCTGGCCCCACATTACAGCTTCACTACACAATACCACACATAGTCACCAACATGACTTTTTTGGAATAGAGGCTCATAAAACATGATAATAACCAAGGACTTAAAAGGGTTGTCCAGGTTATTAATAGTTGCAATCTGTTCTTAGAGGAAGTGCAGTCTGCCAAGAGAACCAGGGTGATTATGCAAATTCACTGTGATCAAACTCTGATCAGAGTGTCAGCATAGTGTGACCCAATTTTCTCAGATGAAGAGAACATGGAGAACAAAATTTCTTGAGCTTATTCATTGTGTCAGTGGGCAGAAATCATACTGCACGCAGTTGTCATCTGAGCGCAGTTTGATGATTTCCACACACTCATTGACTTACATGGCCGAGTGTGATCCAAACATGACATCAAACTATGATTTTTTTTATCAGACTACCTTGGTCCAGAGAAAGAAGTCAGACATGCGTGCAGCCCCATAGAATAACATTAGTCTGGCACGCACTCGGACAGATAATATGGTGGTGGGCACCTAGCCTTTGAATTGGTCATCAATGTAACATCAAGTGAATAAGAGCTGAGTTGCAGTTTTCAGTAGCCACTACACAGTGAATGAAGTTATGCTGTTCTGCTCCATTTAGTGGTCCATGTCTAAATGCACTTGTAGCTAGCAACATATAATCTTTGGGGGTGCTGGGAGTCGGAAGCCTCTAAATTTGATACTGACGACCTATCCTGAAGAGAGTTCCTCAAAATCTGCTCAAATAACTTTTATAAGGATTGTATTCCTGGTGTGGTTCAGTCCCTTTAAAGGCAATCTGTCTGCTATTAACCTGCAGATATGAACTTAATCTGCAGGTTAATAGTGTTACTAACCTGCCCAGTGCCCGCACTTAGTCAAATGCTGCTGGAAGAAAATTAACTATTCTCTAAGCAACATTTGGTTTCATTCATGGGGCAGTGAGGGTTCAATCACTGCTCTAAGAATACATGGCGGCTATTTGTAACAACGTCCCCAGGCCTGACTTTCAGCCAGTCCCAATGCAAAGTCAGTGTCAGATGGCAACGTGATGTCCGCAGCTTGATCCAGGGCCCTGAAAACGGTGGTGGACACCGCGTTCCCGTCTGGCAGGTGACACTGCTACCCACCACTTATAGAGGGGATACCAAATTGGTCCATAACCGAGATCCTAGAGATACATAAAGAAACATAGGGTCCCAACAGTTCATAGACACATAAAGCCAACCTCGCCGTTAACAAACGAATTTGGGCCTAAATCCTCACACTCTACAGGGGTTCAAGATTGGACCATTATATTGAGTCACCCCTGACCAATACTAAGCTATAAGTTTCACTTTAGGATCCTTTTAAATCCTTGGTGTGAGCTACATACCCTTTACCAATTTTTTTCATGTACTGCAGTGAGTGTACTGAGGAAGGTCAGCTGAATTGACTGAAACGTTTACCAGTTACTGCCAATAAAACTTATTTCATTCCACAAGTTGAGTGCCAAAATGTATTATATCATTATTCTGGTGTGGGAACCTTCTTTTGAGCACCACTACAACTGTGCCATGTTATTCACTGATATATGAATTCGTAATGACATGGAGAATCAAAATGGCAGGTCAGTTTGAGCATTTAGTGAACTTAGCAAAAAATCCAAACAAGCAACAAGCGTGGAATTGCACTTTTTTTGCAATTTCACCGCACTTGGATATTTTTCCCGTTTTCTAGTATATGACATGCTAAAACCAATGATGTTGTTCAAAAGTACAGTTTGTCCTACAAAAAATAAGTCCTCACATGGCCATATTGACAAAAACTAATAAAATTTTGGCTCTGGGAAGGAGGGGAGCAAAAAACAAAAATGAAAAAATAAAAATACCCTGGGTGATGAAGGGGTTAAACTGTATGTTAGGGGTCAGGTTCCCGCCTCTGCACAGGGGGAATCTCGAGAAATCTCCACTGCGGTCTCCAATTCTTCTCCAGCCGCTTTGGAGACGTCAGTCCCAGCGTCTGGCTCAGCCTGATACGGTGCCGATGGTTGCTGCTGCCTTTCCAGGCTCAGCCATTGTAGCCAGTACTGGTCAGCGGCGAGCAGACGTCTCTGGGACTAAGTCCTGCTTTTCTCCTTCTGAGCATGCCCAGGGTAAGTCCTCTCATTGGAGGTCGGGGGTCACATGCTCAGGTACTACAGCAGCTCCCATTGGTCCTCTAGGAAGGTCCTGAAGTGGCTCAGGTACTGTAGCAGCTCCCATTGGTCCTCTAGGAAGGCTCTGTAGTTGCTGCAGCTATAAAAGGTTTGCATGGCCGCACAGCCATGCGCTAGTATCAACTAAGTTATGTATTCTGCGCCAGTGTGGTCATATGTATGTGGTTTCAGGGTTCGGCTGAAATATGCCCCTAGAATACAGGCACCTCCAGTGAGGAGTTTTGTGTGTGCTATTCTGACTGCATGACCACTGTTCACTCTATTTGGTAGCTGTGTTCCTCTGTGAGGTTAACAGGGCACAGCGTTCTCTGTCTTAAGTGACCCTGGTCACTTATACCATCATATAGAACCATCAGTTACTAGCAGCGGGTTTTACTCCTGCACTGTAGACCCCAGGTTGTGAAAGCACCTATTACTCTATAAATATATATTTGATGCGTTCTGCCAAACCCTAACATAATACTAGCACCAGGGTCTAGTTAGTAAATGGCAGATAAACAGCAATCTTTGTGGTGCATCGAGCAGCTGGATGGTAGGTTGGCTGTTATGACCTGGTGGTTAGGAGCACCCGGAATGACCTGATAGTTAAACCTCATACAGGACGAGCTCTGGAATGTGGGAACTCTGCTGACCGCAAGCCCCAATCCTATCACACACACTAGAAATAGCCGTGGAGCGCTCCTGACCAGACCTAGGCGCCTCGTCACAGCCTAAGTGCTATCTAGCCCTAGAGATGGAAAATAAAGCCTTCCTTGCCTCAGAGAAATTCCCCAAAGGTAAAGGAAGCCCCCCACATATATTGACTGTGAGTAAAGATGAAAGTCACAAACGCAGAAATGAAACAGGTTTCAGCAAAGGGAGGACAGACTTACTAAATAGACAGAGGATAGAAAAGGTAACTTTGCGATCAGCGCAAAAACCTACAAAAGACCACGCAGAGTGTGCAAAAAAGCCCTCCGCACCGACTCACGGTGCGGAGGGGCCACTCTGCATCCCAGAGCTTCCAGCTAGCAAGACAAAATCATGATAACCAGCTGGACAAGAAAACAGTGAACAAATAATGACTATCAGGAACTTAGCTTCTGCAGGAGAAGGCAGGTCACCAGAGAGATCCAGGAGCGAACTGAACAAATGCAAAAACATTGACAGCTGGCATGGAGTAACAATCTGAGAGGAGTTAAATAGAGCAGCCAACCAAAGGATAAACCACGTCACCTGTGTAAGGAACCTCAGAAGCAGCAGCTTCACTTATAGCCACCAGAGGGAGCCCATAGACAGAACTCGCCGAAGTACCATTCACGACCACAGGAGGGAGTTCGACAACAGAATTCACAACAGTACCCCCCCTTGAGGAGGGGTCACCGAACCCTCACCAGAGCCCCCAGGCCGATCAGGATGAGCCAGATGAAAGGCACGAACAAGATCGGCAGCATGAACATCAGAGGCAAAAACCCAGGAATTATCTTCCTGACCATAACCCTTCCACTTGACCAGGTACTGAAGTTTCCGTCTCGAAACACGAGAATCCAAAATCTTCTCCACCACATACTCCAACTCCCCCTCAACCAACACCGGGGCAGGGGGATCAACGGAGGGAACCATAGGCGCAACGTATCTCCGCAACAACGACCTATGGAACACATTATGGATGTCAAAAGAAGCTGGAAGGTCCAAACGAAATGACACAGGATTAAGAACTTCAGAAATCTTATAAGGCCCAATGAAACGAGGCTTAAACTTAGGAGAGGAAACCTTCATAGGAACGTGACGAGATGGCAACCAAACCAAATCCCCAACACGAAGTCGGGGACCAACACAACGCCGGCGGTTAGCGAAACGTTGAGCCTTCTCCTGGGACAATGTCAAATTGTCCACCACATGAGTCCAAATCTGCTGCAACCTGTCCACCACCGCATCCACACCAGGACAGTCCGAAGGCTCAACCTGCCCTGAAGAGAAACGAGGATGGAAACCAGAATTACAGAAAAAAGGAGAAACTAAAGTAGCCGAGCTGGCCCAATTATTAAGGGCGAACTCAGCCAAAGGCAAGAAGGACACCCAATCATCCTGATCAGCAGAAACAAAGCATCTCAGATATGTCTCCAAAGTCTGATTAGTTCGTTCAGTTTAGGCATTAGTCTGAGGATGGAAAGCCGAAGAAAAAGACAAATCAATGCCCATCTTAGCGCAAAAGGACCGCCAAAACCTCGAAACAAACTGGGAACCTCTGTCCGAGACGATGTTCTCTGGAATGCCATGCAAACGAATGACATGCTGGAAAAACAATGGCACCAAATCAGAGGAGGAAGGCAATTTAGATAAGGGTACCAAATGGACCATCTTAGAGAAGCGATCACAAACCACCCAAATGACCGACATCCTTTGAGAAACAGGGAGATCTGAAATAAAATCCATGGAAATATGCATCCAGGGCCTCTTCGGGATCGGCAAGGGCAAAAGCAACCCACTGGCACGAGAACAGCAGGGCTTAGCCCGAGCACAAGTCCCACAGGACTGCGCAAAAGAACGCACATCCCGTGACAAAGAAGGCCACCAAAAGGATCTAGCCACCAAATCTCTGGTACCAAAGATTCCAGGATGACCAGTCAACACTGAACAATGAATCTCAGAGATAACTCTACTAGTCCATCTATCAGGGACAAACAGTTTCTCAGTAGGACAACGGTCAGGTCTATCAGCCTGAAATTTTTGCAGCACACGCCACAAATCAGGGGAAATGGCAGACAAAATTACCCCTTCTTTAAGAATACCCGCCGGCTCCGGAACACCCGGAGAGTCAGGCACAAAACTCCTTGATAGGGCGTCAGCCTTCACATTCTTAGATCCCGGAAGGTATGAAACCACAAAATCAAAACGGGAGAAAAAGAGTGACCATCGAGCCTGTCTAGGATTCAACCGTTTGGCAGACTCGAGATAAGTTAAATTCTTGTGATCCGTCAAGACCACCACACGATATTTAGCTCCTTCAAGCCAATGTCGCCACTCCTCGAATGCCCACTTCATGGCCAACAACTCCCGATTGCCCACATCATAATTGCGCTCAGCAGGCGAGAATTTTCTAGAAAAGAAGGCACAGGGTTTCATCACCGAGCCATCAGAACTTCTTTGCGACAAAACAGCCCCTGCTCCAATTTCAGAAGCATCAACCTCAACCTGAAAAGGGAGCGAAACATCTGGCTGGCACAACACAGGGGCAGAAGAAAAACGTCGCTTCAGCTCCTGAAAAGCCTCTACAGCCGCAGAGGACCAATTGACCACATCAGCACCTTTCTTGGTCAAATCAGTCAACGGTTTAGCAATACTGGAAAAATTAGCGATGAAGCGACGATAAAAATTAGCAAAGCCCAGGAACTTCTGCAAGCTCTTCACAGATGTCGGCTGAGTCCAATCGTAAATGGCCTGAACTTTAACAGGGTCCATCTCGATAGTAGAAGGGGAAAAAATGAAACCCAAAAATGAAACCTTCTGAACTCCAAAGAGACACTTTGACCCCTTTACAAACAAGGAATTCGCACGAAGGACCTGGAACACCATTCTGACCTGCTTTACATGAGACTCCCAATCATCCGAAAAGACCAAAATGTCATCCAAATATACAATCATGAATCTATCCAGGTACTCTCGGAAGATGTCATGCATAAAGGACTGAAACACAGATGGAGCATTAGAAAACCCGAATGGCATAACCAGGTACTCAAAATGGCCCTCGGGCGTATTAAATGCCGTTTTCCATTCATCACCCTGTTTAATTCTCACAAGATTATACGCACCCCGCAGATCTATCTTGGTGAACCAACTAGACCCCTTAATCCGAGCAAATAAATCAGACAGCAGCGGCAAAGGATACTGAAATTTGACTGTGATCTTATTAAGAAGGCGGTAATCAATACAAGGTCTCACAGAACCATCCTTATTGGCCACAAAAAAGAACCCTGCTCCCAATGGTGACGACGACGGACGAATATGACCCTTCTCCAAGGATTCCTTTATATAACTCCGCATAGCGGCGTGCTCTGGCACAGATAAATTAAACAGACGGCCCTTAGGAAACTTACTACCAGGAATCAAATTAATAGCACAGTCGCAATCCCTATGAGGAGGTAGGGCACCTGATTTAGGCTCTTGAAATACATCCCCGTAATCTGATAAAAACTCAGGGACTTCAGAAGGAGTGGAAGGCGAAAATGACAGCAATGGAACATCACCATGTACCCCCTGACAACCCAAGCTGGACACAGACATAGATTTCCAATCCAACACTGGATTATGGACCTGTAGCCATGGCAACCCCAAAACGACCACATCATGCAGATTATGCAACACCAAAAAGCGAATATCCTCCTGATGTGCAGGAGCCATGCACATGGTCAATTGAGTCCAGTACTGAGGCTTATTCTTGGCCAAAGGCGTAGCATCAATTCCTCTCAATGGAATAGGATACTGCAAGGGCTCCAAGAAAAAACCACAGCGCCTGGCAAACTCCAAGTCCATCAAATTCAGGGCAGCGCCTGACTCCACAAATGCCATTACAGAATAGGATGACAGAGAGCAAATCAGAGTAACGGACAAAAGAAATTTAGACTGTACCGTACCAATGGTGGCAGACCTAGCGAACCGCTTAGTGCGCTTAGGACAATCGGAGATAGCATGAGTGGATTCACCACAGTAAAAACACAGCCCATTCCGTCGTCTGTGTTCTTGCCGTTCAGCTCTGGTCAAAGTCCTATCACACTGCTTAGGCTCAGGCCTATGCTCAGAGAACACCGCCAGATGGTGCACAGCTTTGCGCTCACGCATGCGCCGATCGATCTGAATGGCCAAAGACATAAACTCATTCAGTCCAGCAGGCGTGGGAAATCCCACCATGACATCCTTAAGGGCTTCAGAAAGACCCTTTCTGAAAATTGCCGCCAGGGCACATTCATTCCACTGAGTAAGCACAGACCACTTTCTAAACTTCTGACAGTACACCTCTGCTTCATCCTGACCCTGACACAAAGCCAGCAAGATTTTCTCTGCCTGATCCACTGAACTTGGTTCATCATAAAGCAATCCAAGCGCCAAAAAAAACGCATCAACATCACGCAATGCAGGATCTCCTGGCGCAAGGGAAAATGCCCAGTCTTGACGGTCACCACGCAACAAAGAAATAATGATTTTTACTTGTTGAGCGGGGTCACCAGAGGAGCGGGGCTTCAAAGCTAGAAACAGTTTACAATTATTTTTGAAATTCAAGAACCTAGATCTATCCCCAGAAAATAAGTCAGGAATAGGAATTCTAGGCTCTAACATAGGATTCTGAACCACAAAATCTTGAATGTTTTGTACCCTTGCAGTGAGATGATCCACACAAGAGGACAGACCTTGAATGTCCATATCTACACCTGTGTCCTGAACCACCCAAAGGTCTAGGGGAAAGAAAGACAAAACACAGTGCAAAGAAAAAAAAATGGTCTCAGAAGTTCTCTTATCCCTCTATTGAGATGCATTAATACTTTGGGCCAGCTGTACTGTTATGACCTGGTGGTTAGGAGCACCCGAAATGAGCTGATAGTTAAACCTCATACAGGACGAGCTCTGGAATGTGGGAACTCTGCTGACCGCAAGCCCCAATCCTATCACACACACTAGAAATAGCCGTGGAGCGCTCCTGACCAGACCTAGGCGCCTCGTCACAGCCTAAGAGCTATCTAGCCCTAGAGATGGAAAATAAAGCCTACCTTGCTTCAGAGAAATTCCCCAAAGGTAAAGGAAGCCCCCCACATATATTGACTGTGAGTAAAGATGAAAGTCACAAATGCAGAAATGAAACAGGTTTCAGCAAAGGGAGGCCAGACTTACTAAATAGACAGAGGATAAAAAGGTAACTTTGCGATCAGCACAAAAACCTACAAAAGACCACGCAGAGTGTGCAAAAAAGCCCTCCGCACCGACTCACGGTGCGGAGGGGCCACTCTGCATCCCAGAGCTTCCAGCTAGCAAGACAAAATCATGATAACCAGCTGGACAAGAAAACAGTGAACAAATAATGACTATCAGGAACTTACCTTCTGCAGGAGAAGGCAGGTCACCAGAGAGATCCAGGAGCGAACTGAACAAATGCAAAAACATTGACAACTGGCATGGAGTAACGATCTGAGAGGAGTTACCACGTCACCTGTGTAAGGAACCTCAGAAGCAGCAGCTTCACTCATAGCCACCAGAGGGAGCCCATAGACAGAACTCGCCGAAGTACCATTCACGACCACAGGAGGGAGTTCGACAACAGAATTCACAACAGTTGGCAGTTCTCAAGTGCTCAACCTCAGCAATGGATGTTACCGCAGTTGCTGTTCAGGCTGCTAGCGTAACAGCAGCCACCTTGTCCACTGCCACCCCTGTTCCGACTGTTTCTTGCCTCCCGCTGCCAAAGAAATTTTCAGAATAAAGTAAATCTTGTAGGGGTTTCATGAGTCAGTGCTCTATACATCTCGATCTTCTGACCGCTCGTTTCCCCACAGAGTGGACAAAGGTGGGATTTATAGTGTCTCTCCTGTCGGACAGGGCACTGGAGTGGGCTACGCCACTGTGGGAGCGTGGCGAACATGTGGTGCAGAGTGCTCTGCTGTTCCTGAGCACTCTGAAACAGGTCTTTTTAGGACCTCGAGTCACCCATAATACCACGCTCCAACTGTTAGCATTGACTCAGGGCTCGTCCTTGGTCAAAAATTTTGCCGTTCACTTCCGTACCCTAGCATCTGAGCTGGAGTAATTGGATAAAGTCCTTATCCCTATATTTTGGAGGGGGCTGCCTGATCACTTGAAGGACGCTCTGGCCACTAGGGAGGTTCCTGCCACACTGGAGGAGTTCATAACTGTTTCCACTCGTATTTACCTACGTTTTCACGAGCAGAGGTTAGAGCAAGCCCAGTGTAGGCAGAGGTTTCAGCTGGCTCCCACCTTCGCCAAACCTTTGGAATCTCTGGTCTTGGTCCCTGAGTCTCATAAGGCCATGGAAGTGTCACGAGTGGGATCTAAACCCCGGACCGCTTGTGCACTCATGGTCTGTCATGTTTGCCAGTAGTCAGGACATGTTGCCACCAGATGTCCCAGCGGTCGAGGAAAAGTCCGTGTCTCGTGGTAGTAGGTGGAGGTACACTAGACACGGTGACGTTTGCCTCCAAATTGTCCTTTAAGGGGACAATTACTATAGGCTTATTCTCCCACTCGGTAGAGCTCTGCATGGATTATGGGGTGGAGGGCAATTTTATGTCTTCTACAATTCCCCTGGTAATGCTAGCTCAATCAGTTATCGTATGAGTGGTGAATGGGTCGACACTGCCCTCTCAGATAACACACCAGAACATCCCTTTCACTCTGTCCATGTCGCCATCTCATCAGGAGATTATATCTCTGCACGTCATTCCTGAGGGAATTGATGAGGTCCGATTAGGGATACCTTGGCTACGGTATCACTCTCCTCATATTGAGTGGTCCATTTTTGGATGGGGTGAATCTTTTGTGGGATAGATGTCAGATTGAACGCATTCAGGTTGCTTCTACCGAGGTACCCGCAGATCTATCCTTTCTCCCCAAGCAATAGTGGCCCTATGCTGATGTGTTCTCCAAAAGGGCTGCGGGGACCCTTCGCATTATCCATTATCTCTCCCGGAGGCAATGTCACAGTACATCCAGGAAAATTTGGCAAAAGGATTCATTAGGAAGTCAGTGTCACCTGCAGGGGCTGGGTTCTTCTTCGTGCAGAAGAAGAACGAGGAACTACGTCCATGTATGTATAGACTACAAGGGTCTTAACGCCATCACCATTGAGAATAAATATCTCCTGATATCTGAGCTCTTTGATAGGCTTTGGGGAGCAAGAGTATTTACTAAACTACATCTGCAGGGTGCTTACAACCTGATTCGCATCCGTGAGGGGGACGAATGAAAGACGACTTTTAACACCAGGGATGGACACTATGAATATATAGTGATGCCCTTTGGGCTCTGTAATACCCCAGCCATTTTCCCAGACTTTGTAAATTATATCTTCTCGGATATGCTTTCCGCCTCGGTCGTAGTCTATCTGGATGATATCCTCATCTACTCTCCAGATATTGACTCCCACCGGAGAGATGTTTGCAAAGTCTTCGATGTCTTATGAGCTAATTCCCTCTATGCCAAGTTGGAAAAATGTGTGTTTGATCAGGAGTCTTTACCTTTCCTGGGCTATATCATCTCCGCCCAGGGATTGGCTATGGATCCTGCCAAACTACAGGCTGTGATGGACTGACAAGAACCCCATTCTCTTAAAGAAGTGGAGCGCTTTATGGAGTTCATTAACTATTATTGCCAGTTCATTCCTCATTTCCCAACTTTGGTAGCTCCCTTGGTAGCCCTCACCAAAAGGGAGCAAATCCCAGATTGTGGTCTGAGGAGGTGTCCAAGGCCTTCACTTCTATTAAGTCCCATTATGCTAGTGCTCCCATCCTACATCGCCCCAATGTAGATAAGCCGTTTATAATGGAGGTGGATGCCTCTTCCGTTGGTGCTGGAGCAGTCCTCTTTCAAAAGGATGCAGCATTGTTTTTCAAATATATATTTCACCTACCCCTTATGCTGCACAAAATTGTCAGTGACCGGGGTCCACAGTTTGCGTCTCGATTCTGGAGAGAGCTTTGTTGTCTACTCAGCATTGAGTTGAATCTCTCCTGGGATGAATGGGTTGGTAGAGAAGGCCAACCAGACTCTGGTCACATATCTACATCATATTGTTTCTGCCAGGCAGGATGAGTGGGCATCCTTGCTACTGTGGGAGGAGTTTGCGCTTAACAATGCCATAGTCGACTCTACCGGTCAGTCTCCATTCCTCCTTAATTACGGCCAGCATCCGTGTGTCCCTGTGCCCATGCCCGTGTCTTCTGCCTACTCCAGGGTGGCAGACTGGGCTGTGGAGGCACGGGACATTTGGACTGCACTCAGGATGCCATTCAGGCCTCCCTAGGTGAGAATGAGGTCCTCTGCTGATGTTCATCGGAGCCCTGCTCCAACATTTGCTCCTGGCAACTTAGTGTGGCTCTCCGCCCGTAACATCAGGCTGCATGTTGAGTCCACTAAGTTTGCGCCTCGCTATTTAGGTCACTTCAAGGTAATGGAACAGGTTAATCCTGTGGTCTACCATCTGGCTCTTCCTCCATGCCTGGGTATCACGGACACCTTTCATGTGTCCCTCTTGAAGCCCATATACATGTCCCGTTTTTCTGAGTCATCTGCCGAGACATCGGGTTCGTCTACGGGCGATTACGAGGTGAACAATATTTAGGGGTGCAAAGTGGTACATGGCAAGAAATTTTATTTGGTGGACTGGAAGGGTTATGGCTCAGAGGACAGGTCTTGGGAACCTGCTGAGCACATTCGAGCTCCGCAGCTCATTGTGGCCTTCGAGCGTAGCGAGGTCCAAGGAGGGCGGACCCTAGGAGGGGTGGGTAATGTTAGGGGTCGGGTTTGAATCTCTGCACAGGGAGAATCTCGAGCCATCTCCGCTGCAGTCTCCCATTCTTCTCCAGCCGCAGTGGAGCCTGCTCAGCGGAGACGTCGGTCCCATCGACTGGCTCAGCCTGATACATTGCGGATGGTTGCTGCTGCCTTGCCAGGCTCAGCCATTATAGCCAGTACTGGTCAGCGGCAAGCAGACGTCACTGGGGCTAAGTCCTGCTTTTCCCCTTCTGAGCTTGCCCAGGGTAAATCCTCTCATTGGAGGTCCAGGGTCACATGCTCAGGTACTACAGCAGCTCCCATTGGTCCTCTAGGAAGGTCCTGAAGTGGCTCAGGTACTGTAGCAGCTCACATTGGTCCTCTTGGAAGGTCCTATAGTTGATGCAGCTATAAAAGGTTTGCATAGCCGCACGGCCATGCGCTAGTATCAACTAAGTTATGTTTTCTTATGTGTTCTGCAGCAGTGTGGTCATATGTATGTGGTTTCAGGGTTCGGTTGAATTAAGCCCATAGAATACCGGCACCTCCGGTGAGGAGTTTGTGTGAGTGCATTCAGGGCACAACTGAAATAAGCCCCTAGAATATCGGCACCTCCGGTGAGGAGTTTTGTGTGTGCTATTCTGATTGCATGACCACTGTTCGCTCTATTTGGTAGCTGTGTTCCTATGTGAGGTTAACAGGGCACAGCGTTCTTTGTCTTAAGTGACTCTGTGAAGTAACAGAGTTCACTTATACTGCTATAGAGTACCGTCAGTTACTTGCAGCGGGTTTTTCTCCTGCACGATGGACCCCGGGTTGCGAATGCACCTATTACTCTATAAATATATATTTGGTGCGTTCCGCTAAACCCTAACACTGTATTTCACAACCTAAGCATCAGAGCTCGATTCTTACCCAGTAAGCCCCTTTTAACGCAATTTCTATTTCAGTTAATGTCTGTGCTTCAATCTACTTATGAAAATGATGATCATTTTCACCTTATGGTACAATTAGTTACTAACCATAATCCTACAAAATCTCTGAATTGTGCAAGTGTTTCTAAAACAATTTATGCTGTTTCGAAGGAAAGGATAAGGGCAATAAAAAAATAATTCTATTTACATATTACTTTTGATCATTCCCTTTGTATTTTGTTTATTGCTAAATATGACCTACTGTATATCTTGATACAGTATATATACTGTATATACTGTAAATAAACTAACTCAGTTTTTATCTATATTCTCTTTCCAGCTTAACTAGAACCAACGTTCCTAATGAATATACTTTATATATACAGTATGTACAGTATATGTCAATCTTTCAATATAATGTTATTACTCTACAGTCAAAGTTCTTTTTAAACTGTTCCAGTTTCAGTAGAGCAATTGTAGCATCATTGTTAATTGTCCATTAAGGTTGTGATAGTCACATGTACTGAATAGTGCCAGAAATGTAGATTGATTTGCTGTCAACTTTGGAGGAGAAGAAATATGGTTGCATTTAAGAAGCATTTAAAGAACATCTGCTAGTAGCAATGAAATATATTCTAATGGCATTAATTTCTAATACTTTACATTTATTATAAGTGCTTGATGGACTTTTCTATTGGAATTTTTATTGGCAAAAAATAAAATAAATTGTAGATGCAGAAAGTTAGGCTATACTTATATTTTAGGATTTTTTCATATCTTCTTCTGACCACGTTAGAGACCCAGGTTGTGTCTCCTTTACCATATGCTGGACCGAAATGCTTTCCTTTAGTCGTGTAATTCAGTGGCATACTTATAATGGAGTTGGACCCCAGAGCTACTCAACTACTTTATCCCCTTCCTTCACACTTCTACAAACCTAGTCTTGATTATCAGTCCCAGCCATTAAACATCTACTGATGTTTCCAATCAACCTCTTCTATGTGCTATGACCCTGGTATCATTTTATGGGAAGGCAGGCCCAATTTGGACTTTTACTAGAGGAGCATATGATTTCTATGTACACTCCTGCCTATAGTTTGCACTCATAGTGGTGTTGTGTGTATATGACCCAGTAGTACCGATTGCATTTAAAGTGTACCCATCCTTTTAAGCAAAAACTGTAGTAACGCATGTTGTTGCTGCCCTCATTGACCTTAACAACTTAAAACTGCTTTTGGTTCACTTAACAAATTAATATACCCAGGAAATATCAGAATTCTTATGTTCTGTAACCGGACATCCACTCTTTGTGAGTGGTTGTTCCCTTTATGTTAGCATCCGGTCATTACTATAGTAGCAGGAAACTAGTTTTCTAGGATGCATTGGCCCTGTCATGGTCCAATTGATTACCTGAACTTAAAGCCCACTGCTATGTTTGACAAGAGTGCAATTGAAGAGAGATAAAGACCCAACCCCACTTTCCATAATCTGCTGCTAGAAACAGATTTAATTTAAGAACAGGCAGTGGACAGCTAGTTAGGCAGAAGGATATCATCTTATGGCCAAAATGTTGGAGTGAATTTTCAGAGGTAAGACAATATCATTAATAAATAAAGTAATTTGCAGATTGCCTATGTAGCACATTATTAAACTAAATGGCATTGTCTTACAGTAAAGTAACCATTTTATGCAGTGTTCAAAAAGGAACATACGTTTTAAAGGGTAACCAGAGTTTTAAGTATTTTTTCAGAATAAGCTTTCATGTGTTTCTGTGCATGAGGAATAAAACTATTACTATCTATTATATAACTTATATCCTGCATTTATACCAGCTTCCTCTCTGCAGGCTCTATATTTTAATTTGCAATCCAATCTGAGTTTGTGGGAAGAAAATAAATGTTATTATCTCTCCTATACACAGCACAGCACAGAACACAGAGATGTATCCCTGCTCTTCTTTCCTTGGATAGCATATACAATCATCAGCAGCATGGAGGAAATTAATTAGCTGTAAAAAAAAAATCTGGATATAACTCAAGCTCAGATTTGAAGCTAAAGGCTTGATAGTAGAAAACTCAGCACAATCTTTCTTTATCTCACTCTGCTTGTTTTCTCACTCTGCTTCTTGTCTGAGCATCGTAGATTTGAGCATTTTTTAAAAAGGGGATGACAAGTTCCGGAGGCAAGGTGAGACAAGTTCAGGAGGTAAGGGGGAAGGAAAAAGTAGCTAATGGGGAAGGAAGCGGATTTTTTTGATCTGTTATATTACAAAATTTAATTTATTCACATATACTCTATTGTATTGACTTACTAAAAGCTGGTTGTACAAGCGAGTTCTCATTTAAAAATATAAGCTTTGCAAATTACAAGAATTTAATCAAATTCTTGAATGGCAATTTAATTTCTATATAATGTTATTAAAAATAAATTGATTCATAGTTTTTAAATAAATGCAAAAATAGTAAGAATTTATAAAATGTAAATTAAAAGCATTACTCATAGATTTTATTTTTTTTAATGTTATCTAATCTTTATATTTTTTAGATGACAAATATTGTTTTTTTAATTTGTGAAATATTTAATATACAGTATAGTACAGTTTATGCCTTTCCATCCAAGCTATTGCTTGTCTTAAGCATTAATTTTAACATCTAGGAGTCTGGCCTCAGCTAAAATACCTGACTCACTAGGAACACCCTGTTCCCATGAGATCATTTATGTGGCAATCTGAACAACATCATTATGTATATTTCCATCAAAGTGACACAGCTAAAGCCATATAAACAAGTTAGAACTTCGTTAATGTAAAACAAATAAAAATAAATGAAAGTGTAGTATATTCTGAAAATAATCATAAGGATTGCAAATCCACTCATTTTATTGCAGTCACTTTGATTTAGTGTACCAAGTAATATACAGGGTGGAGCGCGGTAATTTGCTTTTTTGCACTGCATGCTGTGGCGGCACTGTCGGTCGAAGAGAGGGGAGAGTGGGTGTGGCTTACAGTGGCTGATGGGAGATTTGTATTCCTCTGCCTTTCAGTTGCCATCATGCAGTGGACACGTGAGGAGAGGTCATTTTGTGTTGAAGCGTATTTTTCAAATGCCCACTCGATCATTGCAGTGCAGCGTGCTTTTCGTTTACAATTCGCTGTTCCTCCACGCGGACGTGTTCCTGGACGGCAATCAATTGTAAATTGGGTGAATGCATTCAGAACAGCAGGGAATGTGTCATGTGTACGAAGGGGACCTGAGAGAAGGATTACAACACCACAAAACATCGAGAGAGTTAGAGCAGCAGTACTGCAATCTCCGAAACGCTCTGCTCGGAAGCAATCATTTGCTCTTGGCATTTCAAGACGTTCTCTCCACCGGATTCTTCATGATGAACTGAATTTTCACCCGTATAAAATGTGCGTGGTCCAACATTTGTCAGCATGGGACTATTTGACACGGTGGACAGGACTATTTTCAGCCGGCTCTTGAGGCAATGGAACTAGAGGATACATGGTTCCAACAGGATGGTGCCACTGCACACACAGCGAGGGTTACCATGAATTGTTTGAGGCAAATGTTTCCTGGACGGCTTATCTCTTTGAGGGGAGATGTGAACTGGCCAGCACGCTCACCAGATTTAGCCCCATGCGATTTTTTCCTTTGGGGTTACCTGAAGTCTAAGGTGTATATCAACCGTCCCAACACCTTGGAAGACCTAAGGAACAATATTGAAGCTGAAATTGGCAGAATACCAGTGGACATGCTTGTTAGAGTTCATGAAAACTTCAGAAAACGTATGCAGCAGTGTGTGGATAGCGAAGGTCGACATTTGCCAGATACACTATTTAAAACCATGTAATTTAAAAATTCCATTACTGTTCAGTATAATTAAAATATAAAATAAATTTTTCTAATGATCATAATTTTTTTATTTCATTCCCAAATCAGCAAATTACCGCGCTCCACCCTGTACTATATTGATATACTTACACAGAAATGAATTAAACTGCCACACAGTTATGGCTGGTGATTATGATCAATGACAAGGCCAGCGAAACATAATTATTGTAAGACTGTGGACTCAAACTAACAAAGAAAAGCATTAATTCTTCACTCAGATTGATTCTGACAATACTGAGTGCTTGCTCTCAATGTTTTTGGTCCATAATATATGTTAATCAAAATTCACATGTTTACCACCTCTGGCAAAATGGATGGATTTTATATAACAGTTTGTACAAAAATTGGATAATAGTCTAATTGGCCACAGACAGTAGTGCATCTCTGTGTCTGATTTTACCATCAGTCATCTATATTTTCAAGGCTGGATTAAGAAATAAACTATAAAGCTTCTCCTATTTTTTACAATATTAAATATATGCAAAACACAAATGGCACAAACGTGCCATTCCTGTGCTGTACATGTTTTTCACAGACCCATAGACTTGTATTGGCCCGTTTCATCTGAGCTGAAATTAAAAAAAAAAAGGATATATCTTCGTATTTTACATGGACATACAGTTCGTGAAAAAAAACTGACATGTGAAGAGCATCATGGATTATAATGGGTACGTGTTAAATCTGTGAAAAAAAAACAATACAATACATACTGTTTGTGCCTCAGTCTCATCGAGTTTGAGTGGAGTGAAAGCATGTATGCTTGACTGCTGCTTCATTAAAAAAATTTTGTGACCAATGTTCAATTGATTGGATATGATCCCAGAAGTGGGGCCCTCAGTGATCAGATGGATCTACTGATTGTAGATAAATATTCATTGTGTGACAAAGCCTTTAAATCAGCAAAATCATATGACATGAAAAGGATTCTGCAAAAAATGTTGCTTTCATAGAAAAATAAAAATGGTAAAACAAAACACATGTTACCTTTGCAAAAAATGTTTTTGAAAAATAGTAAAGATATGAATCCTTAATGACATAAGTGTAAAAGGGTTAACTGAGGATCATCATCATATTGTCTTATAGAAAACATATCCTTGAACTCCATTATTTAATTGTGCCTACATTGCTTCAGTTCTTATATTTTATTTTGGTATGTGTGTTGGCCTATTAAGTTGTAATGTAGGCACTATGCCTATAAAATAAATATGTCAGCAGTAGTGTTGAGCGATACCTTCCGATATCCAGAAGTATCGGTAACGGATTGGATCGGCCGATATTAAAAAAATATCGGATATCGCCGATACCGATACCAGATACCAATGCAAGTCAATGGGACAAAAATATCGGAATTAAAATAAACCCTTTCTTTCCTTGTAGGTTAATTCTACATGAAGGAAAACAACTAAGAACAATGTAGAATGTATTGGGGGAGATGGAGGAGACATTAACTGCATACAGGTTTAGCCCAATCAAATGGAATAGCAGTAATTAATTTTTTTTAAGATTTTCAGAGTTACAAAGCTATTGACTATGTTACGATTTTTTATATTTAGTCAGATATTTATGTTTCACTACTTCCATGCTGTTGACCTTCTTTTTAACTTCTCCCACACTTTCTTCTTCATCATCCTCAGTAGCATCATCTTTTCCATCAACTTCTCCTTCACCTTATTCATCTTCTTCTTCTTCACATTCTTTGTATTATTGTTTTTTACATTCTTCATATTCTTTTTATTCAACTATTATTCTTCTTCATAATCAACTTCTTCATATTCTTTATATTCTTCTTCTTCATCATATTCTTACTTGTGACAGCCAGGCCTTCCTGTAGTTGTTATCTATAAAAGTTTGAAGATTACACCTTCTGTTCTGCCTGTCACAAAAGATTTACAACAGGATTTGTCCGCATTCAGTTTGGTCTGCAGCAGCAGATTTTTTCCAGGGGCACCACAAGGAGGAACGGACTCACCCCCATACACTGCTTAGTCTTCTTCTGCTTATAATTTAGATAATATCTTTTGATCTGATTTTTAGTCTTATGCCTAATGTTCTTCTGCTTTTTGTTCTGAAGCTTCTTGTTCTTCTGCTTCTCGGTCTTCAGGGTCGTCATCTTTAAGGTCTTGAACTTGGAAATGTAGCAAAAGGTACAAGAGCCAAAGACACTGCCAAGAACCAGCTGATGGTACTGGAACCCGGAAGGCTAGCCAAAGGTACAAAAGCCAATGGAACTACCCAGGACCAGCTGACGTTACTGGAACCCGATTGCTGTCCAGTCAGTCTTTCTATATCTACTATGTACATTTTTTCTGACTTGAACGCCCCGCCCTTCACCATGCTGTGATTTTAATTACATCCTAACACAGTTGGTTCTGAGCTTCCTATAAAAGCAGGCTTTACCACGTTATTAGCCATAGGTAAGTGTTCACACTAGGCAGTCAGCTCAGGTACCCATCCGTTCTGTGATTACCTTGACGTTTGGTGGATGGGCTCACAACTTTTGGCCAAATCTTGTGCTAAGAATCTCATGTGTTTTTTCATATATTTCACAAGCCATTATGCTATTCCCATTTCATGTATCACACATTTCCTTGCTCTGGCACAGATTAATTTTGAGTGCAGCCATTGCTCTATTTTCTATATGACTTTTTTGGTTATGCACCAGTTCAGATTAGATTGCTGTTCAGTCAGTCTTTCTATATCTACTATGTACATTTTTTCTGACTTGAACGCCCCGCCCTTCACCATGCTGTGATTTTAATTACATCCTAAAACAGTTGGTTCTGAGCTTCCTATAAAAGCAGGTTTTACCACGTTATTAGCCATAGGTAAGTGTTCACACTAGGCAGTCAGCTCAGGTACCCATCCGTTCTGAGATTACCTTGACGTTTGGTGGATGGGCTCACAACTTTTGGCCAAATCTTGTGCTAAGAATCTCATGTGTTTTTTCATATATTTCACAAGCCATTATGCTATTCTCATTTCATGTATCACACATTTCCTTGCTCTGGCACAGATTAATTTTGAGTGCAGCCATTGCTCTGTTTGTTACTGGAACCCGGTTACTAAGCAGGAGGTACCTGTGCCAGAAAGCACTACCAAGGGCCACCTGATGTTGGTGGAACTCGGACACCCAGAAGGAGGCACCTAAGCCAAAGGCTCTGCCCGGAAACAGCTGATGGTACTGGAACCAGGATGGGGAGCAGAAGGTACCAGAGCCAAAGACAGTGCCGATAACCAGGTGATGTAACTGGAACCCGGATGGCTAGCCGAAGGTACAAGAGCCAATAGAACAACCGAGGACCAGCTGATGTTACTGGAACCCGGTTACTAAGCAGGAGGTACCCGTGCCAGAAAGCACTACCAAGGACCTCCTGATGTTGTTGGAACTCAGATACCCAGAAGGAGGCACCTAAGCCAAAGGCTCTGTCCGGAACCAGCTGACGGTACTGGAGCCAGGATGGGGAGCAGAAGGTACAAGAGCCAAAGACACTGCCGAGAACCAGCTGATGTAACTGGAACCTGGATAGCTAGCCGAAGGTACAAGAGGCAATGGAGCTACCAAGGACCAGCTGACGTTACTGGAACCCGGTTACTAAGCAGGAGGTACCCTTGCCAGAAAGCACTACCAAGGACCACCTGATGTTGGTGGAACTCGGACACCCAGAAGGAGGCACCTAATCCAAAGGCTCTGCCTGGAAACAGCTGATGGTACTGGAACCAGGATGGGGAGCAGAAGGTACAAGAGCCAAAGACACTGCAGAGAACCAGCTGACGGGACTGGAACCCGGATGGCTAGCCGAAGGTACAAGAGCCAGTGGGACTACCAAGGACCAGTTAATGTTACTGGAACCTGGTTACTAAGCAGGAGGTACCCGTGCCAGAAAGCAATACCAAAGACCACCTGACGTTGGTGGAACTCGGACACCCAGAAGGAGGCACCTAAGCCAAAGGCTCTGCCCGGAACCAGCTGACGGTACTGAAACCAGGGGGATCTATTCAAGCTTGTGTTCCTAAGAACCAGCTAATGGTGCTGGAATGCAGATAGGCAGCAGAAGGTCCACAGGAAAAAAAAATGCTAGGCCACAAGCCGCCATAGTTACCGAAAACCCACAGTCTTACAGGGGGAGCTTGCCCTATTAGCACAACAGAATCAGACTTCATTACCAGTTCCCGCAGTCCACATAGAAAGCACCTAAACTGTAGGCACCATAGAGTGGGCTAACCAGACCGCAACACGACAGGACAATATATTGGAGGCAAAGTGACCTTGACACTACCCGGAAACAGCTGGCATGCTGGAACCAGGCTGGGCAGGAGGGAGGACCCGTGCCAAAAACACTTCTGAGCAGCAACTGGCGGTGTTGGAGCCCAGGGAATGCAGGAGAAGCCAAGTATAGGCTGAGGCCTAATTGGAGTAAGTTGAAAGGGAACCTTTAAATCCCCCCAGGTGTTTGCAACTAAAGGATCCACCTTGTGCATCACTAATGCTGCACAAGGAAAAGGTGGCTCTTTTAATTATGCTCCTTGCACACGCTGAAGTTAACACTTATAAAATGTGTCCCCTCATACCCTGAAACCGTCCCGGAGGTGGGACTTTCCTTCTTAATGAGACGCAGTACAGCCATCATTCACACCCCCTTGGCGCCGTGCGCCGCCTCCTCAGCATTGCTTGAATCTGTCCTGGAGCCTGCACTGTTATGTTATCCCTTGGCCATGCGCAGTTAGCGCTGCCCGTCTTCAGACATCATTTGTTGTCAGGCTGGCTGCGCCTGTGTGGCCGCCCTGCCAGAGATTTAACCCCACAGTGTATTCTCATTTATTCACACTGCGGGCCTGGGATTCATGGCCATGGACTGTGCATATCTTTGCCTGCCACTCATCTCCTTCCGCCTTCTTCAGACTGTGCGCCGTCAGCTGATCCCTAATCACATGCCACGCCCATGACGCCACACAGTCTGAAGAAGGCGGAAGGAGATGGGTGAGAGGCCAAGATATGCACTGCACATGCCCATGAATCCTAGGCCCGCAGTGTGAATAAATGTGAAGACACTGCGGGGTGTGATCTCGGGCAGGGCGGCCGCACAGGCGCAGCCAGCCTGACAACAAATGATGTCAGAAGACGGGCATCGCTAACTGCGCATGGTCAAGGGATAACATAGCAGTGATTGCTGACAGATTCAAACAATGCTGAGGAGGCGGCGCACGGCGTCAAGGGGGTGTGAATAACGGCTGTGCTGCGTCTCATTAAGAAGGAAAGTCCCACCTCCGGGACAGTTTCATGGTAGGAGGGGACACATTTTATAAGTGTTTAGTTCAGCGTGTGCAAGGAGAATAACTAAAAGAGCCAATTTGTCCAAATGCAGCATTAGGTTCCCTTTAATTTCTGTTTTAGTGTCAGCGTGGAGGTCGCAGGACACATTGCCGGATACACAGCAGGGGAGCAGCTGACGTTACTGAACCCCAATAACACGGCCGCAAGTGAGGACTGTGCAAACGGCACTTCCGGGCAGCAACTGGCGGTGTTGGAGCCCAGGGACAGCAAGTGGAGCAGAGTGTAGGCCGAAGCCTGCACTCGAGGCAGTTTAATATCTGTTGTGTCAGCGTGGTGGTCGCAGGACACATTGCCGGATAAACAGCTGGAGATCAGCTGAAGTTACTGAAACCCAATAACACGGCAGCAAGTGTAGACTGTGCAGACAGCACTTCCAGGAAGCAACTGGTGTTGTTGGAGCCCAGGAACAGCAGGAGGAGCAGACTTGAGTTATTGCCGCACACACAGCAGGGGAGCAGCTGGAGTTACTGAACCTCAATAACAGAGGAGCAACTGTTGACTGTGCAGACAGCACTTCCAGGCAGCAATTGGCGTCGTTGGAGCCCAGGGACAGCAGGAGGAGCAGAGTGTTTGCTGAAGTCTGCACTTGAGGCAGTTTAATATCTGTTGTTGTGTCAGCATGGCGGTCGCAGGACACATTCCCGGATACACAGCTCGGGATCAGCTGACATTACTTAAACCCCACTAACACATGAGCGAGTGGTTTTCTCTGTGCAGACAGCACTTCCGAGCACAAACTAGCAGTGTTGGAGCCCAGGGTCAATCAGGGTGTAGGCCAAGGCCTGAATTGGAGCCTGTTTAATATCTGTAGTAGTGTCAGCGTCGTGGTCGTAGGACACACTGCCGGATACACAGCAGGGGAACAGCTGATGTTACTGAACCCCACTAACACATGAGCGAGTGTTTTTCTCTGTGCAGACAGCACTTCCGAGCCCCAAACTGGCGGTATTGGAGCCCAGGGAATCCAGGAGAAGCAGAGTGTTGGCCGAGGCCTAATTGGAGCAATTTGAAAGGGAAACTTTAACCTCCCTAGGCATTAGTAACTGAAAGAGCCACCTTGTGCATGAGTAATGCTGCACAAGGAAAAGGTGGCTCTTTTAGTTTGGCTCCTTGCACACGCTGAACTAAACACTTATAAAATGTGTCCCCTCATACCGTGAAACCGTCCTGGAGGTGGGACTTTCCTTCGGAATGAAACCCAGCACAGCCGGCATTCATACGCCCTTGGCATCGGGCGCCGCCTCCTCAGCATTGTTTAAATCTGTCCCGGAGCCAGTGCTATTATGTTAAACCTTGGGCATGCCCAGTTAGCGCTGCCCGTCTTCTGACATTATTTGGTGTCAGGCTGACTGTGCCTGTGCGGACGCGCTGCCCGAGATCACGACCTGCAGTGTCTTCTGATTTATTCACACTGCGGGGCATATCTTTGCCTCTCACTCATCTCCTTCCACCTTCTTCAGACTGTGCGGCGTCACGGCTGTGGCATGTGATTAGGGATCAGCTGACGGCGCACAGTCTGAAGAAGGTGGAAGGAGATGAGTAACAGGCAAAGATATGCACAGAGCATGGCCTGAATCCCAGCCCCGCAGAATGAATTAATCAGAAGACACTGCGGGGTGGGATCTCGGGCAGTGCGACCGCACAGGAGCAGTCAACCTGATATCAAATGATGTCAGAAGATGGGCAGCGCTAACTGCACATGCCAAAGATTTAACATAACAGCGCAGGCTCCAGGACAGATTCAACCAACGCTGAGGGGGCGGCATCAAGCGCCAAGGGGGTATGAATGGAAAGCTGTGCTGCATCTCATTACGAAGGAAAGTCCCAACTCCGGGACGGTTTCAAGGTATGAGGGGACACATATTTTATAAGTGTTAAGTTCAGCGTGTGCAAGGAGCAAAAGTAAAAGAGCCACCTTTTCCTGCTGCAGCATTTGTGCTGCACAAAGGTGGCTCTTTTAGTTACAAACACCTGGGGGGAACAGGTTCCCTTTCATTTCTGTAGCAGTGTGAGTGTGGAGGAAGCGGGAGCAATGGCCGGATACACAGCAGGGGATCAGGCCTTCAGTTACCTTCCTGATGGTCGCCGCAACAGGACCTGAGCATGTGACCCCGACCTCCAATGGGAGGTCATCCCGTGGGCATGCTCAGTGTGGGAAAAGCAGGACTTAGTCCCTCATATGCCTGCTCGCTGCTGAACAGTGCTGGCTACAAAGGCAGAGCCTGGAAAGGCAGCAATACCCAAGCGCACAGTATCAGCTTGAGCCAGATGCTGTGATAGATGCCTCTGCTGAACAGGTTCCACTGCGGCTGGAGGAGAATGGGAGACCGCAGTGGACATGGTTCGAGATTCCCCCTGTGCAGCGGCGTGAACTCGACATCTAACATGGGCCCCCCTCCTTGGGCCTCGCTACGTTCAAAGGCTGCAATGAGCAGCAGAGCCCTATGTGTTCCCAAGTTCTGTCTTCTGGGCCGTGACCCTTCCTCCACCAGATAGTTCTATTTGCCACATACCACCTTGCACCCCAAAATAGAATTCACCTCGTACTCATCCGTGGACGAACTAGATATCCCGGCAGATGGCTCAGAAAACCAAGACATTTAAAAGGGCTTTAAGAGGGACACATGAAAGGTGTCGGTGATACCAAGTCATGGAGGAAGAGCCAGATGGTAGACCACAGGATTAACCTGTTCCATTACCTTGAAGGGACCTAAGTAGCGAGGCGCAAACTTAGTGGACTCATCTCGCCGCCTGATATTGAGGGTGGAGAGCCACACTAAGTCGCCAGGAGCAAAGGTCAGAGCGGAGCACCGATGTGCATCAGCAGAGACCTTCATTCTCTCCTTGGAGGTCCGGATGGCATCCTGTGTGCGGTCCCAGATGTCCCGTGCTTCCACTGCCCAGTCTGCCACCCTGCAGTCAGTGGAAGACATGGGCATGGGCACAGGAAATTAGATGGCATGAAAGTCTTGCACGGGTGCACAGACTCTTGCGACACCAGAGCCACAGTTCTCAGACTTTCGGAGGGAACAATTAGCCGAGGCTCCTCCTCCTCCTCCTCAGATGACACCATGGAGCGAGAGAGAGCATCGGCACAAATGTTCTTCTCCTCAGATAGGAAATGAAGGGTGAAGGGGAACCAGGAGAATAACAGGGACCACCTAGCCTGGCGAGAATTTAG
This sequence comes from Ranitomeya imitator, assembly GCF_032444005.1. Lineage (NCBI taxonomy): Eukaryota > Metazoa > Chordata > Amphibia > Anura > Dendrobatidae > Ranitomeya > Ranitomeya imitator. Next base: position 1,080,240,741 of record NC_091282.1, on the reverse strand, counting down.
CCGCTGGGCTGTTTGCAAATACACCATATTCTTGTGGTCAGTGTAAACTTGGAAGGGAAAGCATGCTCCCTTCAGGAGGTGTCTCCACTCTGAAAAGGCCAACTTCATTGCTAGCAACTCCCTGCCCCAAATGGAATAATTCCTCTCCACCGGAGAGAAGGTCTTGGAGTAGAAGAAGGAAAGATGCTTCCGACCTTGAGCATCCTTTTGGAATTGGACTGCTCCAGCACCGATGGATGAGGCATCCACCTCAATAATGAAGGACTTATCTACATCGCGACAATGCAGAATGGGAGCACTAGCAAAATGGGGCTTAACAGATAACAGGGCCTTGGAGACCTCCTCCGACCACAATTTGGGATTTGCACCCTTCTTGGTGAGGGCTACCAAGGGAGCTACTAAAGTGGAGAAGTGAGGAATGAACTGGCAATAACAATTAATGAACCCCATAAAGCGCTGCACCGCTTTGAGAGAATGAGGTTCCTGCCAGTCCATCACGGCTTGTAGCTTGGCAGGATCCATAGCTAATTCCGGGGCTGAGATAATATTGCCCAGGAAAGGCAAGGACTCCTGCTCAAACAGACAGTTCTCCAACTTGGCATGGAGGGTGTTTGCCCGTGGGAGGTTGAAGACTCTGCAAACATCTCTCCGGTGGGAATCTATATCTGTAAAGTAGATGAGAATATCATCCAGATAGACTACCACCGAGGTGGAGAGCATATCCAAGAAGATGTCATTCACAAAATCTTGGAAGACGGCTGGGGCACTACAAAGTCCAAAAGACATCACCAGATACTTAAAATGCCTATCGCTGGTATTAAAAGCCATCTTCCATTCGTCCCCCTCATGGATGCGAATCAGGTTGTAAGCACCCTGCAGATTTAACTTAGTAAATACCCTCCCCCTCGCAGTCTATCAAAGAGCTCAGATATCAAAGGCAGAGGGTACTTATTCTTAACGGTGATGGCGTTAAGACCCTGGTAGTCAATACATAGACGCAATTCTCCGTTCTTCTTTTGCACAAAGAAGAACCACGCCGCCGCAGGTGACACTGATTGCCTAATGAATTCTCTTGCCAGATTTTCCTGGATCTATAATGATATTGCCTCCATCTCAGGGAGAGACAGGGGATAGACTTGTCCTCGGGAGGCTCTGACCCAGGCAAGAGATCAATAGGACAGTCATGGGGTGGTGAGGTGGAAGAGTCTCTGCAGCTCTCTTAGAGAATGTGTCCGCTTAAGACCAATAGTGTTTGGGCAGAGAGGTAGGATCTGCGGGTACCTCTGTTGTGGCAACCTGAACACACGCCCTCAGATATCTGCCCTCACAAGATTTGCTCCATCCCAGAATTCTCCCAGAGGACTCCTCTATATGTGGAGAGTGGTAACACAACCAAGTTATCCCTAGCAGAATCTCATCTACTCTCTTAGGAATGACAAGAAGGGAAATGATCTCCTGATTGGATGGAGACATGGATAATGTAATCGAGATAGTCTGGTGTGTAATTTGTGAGGGCAGTGTTGACCCATTTACCACTCTTACGGTCAATGGTTTGTCTAGCATAACCAGGAGTATTGCATGGCATTGGGTGAAGGCTGAGGACATTAAATTTCCCTCCGTCCCATAATCCACACAAAGCTCGACCATAAAAATTGAAAGGTCAAAGGTAATTGTCCCCTTGAAGGACAATTTGGAGAAAAACGCTGCTGTGTCTACTGAACCTCCTCCTACAGTTACTAGATGCGGTCATTTCCCCTGCCACTGTGGACATTTCTTGATATAATGTCCTGACTGCTGGCAGATATTACAGACCATGAGTATTCGAGCTGCCCGAGACTTAGGATCCACTAGAGAAACCTCCATGGCCTCATAGGGCTTGGACGCCTGAACAGGGGACTCCAGAGGCTTGGCGAAGATAGGTGCCAGCCGAAACCTCTGCCTACACTGGACTCACTCCAACCCCTTGTTAGGACTGGCGGAACGCACCAAGAAAGATGTAATAGATGCGTTCGCAGTCCGGGGTCCACCGTGCAGGTGAAAACCTGCTGCTAGTAAATGGCAGCGTAATATGGCGGTGGAAACGAACCCGGTAAAGCCACAGGTCGGCAATACCACACTAAAGAGTGCAAGCAAGGAGTCAGCGAACACAACCCCAAGACACAGGATTGAAGTCCGATTAGACCACTTGCTGACACAACACCGCAACTGGGTGTGTTAGGTAACTATTATAATTAGAGCACCGAAGTGCGAACTGTGCCGTGCTGGCAGACACCACTAAGCACCCAGACGTGGGTCAGGAAGCGCACTACTGGCACGTGGCGCCGCACTGGCGGACACAGCAATAGACGCTGATACGTGTGTGACACATTGAGTGGTTAGTCGGGCGCTAGATAGCAGCCATACTCCATACGCGAACAGTCATACAATAGGGTAGGGGTATTTAATGAACGACTTGCACTCACAACAAACACACGTATACAATTGTACACTAGCGCATGGCCGTGCGGTCATGTGAAGCTTATATAGCTGTAGTACTTTCAGGACCTTCCAATAAAGGACCAATGGGCAGCTGCCACAGAAGTTAGCCCTTTCAGGACCTGCCAGGAGGACCAATGGGAACCACTGCAGCATCTGAGCATGTGACCCTTGATCTCCAACGGGAGATCTCACCCCGGGCATGCTCAGGAGGGAAAAAGTAGGACTTAGTCCCAAAAGCCAAAAAAAATGCGTTAAACCGCACCTTACACCCATACGGCCTTAATAGGGTTAGTGGCGCACGTCACTGCCAGGGGGTCAGCCCAGCTACAAAGTCCAATCCATAACAAAGAAGAAGACAGCGCCACACCGGTCAGTGAAAAATGACTTACAGATTTAATCTGCCATCTGCAGCGACGTTTCGGTACAATGACCTTTATCAAGCACAGTCTGACACATGTTCCAACCACCATTATATACTACTAGCACCACCCCTCATTACATAATCCACCAATAGGAGTATAGCACCATAAAGGTAAACACAAATGAATACACATAAATACATTTACATATATAGAAAATACATTACAAACACATAGAAACAATGCTGCATCATCTAACAAAGACATACTAGCCCTGATTGCCAAAAATCCAAAGAACCAGCCCACTACAATGTAATCCAGATCCCCCACATGGTGATATAAACAAACCGCAGTCCTCCAATAGATCAGTAGCATGCCCCGTAGCTAGGATACAGGCCAACCCTCCGAATGATGTCATCACGGCCATAGTCCAATTGGAAGTCGATCAAGAGTCATGTGAACACAGGGGTGGATAAGATTGCTGCGCAAGTCCAGTTCATTCCTGCAATAAAACCCCACTGAGCATGACGGCCACAAACTCCAGGACATAACTCCACCCCCAGAATGAAGCCATGGTAACCGTCGTCCAATCAAATACTCGAGCGTCCTTCACATGATCGCAGGGGTAAAAACAATAGCCATGTAAGTCCAATCTGATCTCTCCTGCGTATAACACAGACAAATTCCAAGAAGAAGTCCGCAGATGTAACAGCACTGTGCAGATTCACCATCTTCCAACAGCGGTTGCTTGATCAGCCATACAGGGGCAGTGACATCCATGTCCCACAAGACTTCCATGCGCTGACGATTGTAGATACTTCTCCATAATATATGGCAATCCGGCAATATAAAAAAGTCTATTGATTCAAAGCTGAGACTCATGAGATAATTAGGAAAAAAGCAGCTATATATAATATATAACACAAATCCCTTAGGCCACGTCCACATTAGCGCTGCGCGCCGCCGCGTCGGCGACGCAACGCACGACACACAAAAAAACGCACGCAAACGCACGCAAAAACGCTGCGCCCTGCGACGCGTGCGCCGCCCCTCGACGAAAATCGGACGCACGAAAAATGCAACTTGTTGCACCTTCCCGCGTCCGACGCTAGCGCCGGAAACGACGCACGCGTCGGAAAACGCAAAAAAAAAAAAAACGCACGCGTCCCCCATGTCAAACACAGGGGCGCGTCGCCGCTGCGTCGCCGCTGCGCCGCCGACGCAACAGCGACCCACATTAGCGGAACGCCAATGTGAACGTAGCCTTAAACATTACATTTAAACTGTAACAGCATTGCACAGATTCACCATCTCCGAGCAGCAGTTGCTTGATCAGCTATACAGGGACAATAACATCCGTATCCTAACAGCACATATATCTCAGATCTAACCAACATATACTGACAAAAATGCAAAATATCTGCATCATAGAAGATAAATTCCGCCAACTTACAATAGACCTCTCCATATATGCTAATTGGTCTCCCTGGTGTGAACCAAGCACAGTGAACTAACAAGTGCATCATGCATGGACACACCAAGTAGTACAATAGCTCCCCTCAAAAAAAAGGGGGGGGGAGTGGGGGGGGAATATGGGGGGGGGGCAAGTCATATAATGAACACAGAATATTAAATATCGGGGGAATTGTCAATCATGTTCAAATAGCTGGTCTGATAGGGCCCATCATTGCTAATACAGATACATCATACACATACAGAATAACAAAACTTATTTAGATATAGCAAATATATATAACAAAGATGGTTAAAAACAATATACCTGAAGAATACTGCAAGAAATATAAACAGGTCACTAGAGACAACAACTTTGTTGATAGTCCAAGTTCATCCCCCTAGGGTGTAGGGTATCCAGCTCAAAGATCCACCTTAGTTCCTTCCTTTTCAAAAGGGTAATACGATCACCACCCCGGCGCATCACTGGTACATCATCAATCACCCTATACCTTAGTTGATTGACCGAATGTCCCTTATCATGAAAGTGCCTCGGAACAGGTAAATCCAACAACTTCGTTCTAATCGTGCTCTTGTGTTTGCTAATTCTCGCCCTGACCTCCATCGTGGTCTCCCCCACATAGAAAAGACCATAAGGGCAGGTCAAGACATACACAACATAACTGCTCCTACACGTATACCGTCTCTTAATATCATATCTTCTACCGGTATATGGGTGACAAAAAAAGGCCCCCTTGAGCATGTTACTGCAACTAGCACAACCCAAACACGGAAAATTACCAAGACTAGGTCGGCTCAATGTCATCTGTAAATCCCTTTTTGAGCTGCCGATATCAGAAGAAACTAATTCATCCTTCAAGTTCTTGTTCCTCCTATACGAAAATAATGGAGGTGTTTGAAACTCAACAACATTAGAATGACCCTTGTTCAGCAGGGACCAATGTTTTCGTATAATACCCGAGATCCTAGAACTCAAGCGATTATACGTACTCACAAATGGGATTCTTTTATTTCTCTCAATCCTATCCTTCGGAACCAAAAGATCCTCACGTCTGGTAACCAAAGCCCGCTGCTTAAATTTCTCAAGGTCAACCCTAGGATATCCCCTTGATAAAAATTTACAACACATTTCTTCCAATCTATCGTCTACAGAGTCCTCACAGGAAACAATCCTCCTCACCCTCAACAGCTGACTCCAAGGCAAGGACTCAATCATCCTGCGTGGATTCTCACTGGAGAAGTAAAGAAGATTGTTCCTATCCGTTTCCTTGACATATAGATCAGTCTGTAAACAACCCCCAGTCTTGTAAACACAGGTATCAAGAAACTGGATCCTGTCCCGAGAACACTCCATGGTAAAACCAAGGCCAGGGTGGACACTGTTCAGATGGATAAGGAAGGATTCGAGCTCATCCCTATCCCCATCCCATACCAGGAAAATGTCGTCGATGTAGCGTCGCCAACCCCCGACATGGCACCAAAAACGTGAACTGTACACGTATTCATCCTCCAGAACGGCCATATAGATATTAGCATATGTGGGGGCCACATTGGACCCCATGGCCGTCCCGCGGCGTTGCAGGAAGTAATCATCACCGAAGAGAAAAAAATTCCTCCCCAGAATGAACTCCAGCAGCGCCAGGATGAACCGTATACAGCTCGGGGCCATGTCAGAGCCGGCGAGCGCCACACCGATGGCATACAACCCCTGGCATGTTCGATGGAAGTATAAAGGGAAGACACATCAAAAGAAACCAACCACGTGGACTCAACCACATGTATTCCTTCAAGGGACTTAATGAAATCACTGGTGTCCCTTACATATGAAGGGGTAGACACAGCAAAATCCCTCAACAGCCGATCAAGAAAAATAGCCACCTTATTACTCAGAGACCCCCTGCCCGACACAATTGGTCGGCCAGGAGGTCTCCGCAGATCCTTATGGATCTTAGGTAATGTATATAATATGGGGACTACTGGATGCTCAACCTTCAAAAACTTTGCCAATTTGACATCAATAATACCCATACTTAAGGCCTCATCAATGATTGCCTCTAACTCTAGTTTAAATTCCTGAACAGGATTCACACGTAGCTTCTCATAGATATCACCATCAGAAAGTTGTGACCTTATCTCACTAACATACTGAGAGGTATCCATCACCACCAAAGCCCCGCCTTTATCGGCTGGCTTGATGGTGATGGATTTGTTCTTCCTCAGTGCTCCAATTTCCTTACGCTCAGCAAACGTTAAATTGGATTTACCAAATTCCAAATTACTTTTCCTCAATTTGGCTATATCAGCCTTAACAAATTTAGAAAACGTCTCAACAACAGGGTCATGTTCTGGAGGAACAAAATCACTCTTGTTGTGGAGACCCAATTTGCTGAGTGAAAGGCCCTCCAATGGAGTTGAGGACACAACACCCTCCTTACCTGAGAAAAACAAAGATAGTCTCAACCGCCTAAAGAAAGAGAACAAGTCATTATCCAGAGTAAACCAGTCAATCCGACTGGTAGGACAAAACGATAATCCCTTAGATAATAGCTTAATCTGGATATCTGAGAGGGAAAGTGAAGATATATTTACCACCAAGGAAGTCGGAGCATTCACTTCGTCCTCCCCTTGGATCTCGTTGTCAAGCCTTGGCTCCCTTTTCTTGTGTCTCCTGCCACCCCTGTGGCCACTGCGCTTCCTTGGGATATAGGTCCCGCCTCTTTGGCTAAAAAACTGACAGGACCAATGCTTGCAGCAACACCATCATCCGTAGAGTCCGATTCCCCACCTGTGAACCCAAATGAGTTCTGTGGGGCTGATTGTTTCTGAGGTCTTCCCCATCTCCTAGGGTGATTCTTGGACCGCCCAGGGCCCGACTTCATTTTATTAGGTAAAGAATTTCTGAATTGCCAGCCATATATTTTGCCATTGTTATAGTCCTCAAGATCTCTGAACCACTTGGACCTCTTAGTATCTTCCAATCCGGTCCGATATTTCAAAAGGTTCTCTTCGATCTTAGAGTTAATTGAGCTAAAGTCCGTAATAGAAACTAATGGTACGAGACTATTCTTAATCTCTTCCACCTTAGTTTTAAGGGACTCAATTTCCTTCTTTAAAAACTCTATATTAAGCAGCATGATGTCAAATGCATACTTATTACCAATGGCCTCAAACTTGGCACAAAATTGGGTGTTATATTGGGTTCACAGGTGGGGAATCGGACTCTACGGATGATGGTGTTGCTGCAAGCATTGGTCCTGTCGGTTTTTTAGCCAAAGAGGCGGGACCTATATCCCAAGGAAGCGCAGTGGCCACAGGGGTGGCAGGAGACACAAGAAAAGGGAGCCAAGGCTTGACAACGAGATCCAAGGGGAGGACGAAGTGAATGCTCCGACATCCTTGGTGGTAAATATATCTTCACTTTCCCTCTCAGATATCCAGATTAAGCTATTATCTAAGGGATTATCGTTTTGTCCTACCAGTCGGATTGACTGGTTTACTCTGGATAATGACTTGTTCTCTTTCTTTAGACGGTTGAGACTATCTTTGTTTTTCTCAGGTAAGGAGGGTGTTGTGTCCTCGACTCCATTGGAGGGCCTTTCACTCAGCAAATTGGGTCTCCACAACAAGAGTGATTTTGTTCCTCCAGAACATGACCCTGTTGTTGAGACGTATTCTAAATTTGTTAAGGCTGATATAGCCAAATTGAGGAAAAGTAATTTGGAATTTGGTAAATCCAATTTAACGTTTGCTGAGCGTAAGGAAATTGGAGCACTGAGGAAGAACAAATCCATCACCATCAAGCCAGCCGATAAAGGCGGGGCTTTGGTGGTGATGGATACCTCTCAGTATGTTAGTGAGATAAGGTCACAACTTTCTGATGGTGATATCTATGAGAAGCTACGTGTGAATCCTGTTCAGGAATTTAAACTAGAGTTAGAGGCAATCATTGATGAGGCCTTAAGTATGGGTATTATTGATGTCAAATTGGCAAAGTTTTTGAAGTTTGAGCATCCAGTAGTCCCCATATTATATACATTACCTAAGATCCATAAGGATCTGCGGAGACCTCCTGGCCGACCAATTGTGTCGGGCAGGGGGTCTCTGAGTAATAAGGTGGCTATTTTTCTTGATCGGCTGTTGAGGGATTTTGCTGTGTCTACCCCTTCATATGTAAGGGACACCAGTGATTTCATTAAGTCCCTTGAAGGAATACATGTGGTTGAGTCCATGTGGTTGGTTTCTTTTGATGTGTCTTCCCTTTATACTTCCATCGAACATGCCAGGGGTTTGTATGCCGTCGGTGTGGCGCTCGCCGGCTCTGACATGGCCCCGAGCTGTATACGGTTCATCCTGGCGCTGCTGGAGTTCATTCTGGGGAGGAATTTTTTTCTCTTCGGTGATGATTACTTCCTGCAACGCCGCGGGACGGCCATGGGGTCCAATGTGCCCCCACATATGCTAATATCTATATGGCCGTTCTGGAGGATGAATACGTGTACAGTTCACGTTTTTGGTGCCATGTCGGGGGTTGGCGACGCTACATCGACGACATTTTCCTGGTATGGGATGGGGATAGGGATGAGCTCGAATCCTTCCTTATCCATCTGAACAGTGTCCACCCTGGCCTTGGTTTTACCATGGAGTGTTCTCGGGACAGGATCCAGTTTCTTGATACCTGTGTTTACAAGACTGGGGGTTGTTTACAGACTGATCTATATGTCAAGGAAACGGATAGGAACAATCTTCTTTACTTCTCCAGTGAGCATCCACGCAGGATGATTGAGTCCTTGCCTTGGAGTCAGCTGTTGAGGGTGAGGAGGATTGTTTCCTGTGAGGACTCTGTAGACGATAGATTGGAAGAAATGTGTTGTAAATTTTTATCAAGGGGATATCCTAGGGTTGACCTTGAGAAATTTAAGCAGCGGGCTTTGGTTACCAGACGTGAGGATCTTTTGGTTCCGAAGGATAGGATTGAGAGAAATAAAAGAATCCCATTTGTGAGTACGTATAATCGCTTGAGTTCTAGGATCTCGGGTATTATACGAAAACATTGGTCCCTGCTGAACAAGGGTCATTCTAATGTTGTTGAGTTTCAAACACCTCCATTATTTTCGTATAGGAGGAACAAGAACTTGAAGGATGAATTAGTTTCTTCTGATATCGGCAGCTCAAAAAGGGATTTACAGATGACATTGAGCCGACCTAGTCTTGGTAATTTTCCGTGTTTGGGTTGTGCTAGTTGCAGTAACATGCTCAAGGGGGCCTTTTTTTGTCACCCATATACCGGTAGAAGATATGATATTAAGAGACGGTATACGTGTAGGAGCAGTTATGTTGTGTATGTCTTGACCTGCCCTTGTGGTCTTTTCTATGTGGGGGAGACCACGATGGAGGTCAGGGCGAGAATTAGCAAACACAAGAGCACGATTAGAACGAAGTTGTTGGATTTACCTGTTCCGAGGCACTTTCATGATAAGGGACATTCGGTCAATCAACTAAGGTATAGGGTGATTGATGATGTACCAGTGATGCGCCGGGGTGGTGATCGTATTACCCTTTTGAAAAGGAAGGAACTAAGGTGGATCTTTGAGCTGGATACCCTACACCCTAGGGGGATGAACTTGGACTATCAACAAAGTTGTTGTCTCTAGTGACCTGTTTATATTTCTTGCAGTATTCTTCAGGTATATTGTTTTTAACCATCTTTGTTATATATATTTGCTATATCTAAATAAGTTTTGTTATTCTGTATGTGTATGATGTATCTGTATTAGCAATGATGGGCCCTATCAGACCAGCTATTTGAACATGATTGACAATTCCCCCGATATTTAATATTCTGTGTTCATTATATGACTTGCCCCCCCCCATATTCCCCCCCCCACTCCCCCCCCCTTTTTTTTTGAGGGGAGCTATTGTACTACTTGGTGTGTCCATGCATGATGCACTTGTTAGTTCACTGTGCTTGGTTCACACCAGGGAGACCAATTAGCATATATGGAGAGGTCTATTGTAAGTTGGCGGAATTTATCTTCTATGATGCAGATATTTTGCATTTTTGTCAGTATATGTTGGTTAGATCTGAGATATATGTGCTGTTAGGATACGGATGTTATTGTCCCTGTATAGCTGATCAAGCAACTGCTGCTCGGAGATGGTGAATCTGTGCAATGCTGTTACAGTTTAAATGTAATGTTTAAGGCTACGTTCACATTGGCGTTCCGCTAATGTGCGTCGCTGTTGCGTCGGCGGCGCAGCGGCGACGCAGCGGCGACGCGCCCCTGTGTTTGACATGGGGGACGCGTGCGTTTTTTTTTTTTTGCGTTTTCCGACGCGTGCGTCGTTTCCGGCGCTAGCGTCGGACGCGGGAAGGTGCAACAAGTTGCATTTTTCGTGCGTCCGATTTTCGTCGAGGGGCGTCGCACGCGTCGCAGGGCGCAGCGTTTTTGCGTGCGTTTGCGCGCGTTTTTTTGTGCGTCGTGCGTTGCGTCGCCGACGCGGCGGCGCGCAGCGCTAATGTGGACGTGGCCTAAGGGATTTGTGTTATATATTATATATAGCTGCTTTTTTCCTAATTATCTCATGAGTCTCAGCTTTGAATCAATAGACTTTTTTATATTGCCGGATTGCCATATATTATGGAGAAGTATCTATAATCGTCAGCGCATGGAAGTCTTGTGGGGCATGGATGTCACTGCCCCTGTATGGCTGATCAAGCGACCGCTGTTGGAAGATGGTGAATCTGCACAGTGCTGTTACATCTGCGGACTTCTTCTTTGAATTTGTCTGTGTTATACGCAGGAGAGATCAGATTGGACTTACATGGCTATTGTTTTTACCCCTGCGATCATGTGAAGGACGTTCGAGTATTTGATTGGACGACGGTTACCATGGCTTCATTCTGGGGGTGGAGTTATGTCCTGGAGTTTGTGGCCGTCATGCTCAGTGGGGTTTTATTGCAGGAATGAACTGGACTTGCGCAGCAATCTTATCCACCCCTGTGTTCACATGACTCTTGATCGACTTCCAATTGGACTATGGCCGTGATGACATCATTCGGAGGGTTGGCCTGTATCCTAGCTACGGGGCATGCTACTGATCTATTGGAGGACTGCGGTTTGTTTATATCACCATGTGGGGGATCTGGATTACATTGTAGTGGGCTGGTTCTTTGGATTTTTGGCAATCAGGGCTAGTATGTCTTTGTTAGATGATGCAGCATTGTTTCTATGTGTTTGTAATGTATTTTCTATATATGTAAATGTGGCACCCCTAGGGGTATTTGCCACAAAAATAGTTACTGACAGTAAGTACAAATACTAAAATAGCAAGACTGCACTACCACCTCCGGCCAGAAGGGGGAGCTCCAGAGACTCCCCTTGATCCATTCTGGTCTGAGAGAAGAAATGGCAGTTGGGCTAAGGAGCTGAAAGTGAGAGGTCATACAGTTGAATCTCTAACAGCCCTGTGACTGTTACCAGGCCTAAATCACCGGCCTGAGGAGAAGAGGGATAGAGAAAAAGGACATTGTGAGAACCGGGTAGCATTAATCACTACCCAGAACAGGCGCAAAGACGGATACCGGATCCGTGGCTGTATTCATTATATATAATATAGCAACCGGAAAAACGTGAGGTGATATCAGCTTCACTAGGGCCGGACGCAGCAACAGACACAGAGTTCAGCGGTACTCCTGGAGGGGGTAAGCCGATAAAAGGACTCGGGTTGCCCGTCGAACCAGGACCCGGAGGGGACAGATTGGGCCGGCAGCCAGTTCACATACAGCAGCAGGGCCACACAGAAATTGCGCACAATAAGAGGCGAAGACCCCGGCAGGGTCAAAGTAACTCAGAGTTCCCATACAGACTCCGGTGACAGGACTGGTTGTAAATCCTTTTATGTTAAAGTAAACTGGTTAAACGTTTCAGTGCCTCAGTCTTTCATTTGAACAATAGCCATCTATCCAGGATCGGGATTATCGCCGCTGGGAGAACCTGCTGCTGATCAAGTAAGTGCCTGTCCCCTCACGATACCCCTTACACTGTGCATTGCCTGAGGCCACAGCACCGGGTCAAGCCACCCGTGACATCCCCCTCAAGAGACAGACTCCATTGGTCCGGTGCTGGGTATCCCGGTCTCCTGGGCGTCACAATTGGCGTCACGAACAGGATCTAGCCAGCCCGTATACCGGGTATTGTGTGCCGTGATTGGAGCCCAAAACTGTGAAAACTGGGATGAAAAATCTTGAAAATTGACTTTATTAAAGAAAAATCCATTCCCCATTGAAAACTATTGAAAGTGACTTTTCCCCATTGGTTATAATGGAGTAAAGATGGCCGCCATCCCCTGAGGTAATCACTTCATAACCGTTAGGCACGAGACTGTTAATTGAGCTACGCCATCACCTGAGCCCCAGTCTAACTGAAAAACTTCAGAATCCGCCATTACAGAGCGCGGTGGGTGGGAGCAGCAGGGGGCGTGTCATTGTGGGCGGCACCAAGCTGAGCGCTCTGACATCAGAGCAAGGGGAAAATCGATCCTGCTGCACAGCGGAACGAATCTACACTATCCCGACGGAAGCGGAGGACCGGAAGGGTCCGGATTAACTAAGGGGGCACAGTATGTCGCAGCACGGAGACGCTGCAGCACCCGGCAACGCTAATGCAGCTGAAAGACAGAGTGTCAATAGAGAGTCCGGCAGCGCAGCGGTGCAAGGAGTGGCGCCCATCATGCCGGTGCTGATGCCATATACCCCGGGTGGCCCATGGCTTCCAATGTATGAAGGTGAGCCTAATACCCTTGACGATTTCAGAGAAAAGATGCTGGCCCATTTTGACATGTTCCCTGTGGGTGAAGTTCAGCGTGTTAGTCTCCTGATGATGCAGTTAAGTGGCCATGCTAAGCGAGAAGTCACAGCATGGGCAGCTGATCTAAAAGGCACTGTTGAACGCATATTTGCTGGATTAAAAGCTACATTTGAAACCACGGCCAGCAGCAAAGCTAAAATACGATTCTTTAATTGCAAACAAAAAGCTAATGAGGGCGTGAGAGACTTTGCCTTAAACCTGCAGGAAGCCCTTAAATCACTTACACTGGCTGAACCCATTTTTAACACCGGAGCGGATAAACTGCTAAGAGATCAATTTATTGAGGGACTCTACACCCCTTCTCACCGGGGGCATGTGAGCATGCTTGTTTTTAAGAACCCTGAATTGACATTTGCCCAATTAAAGGAGAGCGCTATACGTCTCCAGCTGGCAGAGGCACCTCGGGATCAGGATCCTGCGCAACCCATAGCAGAGGCACCTCAACAACAGGGAGTGCCAGTGACATCAGCTATGTCTGGGGCCATTGCTAAGCCCCTGGGGCCCAGTACTAATGAGGCTCTTCAACAAAAGCTTGACTCTTTAGCTGATGTTGTTGCTTCAATGGCTAAAACCATGCAGGACATGAGAGGACACAAGATGGAGTTGGCAAACTGTAGAGAGGATGTTCCATGGATGAGACCCCGGAGATACCCGACATGGAGAGGACGACCCCGCGACCGCTACCAACCGGATGGACAGCCCATTTGCCGCCGTTGCCAGCAGCCGGGCCACTTTGCACGAGATTGTGATTTAAACGGGAATCCCCTGGGAATGCGGGCCGCTTCGCAGGAATGAACTTTCAAGGCCCAACACCCTGGCACGACAGGTACATCGGAGGACGACCCATTATCCCTATCGTGCTTGACGGAATTCCCCTCAACGCTTTGCTGGACACAGGTTCCCAGATTTCATCTATACCGTATATCCTTTATAAGAGGTACTGGGCTGATGCAGATATTGATAAAGGGCCCTCTGATGTTGAACTAGATATATGGGCCAGTAATGGTAAGTTGGTACCGAAACTAGGATTCAGGGAGATGACCATAAAGATTGGTAAAGTAGAACTGAAGAAACAGGGTATAATTGTTGTTGATGTTGACCGGCGGAACTGTGAACCAACTGTATTGATAGGAATGAATGTGTTAGAGAACTGCTTTTCCGAAGTCATTTCTGTCTTACAGCAAATTGCTGAAACTGCCCAATCCTGCCAGCAGAGAGTTCTCCGGAGGGAAATAAAAGTATTGATGTTAAGGCAACAGGTAGAAGTTGCAGGTGGAGAAATCGGCAGTGTGAGGGTAAGTGATCCAACGTCTATTGTAATCCCACCAAAAACAGAAATGCTGGTATGGTGTAGAGCAGCCATTGGTACTAAGGGACGAGATTATCAAGCCTTAATAGAACCAGTGTACACCGACAGCAGGCCCACTATACTCACAGCACGAGGGATAGTCGAGGTACACCGGGGACGAGTGCCGGTACGACTTTTGAACTGTGGAGAGGAAGAGGTCACTTTGCCAAGGTATGCTACAATGGCAAAGCTATATACTGTTGACAACAATGCCATCACAACCATTGAGCCCTTAGAACCAACCTGTCAGGTGGAAGGCAATGGCTCAGATGGAGAAATTGAGGATTGGTGCCAACAGCTACACGTGGGCATAAATTCAACACCTACCCATCAAAAACAAGGGGTGTATAGGCTAGTGACGGAATATGAACAATTCTTCAGTAAACACCCATTGGACTTCGGACGGATAGAAGGGGTAGAACACACAATCCCCACAGGTGACCATCCCCCAATAAAAGAAAGATATAGACCCATACCGCCCGCTCACTATCAATGTGCAAAAGATATGCTGAGGGAAATGAAACAGGCCGGGGTAATAAGAGACAGCTGTAGCCCCTGGGCGGCCCCTCTAGTGATTGTCAAAAAAAAGGACGGAACCATGAGAATGTGCGTAGACTACCGGAAGATTAATAACATCACCCATAAAGACGCCTACCCCTTGCCTAGGATAGAAGAGTCCTTAACTGCTTTGAAATCTGCTAATTATTTTTCCACCTTAGACTTAACAAGCGGGTATTGGCAAGTCCCTGTGGCTGAGAGAGATAAGGAAAAGACGGCATTCACCACACCAATGGGTCTATGTGAATTTAATCGCATGCCGTTCGGACTCTGCAACGCACCCGGTACCTTCCAGCGGCTGATGGAATGCTGCCTCGGACACAAGAACTTCGAGACCGTCCTCCTGTACCTAGATGATGTGATCGTCTACTCAAAGACTTACGAACAACACTTAATAGACCTGGCAGAAGTGTTCGAAGCCTTATCCAGGTATGGCATGAAAGTCAAGCCATCCAAATGTCACCTTCTCAAGCCAAAGGTACAGTACCTGGGACACATCGTGAGTTCGGAGGGAGTAGCACCAGATCCCGAGAAATTAAGCGCCATAAGGGATTGGCCAAGACCTACCAGCGCAAAAGAAGTGAGACAATTCCTGGGATTGGTGGGTTACTATCGCAGATTTATAAAAGGATTTACCAAGTTGGCAGCACCCTTGCAAGACACCTTGGTAGGGCAGACGAAGAAACCTTCAAACCGAAACCCTCCTTTTCAGTGGAACGACAAAAGGGAAGACTCCTTTGAACAACTAAAGAAGGCACTAACCGGAGAAGAGGTTCTGGCATACCCAGATTACCATAAACCTTTCATCCTCTACACCGATGCCAGTAATGTGGGACTAGGAGCGGTGCTGTCACAAAAGCAAGAAGGTCGGGAGAAAGTCATCGCCTTTGCAAGTAGAAAGCTCCGGCCTACTGAAAGAAATTCAGAAAATTACAGCTCCTTCAAATTGGAACTATTGGCAGTAGTTTGGGCTGTGACGGAGCGTTTCAAACACTATCTGGCCGCTGCAGAATTTATTGTCTATACTGACTACAATCCGTTGACCCACCTGGACACAGCCAAATTAGGTGCGTTAGAACAGCGATGGATAGCCCGGTTATCTAATTACAACTTCATAATCAAGTATCGAGCAGGTCGCAAGAATGGAAATGCCGATGCCCTATCCCGGATGCCACACTTGAGAGATGTAGAAGAGGAAACGGGGGAGCTTGAAGAAATTGAACTACCAGCCTTCCATCGTCCCAAGGCAAAACATCATCAGTCAAGTACCTATCAGAAACAACAAGAGGTGAATTTTAATCCGTTAGCACACCATAGATGGGCTGACACCCAAGACAGCAATCCGGCTGTGAAGTTGGTGAAGGAACTGTTGACTGAGCAAAGTTCATATCCCGATGAGGATGCCCCAGAAGAGACGCATCAACTCTGGAAAGAGAGAGGCAAAATGTTCCAGTATCAAGGGAAGCTCTGTAGAAGATACACCAATCCGAAAACACATGAATTGGTTTGGCAGATTATTGTGCCTAAACAAGATGTGAAGATGGTCCTCGAAGCTTACCATAATGGTGCTGGTCACTTCGGTTGGAAAAAGTTAGAAGTACTTCTAAGAGAAAGATTTTATTGGGTCGGGATGAGAAAATCAATCGAACAGTGGTGCAGAAATTGTGGCCCGTGCAACCTCAGAAGAAACGATCAAAAGAACCAAAGAGCACCACTGCAGCCCATAATCACCAAACAACCACTTGAACTTGTAGCCATGGACCACGTGAAGTTGACACCAAGCCGGTCCGGCTATGTCTATGCCTTGACCATCGTGGACCATTATTCACGTTTCTTGGTAGTAGTACCCGTAAAAGATCTGACAGCAAAAACAGCAGCCAAAGCGTTCCAAACGTACTTTTGTAGACCCCATGGATATCCGGAACAGGTTCTCACCGACCAAGGTACAGCCTTTGAATCAGAGATCTTCAGAGAATTCTGTAATATGTATGGTTGCAAAAAGATCCGGACGACGGCCTATCATCCACAAACAAACGGCTTATGCGAGAAGATGAACCATATTGTAATAGACCTACTAAAGACTTTACCTGAGACAGAAAGGAATCAATGGCCAGAGAAATTGCCTGACTTGGTGGATCTGTATAATCATGTCCCGGTGAGCTCCACCAACTGCACCCCAGCTTACCTTATGCGTGCAAGACCCGGCCAATTACCAATCGATCTAGAAATGGGAATTCTGAAACCAGACGCAGAAGTTCAAGACTCCAATTGGGATATCATACGGCAAAAGCAGTATCGCCAAGTGCAAGAGAGTGTGTAAAGAAGCCTTCAGCAAACTAGAGAAAGACAAGAGCGAACTTTCAACCAGAATGCTCTAGCGACCCCATTAAGACCGGGTGACCAAGTGCTCAAGAGAAATCGTCGAACCAATAAACTGGACAATCAGTGGGAAGCCGTACCCTACACAGTTTTACCAACAAGAGTGGATAATCCGAAAATGTGTCTCATTAGCAAAAACGGAGGCTTAACATCTGTACTAGTGTCAAGAGACAATCTTAAATTATGTCCGGAAGCATTGAAAGAGCCAGACGTTGTCCAGCCAGAACCAGAAGTTATTCAACCCATACAGGTTCAACCAGTAAAGGAAAAAGAAGAGGAAGTGTATCATACCTGTATAGGAGACTTTCCCAAAACCCTACTAACATACCATGGTGCAGTAGTGGTTCCCATGGTGGCCTTTTACCCAACACCGAACCCAATACCAGAAGTCCCAAGACAGGAAGAGGCTGACCCCGTACTACAGGAGGTTCCAGGCCAGGAAGAACAGATTCCTGGTCAGAGTAATCCCATTCACGGTGGACTTGCCAACTCCATAGTCGTGGAATTATCTTTAGCAGAGCGGGCAGATACTACATCCGCAGTAGACAGTAGTACACCACATGAAGAGACACCGCTATTACGTAGATCACAGCGTAGTACCCAGGGTCAATTACCGGCCAGGTATGCAGATTACCAACTATAAAGCTCATAATGTGAATTGTATATATGTTATGCCGTATATAGTTAAACAGAAAATGTAGTATAGTCATTGTTATCAGTCTGCAACGTTTAAGCCCAGTGCCTACAGAGACTTGTCTGTATGAACTTCTTGCATATTCTTGAACTTTTTATCAGCCCGGAGGCACTAAATCAAAGCTCCGGAAAGACTGCTTTTTGAACTTTGCTTTTTGCTCTTTTTGAACTTTCTTTAGACTTTATATTGATAACTCCGTTGGAAAAATGGAACTAAATTCCTGGACACTAAGTACAGTGCCTTTCCTAATACCTTCAAGGATAGAACTGTATTAATGGACGCTATTTGAAGTGACTTTTTACAGAACTCTATTTTTGTTTCCTTGAGTGGTTTTTGTAACTTTTCATTTTTAAGACTCTGTACATATTAATTGTTATTTCAAAATGTTATTGTCCCACAGTCCCGGAGTGCTGTTCTTAACTAAGGGGGAATGTGGCACCCCTAGGGGTATTTGCCACAAAAATAGTTACTGACAGTAAGTACAAATACTAAAATAGCAAGACTGCACTACCACCTCCGGCCAGAAGGGGGAGCTCCAGAGACTCCCCTTGATCCATTCTGGTCTGAGAGAAGAAATGGCAGTTGGGCTAAGGAGCTGAAAGTGAGAGGTCATACAGTTGAATCTCTAACAGCCCTGTGACTGTTACCAGGCCTAAATCACCGGCCTGAGGAGAAGAGGGATAGAGAAAAAGGACATTGTGAGAACCGGGTAGCATTAATCACTACCCAGAACAGGCGCAAAGACGGATACCGGATCCGTGGCTGTATTCATTATATATAATACAGCAACCGGAAAAACGTGAGGTGATATCAGCTTCACTAGGGCCGGACGCAGCAACAGACACAGAGTTCAGCGGTACTCCTGGAGGGGGTAAGCCGATAAAAGGACTCGGGTTGCCCGTCGAACCAGGACCCGGAGGGGACAGATTGGGCCGGCAGCCAGTTCACATACAGCAGCAGGGCCACACAGAAATTGCGCACAATAAGAGGCGAAGACCCCGGCAGGGTCAAAGTAACTCAGAGTTCCCATACAGACTCCGGTGACAGGACTGGTTGTAAATCCTTTTATGTTAAAGTAAACTGGTTAAACGTTTCAGTGCCTCAGTCTTTCATTTGAACAATAGCCATCTATCCAGGATCGGGATTATCGCCGCTGGGAGAACCTGCTGCTGATCAAGTAAGTGCCTGTCCCCTCACGATACCCCTTACACTGTGCATTGCCTGAGGCCACAGCACCGGGTCAAGCCACCCGTGACATCCCCCTCAAGAGACAGATTCCATTGGTCCGGTGCTGGGTATCCCGGTCTCCTGGGCGTCACATAAATGTATTTATGTGTATTCATTTGTGTTTACCTTTATGGTGCTATACTCCTATTGGTGGATTATGTAATGAGGGGTGGTGCTAGTAGTATATAATGGTGGTTGGAACATGTGTCAGACTGTGCTTGATAAAGGTCATTGTACCGAAACGTCGCCGCAGATGGCAGATTAAATCTGTAAGTCATTTTTCACTGACCGGTGTGGCGCTGTCTTCTTCTTTGTTATGGATTAGTCCCAAAAGCGTCCGCTCGCTGCTGCCCAGCACTGGCTTTAATGGCAAAAGCTGGAGAAGCAACAGCAAGCCTAAGCACAGAGTGAGACTGAGCCAGATGCAAGGACCGACGTCTCCGCTGAGCAAGTTTACCTGCGGCAGGAGAAGAATGGGAGACCGCAGCAGAAGCGGCCCGAGATTCCCCCTGTGCAGAAGCGGGAACTCGACCCCTAACACCCCTGCTCGTGAAAATGGAGGTCAATGCGAGTGGATATGGCTATCAGCTCTTCCAGTGTGGCGGGAATCTCCCCAGTGGCCAAGGCGTCCTTCACATGGTCAACCAGCCCTCTCCAGAACACAGGGATAAGGACTTTATCTGGCCACTCCAGCTCAGATGCCAAAGTCTGGAAGTGAACGGAAAAATGACTAACCATGGATGAACCCTGTGTCAAAGCCAGCAGTTGGAGCGCCGAATCATGGGTGACAAAAGGTCCCAAAAGGCCTGTCTCAGATAGTCCAGAAACCTTGGAGCACTCTGCACCACATGATCGTCACGCTCCCACAGTGGCGTTGCCCACTCCAACACCCTGCCCGACAACAGAGATACAATAAATCCCACCTTCGCCTGCACCATGGGAAAACATGCAGCCAGGAGCTCAAGGTGTATGGCACAATGACTGATGAGTCCCCGACACAGCGTACTGTCACCAGTAAACTTTTCAGTTAGCGGGAGATGCAATAAAGTCGGAACATGGGGTGTCAGTAGACAAAATGGCTGCAGCTACGCTAGCAGCCTGAACAGCGAATGTGGTAACATGCACAGCCGAGGTTGTACGCTCAAGAGCCACCAACCTACCAGTGCAGACACTGTTCGTCTGCGATTACAAGCCAGTCCTTGGTGCTAGTGTAATGTTAGGACTGCGGAACGCACCAAATAATAATTGGAGATGATATATGGTGCGTTCGCAGTCCGGCGTCCACCGTGCAGCTAAGACACCTGCTGCTTGGTAATGACGGACTATATGGCGGTATAATGTGAGTACACACACGGGTTAGCTTCACCCGGTATGAGGGAAGCGAACCCTGTTGCGTCAAAGTGCCACGATACTGCACAGAGAGCGCAAGCAAGGTGACACAGAACTCTACTCCAAGACTCAGGGTAAGAGTCCCTCTAGATCTCTTGCGCTCGACACTGCTGCTGTGCTAGGGAAACTAAAGTAAATATTTTCCGCACAGGAGTACATGCAGCGCCACTCTGGTGGACGCCACTAACCACCCTAAGTAGGGCTAGGAAAGCGCAATATCTGTGCATTGCGCCACTCTGGCGGTCGCTGCTAGCTGGATTAGCAACTTGTGCAATTGTGCAGGATAGCACTGTCGGGCGCTAGGTAGCTATACCACTAGCAAGCAGGCAACAACACTAGGGATTGGAATGATTCGGATTTTTCAACCATCGACAGGCATTTATCCACACACACAAGTTAATAAGCTTAGACTGGCCATGCAAACCTTTTATAGCAGTAGCTCTCTGGGACCTTCCTGATGGTCCAATAGGAGCTGCAACAGAACCTGAGCATGTGACCCCGACCTCCAATGGGAGGTCGTCCCGTGGGCATGCTCAGTGTGGGAAAAGCAGGACTTAGTCCCTGAAACGCCTGCTCGCTGCTGAACAGTGATGGCTAAAAAGGCAGAGCCTGGAAATGCAGTAGTACCCAAGTGCACAGTTTCAGCTTGAGCCAGATGCTGGATCAATGTCTCTGCTGAGCATGTTCCACTGCGGCTGGAGGAGAACGGGAGACCGCAGTAGAAATGGTTCGAGATTCCCCCTGTGCAGTGGCAGGAACTCGACACCTTACACACGTGTAATCATGTTTAATGAAGCCACTGATTGTGTAAAGTCATGTAGAACATGTTGGTAATGAATATTATGATGATAATTTTTGTATAATTTTAGGCTATGATGAGTATGAAGACTTGGCTGAGGGCACAGGTGACCTGTGCTGGATGTCCAGTGTGTGGCATCGCACAAACGCTGTTCTAAGGTGGGTACAGAGCATTAAAAAACATCCTACCACACTTCTTGACTGGACATTGCTGATAACAGCAAGATGTGCAAGTGAGCACTGCTAACAAAGGCCCGTGAGTTTATGAATGAGAGTCTAATAAACCTGCATGGAACTGCTTCCAAAAAAAATCTACCATAAAGAATGAGAGTTACAGAACACAATGCATCTCTGAAAAAGTGACTCAGGTTGTAGAATACTTCCCGATGATTGGACAACAACCACAAACAGGAGTACTGACCTCGCCAAAAAATAAACTCTGGTTAGTAAAGCCTATTGTGTCTTGGAGCTATTGATAATGATAACTTGCCTGATCTGGAAACACTTCTGTTTAAATTATAGACTGAGGCAGTAACAGAGACTGTTCTACATTCCAGATTATGCTGTGATCTAAGACAGAAAGTGATAAAGAGAAAAGAGCTGTCACCTGGTAGATAAGGTATGTTATATTCTGAGATATTTGGCAGTTATTTGGGTGATGGTTATGATCTCAGCTTTGAGACAATTGTGAATTCGAGACAGCAAAAAATGACAGAGGCCTGAAGACCTAAGAAAGCAGGAGTGAGTCTTCTGAGCAAATTAGACAGATGGTCAGAGAGACAGTGCATGTTGCACAATAATGATGGACCAGATTGCTAGAGTAGCAAGACTAAGTTTGTAATTCGTAAATACTGCCTGATGTTAGAGTTATAAGATTGTACTTGTTAATCTTTAATGACCAATCCCTATCCACTAAACTTATATGTTATCATGCAACAAGCTTATTGCCTCATTTATGACATGTAACAAACCAGACTTGTGAATATAAAATACAATTTATCAGCCACAATTATATACAGCCTTCACCAATATATTGACTCTGATATAACACTTAAGAAATAGGAAAACCTGACTTCATATATTAAAAAATACCATTTATTAATGCAAAAATATGAGATAAATACTCAACACAATTTCTATAAATATTACATATGTATGGATAAAGGTGTAATCCTCAAAAGTGACAAAAAATTGAATAGTCGCTAAGCTGGACCCAAATGGTGCAGCACCAGAAATAATATCCTAGTGGACATGTATGTACAGCCCCATGATAACAGCAGGTAAAAAGTCATAAGCCATTCACCCACATAGTGAGGGAGACAAAGATAAGTCAATCCTAATCAAAGCATGTGGCTGAAATAGTGACCGGCCCATGTGACCGGCACGCGACCAATCAGAAGCCGCGACGTCATTCACAGGTCCTGAAGGCGCTCATTTTAAACAAAGAAGCCGGCCGGTTACCAGCGTGATGTCCAGGGGCCGCCGGAGAGGTGAGCATATCAATATTTTTTATTTTAATTCTTTATTTTACACATCCCTATTGATCCGATACCGATACCCGATACCACAAAAGTATCGGATCTCGGTATCGGAATTCCGATACCGCAAGTATCGGCCGATACCCGATACTTGCGGTATCGGAATGCTCAACACTACAGGTGAGTAAATGAGTATAAGGAATAAACATAAATCCCTGATTGATGAGGGGTTCCGTTAGGTGTGGTCCTCTGTATGTGACAGAAGACATTATTCTACTCAGTTTGAGCTGAATTAGGTGAAGTGATTGAGATGAGGGATTTTCTTCTTGTAAAAATCAACTGAAAAGTGAAAGGAAAAGAAACAACAATCCCTGAATGAGCATGCATGTATGAGTGATCACATAAGTATCATTACTTATCTAACTGTAGTTAATTGTCCAGGATAAATGAGTTGTGGATATTTTTAATGTACATTTAATTTACATCTGAGATTCAGTGAAACCCGTGTTATATATGGTTTGACATTGGATAGGTTTCTATATGTGTTTTGGCCGGACGCGGTCAGAATCAGCTTATTCAAGTTGTGCAGTGATCTGCCTGTATAGAGAAACTGTTTTTAATTCCGAGAGGATGAATGGTTTGTAGAGATTAAGTCTGAAAACTGCTGCATTCTGTTTCTGTGTGACGGTGCCCTAAGACAAGCTCTTATCTGTGTTTATACCTGATGGGAGGAGGGAAGCAAATCGCTGCGCGAATTGTTTGTTATTTCTCCTCTCTGTGCTGCGGGCCAGAGGAAGGGGGGCATAGAGCTGCGCTGAAGAATATGGAGCTGTGCATATTCTGTCCTCGGTTCAGTACGTGCTGAGAGATTTGTGTTTGAAGCAATAGTACTGTATGTATTGAAGTAGAAAGAAATATCATAAGTTCAAGTTGGAATTTGAAAGTGAAAGAATTGTGCCTATTTTAGAGGAAACTTGTAAGTGATTGAAAGATTGGTAAAAGATTCACCTGCTTCAAGTTGAGTGATTGATATATAGCAAATTGAGGATCAACAGAGGAGGTAGCCAACTGCACGGCTGATGTAGTAGGTGGTGTAACCTGCTACAGTCAGCCTACGGCAAATAGGTGGTGTAACCTTGCCATTCCATGGAGCTGTGCTAGCCAGCTGATCTACCGGATGGTAGGTGGTTTAACCTGCCTGCTAGAATCCTTTAGGTCTACTGGGTGGTAGGTGGTTTAACCTGCCCGCTAAACCTTGTCACTCGCTCTGACTTGTCACGTGTTGCAACCCTGGTTTAAGGCAAGGCACACTAATAAAGGGCATTTTTAGAGCTGAGTTGTCTGAGCGGATAAGTTGAAGCCATGGGCAACTTATTCTGTGTGCAGTCAGGGCCCCCAATGGGATCCAAAAACCGCTGTACAGATTGGAAAAAGGAAGCAGTGAAAGATGTGAGACCAATATTGAAAAAGGCAAAAATGCCAGTGAGTGGATGGATGTTTGGATGTTCAAAAAGGCACAGACAAAGGAGGAAAATAGCATGTGAATAAATGGCATCTGAGAGAGTGCAGCAGGACGGAAGTAAGGTGTATTATGAATGTTTTGATGCTCAAAAGTCCGACTATGACCGACACATTACTGCTACGGTCATACCTTTGTATAACCAGAGACCAAGACAAGACAGATAGACTTGTAAACATTGCGGTCAGACAAACCCAGACTGGAGAAATACTTGTATGATCTGTGCTGCAACCCAACCTAAGTGAATTACACTGAATCCTGTCCAGACAAGATCACATGTAGTGACATAAGAAGCTGACACAGGATTGTGGTTAGTGGGTAGTGGGGACATTAACTTTTGGGAGTAAGCTCACAGTAATCCTTTTGGGAAGGAGCTGTAGACCAGCATGTCATGTCACCCCCAACCGGTCATCTAGTCACCCCCACCACCAGAGAACCAACCACATCAGGTAGTGTAAGACAGATATAGGAGTATTATCCCTGGAAGCCCTCTGACTAACTAGCTACGCTAGAATAATTGGCTGACCCTGAGAACAAACCTTTCCCATTTTACAGACAAAGACAATATGATGGACGTATAAGTGCACCTGAGCAGATCTAGAGAGTTGGTGAGCACCAAAGCAGGTGACGTACTAGGATGCAAATTAAGACTTTTACAGATGTGGCAAAAGGAGAGAGTGTAGAGATGTACTCTGGACGGTTACAGCTGAAATGGGCAGACATGGGGTACAGTCCAGTAAACCCACTCGATGTTAAAATATAGGTAAATACGTTCATTGACGGTATGACAAAAGGCTTACGAGACGCAGTACAGACAGCCAGACCTAAATGGAGAAATGTAGATCCAAAGACCTCCTGAAGGTTGCTCAGGAGTTGAAGAAACTAGGACAATAAGACGACGTGTCATGTATGCTGGAGCACAAGGAAAACAGTAGAGACGTAGTAAGGGACCTAAGGACTTAGGAACAGTGAAGTGCTGGAATTGTGGAGAAAATGGACACTCAGACCAATCTTCCACCTCCTTCACCTTCAGACTAGGAAACTGACAACCCAGTGACAAATGTGTGCCCTGTTCTTGTCCCCCCCAGACCTGGTCCTGCCTTGATGACCACCATACCAATGCTGGGAGGGATAATAGACAGAATTCTTGACCGACACTGGGGCAGCCGGGACTAGTACACAAAGACTTGATACTGCCAGACACGATTACTGACAAGACTGTGGAATGCGTGAGGATAGAGGGACAAGCGACTGTAGCCCTTATGACTAAACAAATGAGACTAGAATCACGAGACAGCCAAGAGGTGCTTACAAACTTATTGTTAGTGACAATACCCCTATGAATTTGCTGGGAGCAGAGTTGAGTGCTGTCTAGGCCACTATACAGTACTCTCCTGAGGGTATTACAGTCACAAGTCCCCTTTCATATAAACACTTGGGGCAGAGGGATGCCAGGGTCGTCCACGTGCATATTATACCATAGGTAAATCATGCCCTATTATAGTTACACTTAATTCCATTCATTTGCCAGTTTAGTAGTTTCCTTACACAAGATGGTATAGTTACTGTGTATTTCTAGGTTGTCTTCATATGATATATAGTTTTTTTTAGCCATTCATTATATTGGCTCAAACCATAGTCACTGTTTATTTGTCTTTTCCACTTCCTATACCTTATCGCAAGCAACTGGCATTGATATTTGGTATTTTTCAAATCCCTTCTTTTTGTATTTGGAACTGTTAGTTATGGATTTATATAGGGCTGTTACTTTCTTAGAATTGTGCTTTGCTGGGGCCTATGGCATTGTGCTCCCCCGTTTTATGACTCAGTATCTTTCGTAATTATATATATAATTTTCTTTTGGTAACATTTTGTGAATCAAATTTAATTTTTTTAAGGGGTACTCTACCCAATCAAATACGGGTATAAATATTTGGACATTAATGTGTGACTTATATAAACACTTGTGTAATATTGCAGAAATGATGTATATGGCAAGAGTAGTGAAAGTAACACCTGACACCAGAATGTCGGAAAACAGGGAAAAGAGTCAGGTACCAGACACTGTTTGGACAAGGGGAAAATCTGATATGGGTCGGCTGCCCATTCCCCCTGTCATGATAAATCAAGAGAAGGAATCACTCCTCTTTGGTTAAGGCAATGCCCCTTAAGTCTAGTCAAATCAGTGGCCATGAGCAGGGATATTAAAGAGTATGTTAAGGCAGGGGTTCTAGTGCAGAGATATTCCCCCTGCAACATCCCTTTGTATCCCAGTAAGAAAAAAAGGACCCAAGGGTTCCCATAGTGCTTACAGAATAGTTCATGACTTAAGGGCTATTAATGAGGTTACAGTGAGTATGACCTTAATTGTCCCTAACCCACACACCTTACTGTCACAAATCCCAGCGACGTCAAAATGTTTCACAGTTATTGATTTGGCAAATGTATTCTTCTCTGTGCCACTGCACTCTGACTGTCAGTATCTTTTTTCTTTCACTCACGAAGGTAAACAATACTGTTGGACGGTCCTCCCTCAAAGGGGGAAAGAACTCCCCAACCATCTATTCAACAGCGATGGCAGGGATTCTTGAGCAGTGGCAACCACCTCCTCCACAGATTGTACTATTACAGTACGTGGATGACCTCTTGCTCTTCTGCCCGGACCAGACGTCCTGCAAGGAAACTACAGTTTCCTTGCTGTGTTTTTGGCAGAAAAGGGTTGCAGAGTCTCACGTGATTGCAAACAAAAGGTGACATTTTTAGGACATTGTATTGCTGAAGGTACAAGACACCTGACTGAAGACAGAAAACAGGCAATACAAATCTCCCTTTACCCAGGTCACACCAGCATCTACGCACTTTTCTAGGTTTGGTGACCTACTGTAGGCCTTGGATAAGGTCTGCTTCACAAATGATGCACCCACTCTATGACTGTTTGCCATTAGACCCCTACAATCTCACTCAAGAAGCAATTGACTCCTTCCACTCTCTCAAGCTGCTCATTGTGTCAGACATTCCAAACTATGATCAGCCATTTTTCTTATTTTGCACAGAGCAGGGTGGACATGCTCCCGCAGTACTGACACAACAACATGGAGAGAAACAGAGACCGATAGCTTACTACTTAGCACAATTAGACCCCTTGATTAGAGGGTCTTCTACATGTGTACGTGCTGTAAGAGCTGCTGAATTACTGAAAGGCATGTAATATCACACTGAATTTTTCTTTTTTTGACAATTTTGTTCCCCACGTGACATTAATGCCATACTCTTACATGTTCAACCAAAACACCTGTCAATGGATAGACAGATCAGACTTGAATGTGCTCTAATACTAATTCCTGAATATGTCACCCTCAAAAGACATAATGTTCTGAATCCAGCCACTCATTTGCCTGTGTATTCAGAAAAGGGGGAATTGGTGATAGCATTGGCAGGTGGGAAAGAGAACATGACATGACGTTGACATGACGCACGAACGTGACTGCATGGGAACTGATGAGTCAGGAGACAGTGGGTTTTACATATGTTCGTGGGAAGAAAAAACCTGTTCCTAATGCATATTTTGAGGTTTTTTATTTTTGTAGATGGCTCCGGATACCACCAGAATGAGCGACTCTACATTGGATATGCAGTAGTATCCTCACATGAGGTAATCCGAGCTGAACCACTCCCTCCTCACATGTCGGTGCAGGAGGCAGAGTTGAAGGCACTCACTGAAGCGTGTAGAGCTGCTGCAGGTAAAGTCGCTAACAGTTGCACAGTTTCAAATTGTGCATGGGGAATATCCCATGATTATTGCCCTATCTGGAGAAGCAGAGCGTTTCTTACATCAGCTGGTAAGCCCATTAAAAATGCAGAGCTGGTGAAACAATTAGTGGAGGCATTGACGTTATCAGTCCAGGTTGGCAAGGTAAAAGCGCACACAGACGGTGACTCTGTGGAGGTAGAGGACAACAAAAGGGCGGACGAGGCTGCTAAAGTAGCAGCAAGGCGGCCTAGGGAGCAGTGTACGGTGGCGGGGAGTCAGAGTATTCCAGCCACACTGAGCCTAGATGTCCTGAAATCCCTCCAGCTGCCCAAACAGAAAAGGAACACTGGGAGAGAATAGGAGCTGAGCTGAACTCAGAAAGAGTATGGGAGAATAAGGATAAATCGTATATACCAAGATCCCTGCTCCCAATCATGGCGCAAGCAACACAAGATGCCTTCTGGATCGCTCCTGGTTTCAGTTACGCAGCCGCAAAGCTCGTACAGTCATGCCTCATCTGTGCACAGCACAACCCAGGAAAAACAGTAAAAAATCCCTAAGAAAGCGTCACCCAGGCCTCTCTACCTGTTTCAGAGACTGTAGACTGGCTACATACAGCTACCCAAGGTAGGAGTGTGTGGAAAATGTCCTAGTATGTGTAGATCTCTTCTCTGGTTGGCTGGAAGCCTATTTGGTAAAATGTGCAAATACTAAAGCGACTGCAGGCAAACTGATGAAAGAACTGATCTGCAGGTATGGTGTCCTAGAAACCATAGAGAGCGATAGGGGCACACACTTCACGGGAGAAATAATGAGGGAAGTCATGCAGGTCCTGGGAGTACAGCAAGCATATCATGCACCATATAGACCACAAAGTAGTGGGAAAGTGATCAGACTAAACGGGACACAAACTAAAAAATCAAAGGCCACGGCAGACACAGGAAAGAGCGGGTAGAGTGCTTGTCTCTTGCACTCTTGTCAGTCAGACATACTCCAAATAGAAAGACAGGCTTGTGTCCTTTTGAAGTCCTGTTTAGTAGTTTGCCAAGGGCTGCTCTGTACTTCCTACAGGTGCTGCAAATGCTACACGGTGCTATGACAGCCCATGTCCAGGCCTTGCAGAAAAGACTAAATGTGGTGCATAAACATGTCTTTTCATCCATTCCAGATACTAATGCCAGTGCAGACGTACATCAGCTGAATCCAGGTGATTGGTGGTCATACACAGACACGTGAGAAGGAGCCTAGACCCACGGTTTGACGGCCCATTCTAAAGTCCAGCTGACCACATTCACCTCAGGGAAACTTGAGGGAAAGCCCACCTGGATCCATGCCAGTCACTGCAAAAAGATCTTTTCACCAGCAGAATGACTGTTCTCCTAATCACCTTGCTGGCAGTGGTAGGATGTTTGCACCTTACAGAGACACTGGATAAACAAACTTATTCAACATCTTGCTTTTCTTATAAAAGACGCGGAAGGACAAAAACTGCTGGACTGTTGGGTCTGTGCACACAGCCCAGTATCTGCAAGGACTATGCTGTACTTAGTCTTACCCCTGGAGCCAAGGAAGGTATTAACACCACACTGCATAGACAATGAGACTTGGACTCAGATTTTATTGGTTCCTTAAGGCTCTTAATGAGACTAATACAATATAGAGACTCCTTTTTAAATCCAGCCAATTGGCTTAGCGGCCTAGCTTGGATGGATTATTTTTGGTATTTTACAGACTTGTATGCAAATTTTGTTGCTTTGCTTATTGTTTTAGGTAGCCGTAAAAGCGCTAATATATAAATTACCTAAGCTATGGAATAATGTAGGTGTAGAAAAAAATCTAAGGCTGAACCTTCTGTAGTGTATCATAGGCCCCGTGTAACCACTGCTGACGGGGGAGGTGAGTGTCCACACTGAGGGTGGATGGGCGAAGCAGGTAGGAAGTCCCCTTGTGGGTACTAGACCCATGAGACAGTAGCTCCTTTGTGGACATCAGTTGACCCCGTAGCAGAGGTTATACCATTTACAAAAGATGGAAATTGATATAGAAGGGCTAATAGTTTGCCTTTAAGTGCCTTTTGCCTTTAATTGTTAGAATTACTAGAATCTGTTGATGCAGTAGTCTGATGGTCTCCACTTCAAGGAGACTACCCTTCTTATCATGTATGTTCTCAATAGTCAGTCACAACATGCTCTGGGTAAGTTAGAGAATAAAGGTCAGTATGACCCTGGGTGATGGTGGGGGCTACATGAATTGCATTAAGAGTTACATTTGTTGTAAATGGTATAAAATATTGCCTCTTGCTCTATTACTTCAGATAAAAAGTGACTTGCTCACAGGATATATGTGAGGTGTCTTTTTGTCTCCAAGCGCGCTTGTAAAATGACGGGCGTAACTCCACAATTTGGCCCTCACTGGTGATCTGTCAGCTGACATTGGTCAGAACGAAAACAGCTATGACACAGGTGATAGCAATTAAATAACTGAATTGTAAGTCAATATAACCCTACTACTGAGCAGCTTAACTTTGCTTTATTTGTGTCCTTACAGGGCCTGATAATCTGTTGGGAAGTATATTTTCTATCTTACTTTTATGTTTACTTTCATGCTGTCTTTGCCTGTATGGGCTTATACAGGAAGTGGCGTTCATTTCTTATTATCATACCTTATCATTTTTTCTAGTTCTTTTACCACAATTTCAAATTATATTGCTAAAATTTGTGTGGATATTATATAGGTAATGTTTATTTTATAAGTGTATTTACAAAATATATATATCCACATAAGTGATATTTTAATAGCCTGCAGACTGAGACAAAAGCGTGAACACTCTGATGCAATCATTTTCTCCTCCCATGTTTATGCACATGCATAACTGGATGGGTGCCCATATGATGGGTCATGTGACCACGGAAGATTTGGTCTTATTCAGAGGAATTACTATTATTTAACTTAGAGATGTGGATTGTACAGAGAGCTCTGATCATTTGCCCAGCCTACATGGATATACAGTATATTTTTAACAGAATTGTGTGCCTATAGGATGAGTCAGGTGACCAAAGAGGATTTGGTCTGCTATGCAGGTTTTACTAACATTTAACCTCAGAGCAATGAGGATGCCACCAAGTGATTTGCTTCATTTCTACCTCTATCCAAGAGTTGAGCTATCAGGATCAAGTCAAACCATTTGATGACAGGAAGAACATTAACCACAGGGAAGGCTTTCGATCCTAAACTCATTTATGTAAAATGGAAACTGATCATCAGGGAGGCACTTAATCCAAAACACTTATACGTGAAGTTGATGCCGATCATTAGGGAGGCACTCGATCCAAAGTCATTCAATGCAAAGTGGAAAATGATTGTTAGTAGTGGAAACTAACCAACACCAGCTATCAACTGTGTCTATCAGAGGGAGAGGAAGTTATAGCAGTCTTGTGGATCAGTCTGCATCCTTTGGAGGAATAGTCTCAAAATAAAAATTGTTTCCTCCAGATCATGAAGCATTGAGGTTATTGACTGAGCCAGATTGTCACTTTTAACAATGTGAAGGCTCGTTGCTTCTGCTCCCTCTGAGGCAATTAGCCAAGGGCTCTAGATATGCTATGTATCTTCCAGATAGCCTATTTATTTTCACCAATGACCCTAAGGGAATTAAAAGAGGAGACCACATGGGAACAGGTCTCAGTATTAGTCAACTACTCATACTAGCCCAAGAGAGCCTGGTTCACTTCTTCATTGATCATGAGCAAAGAGAAACAGGAAGCTTCCACAGTTTCCTCACTTAGTGACTCAGGACAGTCTGGATGTTGTCTTAACTTGTATTGACTTCAGCTAACTACGTAGAGGCTGATGGCATCCTTTATCCAACTGTGGACTATCTGAGGAGTTCACTACCACCCTTATAATCAGAGTTGCTGCCATCAGGCCATCTAAGGATTGTAATCCTTTAGTAAATGCAACAGAAACAGGTGTCCTCTCTACCTCCTACAGTCCTAGATGTTCTGGACTCCCTGACAGACTGGTTTGACATAGAATTTAAATATAAAGAAGTTACCTAAATATACATATATTGGGTCAGTCTGGAAAATGTTATTTATTATTGAGGACCTAGTTCCTAAATGAGATTTAAACCCTCTCCTAAATCAGGTCTGTAAAATTCCCTTTAAGCCACTTCAGTCTGCAGACATTAAACATCTAAATCTCAAGGCCCGATTCCCAATAACCATCAGCTAAATGGGTTACTGTAATACAGGCTTACCCCTATTTGATTCTCTACAGTGTTTTCTGTGGTAAACATGACTAGTGATGAGCGATCGTGCTCGGATAAGTTGTTATCTGTGCATGCTTGTGTGCTAAACAAGTGTCTTCGGCATGCTCAAAAAATATGTTTGAGTCCCCACAGCTGCAGGCCTCACGGCTGTTCGACAGCCACTACACATGCAGGGATTGCCTTTTTGTTAGGAAATCCCTGCCTTTGTTGTGGCTATAGTACAGCCCTAAGACATGTAGGCAATAATGTAATAAAATGCAATTTAATTATTTGAAAATCATGCAATGTGATTACAGACCTTTGTAGGTGGGAAAACTTGCAAAATCGACAGTGCATCAA
Organism: Ranitomeya imitator; assembly: GCF_032444005.1. NCBI lineage: Eukaryota > Metazoa > Chordata > Amphibia > Anura > Dendrobatidae > Ranitomeya > Ranitomeya imitator. The sequence goes on along the minus strand of NC_091282.1, from coordinate 1,080,207,814 downwards.
ATACTTATTTTCCCCGCTGGGCCTGTTCAAAAGCATCTGGGAGCTCCTCTCTCTATAAAGCTTTGTGAAGCTTTACAGGCTGATTATCAGAAGCTCTAAGCATCGGCTTTAAGAAAGAGATGATCCACCTTAAATAGTTAATTTCAGCATCTCATATATACTGCTGCAGAAGCATTACAAGAAAATAGTAATTTCTTAATGTAAATTATCTTTCACTTTCAAAGCAGCAACACCACTATCATTACAAATAACTGCATTCATAGTGAGTCATTGACGCTCTCTCCGTAGCTCTTCTAATGTGTGAAACTGATCAACAAGGAGGCACTTGGCCCTTAGCTGTACGAATAGAAGTGGAGCGGGATGTTTCTTGGTTTTCTTCAGACGATATTGTGTAATACTTTTTATGCTTAGTCATTGTAATTGCACAGTGTGGTTGGTCAGTTATTATGGCTACAGTGCTTTGGAAAAGTATTGATACCCTGCAAACTTTTCCACATTTTTTCATGTTACACCCACACACAGAAATGTTTATTATTTGAGTTGTATGTAGTATAACAGCACAGTAGTATTTGTGAAAACTAAAGAAAATGATTCATGGATTTCTACATATTTTAAAAATATTAATCTAAAAATTGTGATGTGCATTTGAGTTCTCCCTGAGTTAATACCTTGTAGGACCACCTTTTCCTGCAATTACTACTGCAAGTCTTTTTGGGGTATGTCTTTACCAGATTTGCACATCTAGAGGCTGAAATTTTTACCCATTTTCCTTGCAAACCAGCTCTAGCTAAGTGAGCTTTGATGGAGAGCATCTGTAAACAGCAATTTTTAAGTCTTGCCACAGATTCTCAATTGAATTTAGGTCTTGTCTTTGACTGGGCCCTTCAAACATATGAATATGCTTTGATCTAAACAATTTCATTATACCTCTGGTAGTATGTTTAGGGTCGTTGTCCTACTGGAAGGTGATTCTAAGCCCCAGTCACAAGTCTTTTGCAGTCTCTAACAGGTTTTCCACCAGGATTCCAGTATTTAGCTCTATCCATCATCCCATCAACTCAGACCAGCTTTCAAGTTCTTGTTGTAGAAAAGCATCCCCACAGCATTGTGCTGCCACCACCATATTTGCCCGGGATATGGTGTTTTCAGGGTGGTGTGCAGTGTTATTTTTCTGAAACAGTGTTTTGCATTTAGCTCAAAAAGGTCTATTTTGGTCTCACCTTCTTCCAAATGCCAGCTGTGTCCCATAAATGGGTTTTTGAAAACTGCAAATGGGACTTCTTATGGCTTGCTTTCAAAAATTACTTTCTACTTGCCACTGTTCCATAAAGGCCAGATGTGTGTAGTATACAACTAATAGTAGTCTTGTGGACAGATTCATCCACCTGAGTTGTGGATCTCTGAAGCTCCCAGAATGATCATGGCTCTCTTGGCTGCTTCTCTGATTAATGCTTTCCTTGCTTGAGATATCAGTTTAGATGAATGATAATGTCTTTGTAGATTTGTAGCCGTGGCATACTACTTTCATTTTTAGATGATGGATTTAACAGTGCTATGCAAGATGTTCAGAGCTTGGACTATTGTTTATACTCTAACATTTCTCCACAACTTTCTTACTAACCTTTCTGGAGTGTTCTTTGGTTTTAATGATGTTGTTTAATTCCTAATGTTCTAAAAAAATAATCTGAATAGTGATGTTCAAGTTCGACAGGTTCGATGAATATTCAGTTAAAAGTATGGTATGGGTCTGCACTTGACCACGAACCTGAATGCAATAAAAGTTAATGGGGACCTGAACTTTGGTGCTGTAACATGTCTGCAAAATAGTCGCAGTACGATCTAGGGGCTGCAAAAAGAAGCAAAATGGGGTAAGAGCAGGACAATTGTTCTGCAAATAAATGTGGATAAAAATAACTCAAATCCCTTAAATTAGTCAGTAAACATTGAGTTACCATATATACCCGAGTATAAGCTGAGATTATCAGCCCATTTTTTTAAGGCTGAAAGCGCCCCTCTCGGCTTATAATCGAGTCATTGCCCCAGGGGGTCAGCGGGCAAGGGGGAGCGGCAGCTGTCACATCATACTCACCCTCCTGGCACGGTCCCTGGCAGCTTCTCTGAAGTGATGATCTCTGGGTGTCCGCAGCTTGTTCCAGTGGTCGCATGGTACCGCTCATTAAAGTAATGAATATGGATGCGACTCCACTCCCATAGGGGTGGAGCAAATATTCATTACTTTAATGAGCGGTACCAGTGACCGCTAAACAGTGGACCAAGCTGCCGGCACCAGAAAGACAATCACATTGGAGAAGCTGCCAGGGACCGCGCTGCAAGGTGTGTATGATGGGGGAGGGGGAGTATGACGGGGAGGGTGAGCATTGTGATTTTCACCTGTCCCTGTTCCACCGCCAGGCTCCGTCTTCCTCGTCCTCTGCCTGTGATGTTCAGGTCAGAGGGCGCAATGACATAGTTAGTGTGCACCCTCTGACTGAACATTCACTGCAGAGAGACAGAAGATGGAGCTGCGCACGGTGGTGGAAGGGGGAGGGGGACAGGTGAATATCGCAAGTGCTGGTGTCCCCGCCTGCTCAGGACAAAAGATGAGTATGTAATTTTTCTTTTTAATCGCAGCAGCAGCCTATAGGGCATAATATTCTATTGAGCATCTTAAGAGGCCATAATCAACCTTTGTGCAGAATTTTATGGGGCAAATGTTTCTATGGAGCATATTATGGGGCCATAATCAACCTTTGTGCATAATTATTTGTGGCAAATATTTCTATGGAGCTTCTTATGGGGCCATAATCAACCTTTGTGCAGCATTATATGGGGCAAATGTTTCTATGGAGCATCTTATGAGGCCATAATCAACCTTTGTGCAGCATTATATGTGGCATATTTTTGTATGAAGCATCTTATTGGGCCCATCATAAACTTTATGGAGCATTATATGGGGCTTATTTTGTATGGATCATCTTTTGGGGCCCATCATAAACTTTCTGAAGCATTATATGCGGTGTATTTTGTATGGAGAATTATATGGGGCTCCTGATTCATTATGGATATTCAAAAACACTTAACCTACTGATGTCTCAATTAATTTTTCTTTTATAGGTATCTATTTTTATTTTTGAAATTTACCAGTAGCTGCTGCCTTTCCCACCCTAGGCTTATACTCGAGTCATTAAGTTTTCCCATTTTTTTGTGGCAAAATTAGGGGTCTCGACTTATACTCAGGTCGGCTTATACTCGAGTATATATGGTAATTAGTTTACCCAATAGGCTGGATAGAATCAGTAGAATGCTGTGAGGCTAGACAACACACAGTCCAAAAACAATCAAATGTATACTATTCTTATCAATGTCATGTATAAATATCCATCTATTTATTGAAACACACCCAGAGTTAAATCCCCTTAACAAAAGCCGACTGCTGTGAGCTGGAGTTATTATTCTGGGAAGGGGTCAATATCCAAAAAGTTCCCAGCCTAATGATGAGGTGCACCGCTATTTTTAAATAACCAGCTGAGGGAAAGCAGACAGCTGGGAGCTGGTGTTATTTTTCTGAGAAGGTGTCAATATCCATAAAGGATCCCAGCCTATTAATATCATCTAACAGCTGTCTATGTAGGCTCAACTAGTCATTAAAATGGGAGAACCCACCACAAAATGATGCTTTAAAAATGACATTCTCACAGTAAACACATGAGAAGGAGTGCCTGTGACCTTTATTGACCTTACTAAAGTTATGAACTGCAATAACCTTAGTGACATCATCGCTCATTGCAGCAGCCAAATTGGCACCTCTACTGTTTTTTTGGGGTGGCTGAGGGCTGGTGTTATTAGTCTGGAAGGGGGCAAATGTCCATGGCCCCTTACTAGCATATTAATATCAAACCCCAGCTGTCTGAATAGCCTTTGATGGTTATTAAATATAGGGTTGACCCCATGTCAATTTTTCAGGGGGTCAAACCATTTTAATATCCAGTAAAGGCTACGCAGGCAGCTGTGAGCTGATATTAATAAGCTGGGAAACTTTATGGATATTGGCCCCCTCCCAGAATAGTAACACCAGCTCACAGCTGACTGTTTTTTATTGGCTGCTTTTAAAAAAGGCATTGACCACACATCATATTTGTTTTTTAAGTTATTGATTTATTTTACACAGTCAGGATGGGTCACGTGTTGTGCCAGCCAATCACAGCCAAGCCATTACTTTACACGGCTGTGATGGAGCCAGAAGTGCCCACGGCCTTAAAGTTTGTTGATTGCAGGCTTTCAACAAGCTTTATTAGGATGACAAACCCAAACAGGAAATTGGACATACAGTAAGTAGTCTGTGTTAGCGGTCAGGTACTTTTCGCTAGATGTTCGGCACGAATCGCATACTTTCCAATTCGAGTTCCCTGCATCTGAGGCTTTCATAGAACAACTGTTGTTATACTGAGAATAAATTAACAAGTATTTACTAATAATGTGACTTTTTTGGGAATTTGGACACTCAGGATTTTATTTTGGGGTTTCAGATTACAGGGGGCTGAATACAAGTGCAAATCACACTTTTCAAATTTTTATTTTAAAAATATTTACAAAACCATGTATCTTTACATATCACAATTACTTAGTGTTGATATATTCCAAAAAATTACAATAAAATACATTTAAGTTTATGGGTGTAACATGAAAAAATATGGAAAAGGCTCCTTAGGCTGACATATCATTTGATTAATTTCTATCAGCTATCCTATCATTTCAAGACTGGAGATATTTTTAAATTTGTGCTGCAGCTTTGGACTAAAGGAAAGAGAATTTACAGTAAGAAATTAGGCTATTTTAAGAAATTATGATTTTTTTATGACACTTAGTTTCTCATCATCACATTTGTAAGTCACTGTAAGTTAATCTCATATGCATTTAATATAACACTGTTTTAAAAAATATCTTGACTCAAGTCTACATAAATATCTGTAAATTCTAAAAATAATCCACAATATGTGTTGCAAAAGTTTTCTTAGTATAAATGAAGACAGACAATAATCCAGAGTTTGGTGCCTATCAATTAGATTCAATAATATTTTGAGGACTGTGAGTGGCACTTTAGTCATTACAAAACCTGACAGTAATACAAAACCAACCCAGATAAGTAAGTACCAGACTTCTCACACTGTTCCCATGGTTTCATGAGTATCAGGAGATGACCAGATTCTAATTATATCCTCGTCAATGACTGACAGATTATAGCACAATTGCAAATGGGACAATTTAAGGTAGCCTAGCCTGAAAGTCAAGTAAAGATTTATTCTAACTGAGCTATTTAGAATTCAATGCTCAATTTATGAGGGCTGATAAATCAACTGTACATTAGCATGAAATAAATAAGTAAAGTCCAAATTTTATATTTATTCAAATATCAGCCCTTCCAAAAAAATTTCAAAAAGGATGACAATGTGTAATATGGTTTATTATAATTTGCATAGTAAGAACAAAAAAAAGTTAATTATGAAATTATTTTTGAAATAGGTAAGATTTCAAGTGTTGGCATGTTACTTATAAATGTAATTCAATAGTTTCTTTCAATTTCAAATATAGAATTATTTAGCATTAAATTTGTACATATATTTTATTGTTACGAAGGTTTTTTTGCATGAAAATAAAATCGGACAAAAGTTTGATAAATTTTGGTTGTCTAGCAAAATCCACTAAGCTGTAGAAAGTTAAAAGCTACCATTTATTACCTAACGGATTCATCAGTTTAAAGGTAAGTAAAGTTTCATTGAAACATGGGACTTTTGCAGTTCATGCTTAAATGGAACCTGTCACCCCCCCCCAGGGCATTTTTGAGTAAAAGAGCCACCTTCAGCAGCACTAAGACTGCATTCTGTGTAGGGGGCTCTTATGTTTAGCATCCCTAGGAATGGTGAAATAATGACTTTTATAAATTTTGCTGAAGGTGGCTCTTTTACTTAAAAACTCCCTGGGGAGGGTGACAGGTTCACCTTAAATATTAAAATCATGTTTCCCTATTTTATTTTGCTGCTCATGGGGAAGTGGGCAAGAACACTTCTAATATTAAAGAAGAACAGATTCCAGTACAATCTTGAAGTTTTAAGATATAGTACAGTTAGGGCCAGAAATATTTGGACAGTGACACAATTTTCGCGAGTTGGGCTCTGCATGCCACCACATTGGATTTGAAATGAAACCTCTACAACAGAATTCAAGTGCAGATTGTAACGTTTAATTTGAAGGGTTGAACAAAAATATCTGATAGAAAATGTAGGAATTGTACACATTTCTTTACAAACACTCCACATTTTAGGAGGTCAAAAGTAATTGGACAAATAAACATAACCCAAACAAAATATTTTTATTTTCAATATTTTGTTGCAAATCCTTTGGAGGCAATCACTGCCTTAAGTCTGGAACCCATGGACATCACCAAACGCTGGGTTTCCTCCTTCTTAATGCTTTGCCAGGCCTTTACAGCCGCAGCCTTCAGGTCTTGCTTGTTTGTGGGTCTTTCCGTCTTAAGTCTGGATTTGAGCAACTGAAATGCATGCTAAATTGGGTTTAGATCTGGAGATTGACTTGGCCATTGCAGAATGTTCCACTTTTTGGCACTCATGAACTCCTGGGTAGCTTTGGCTGTATGCTTGGGGTCATTGTCCATCTGTACTATGAAGCGCCGTCCAATCAACTTTGCAGCATTTGGCTGAATCTGGGCTGAAAGTATATCCCGGTACACTTCAGAATTCATCCGGCTACTCTTGTCTGCTCTTATGTCATCAATAAACACAAGTGACCCAGTGCCATTGAAAGCCATGCATGCCCATGCCATCACGTTGCCTCCACCATGTTTTACAGAGGATGTGGTGTGCCTTGGATCATGTGCCGTTCCCTTTCTTCTCCAAACTTTTTTCTTCCCATCATTCTGGTACAGGTTGATCTTTGTCTCATCTGTCCATAGAATACTTTTCCAGAACTGAGCTGGCTTCTTCAGGTGTTTTTCTGCAAATTTAACTCTGGCCTGTCTATTTTTGGTATTGATGAATGGTTTGCATCTAGATGTGAACCCTTTGTATTTACTGTCATGGAGTCTTCTCTTTACTGTTGACTTAGAGACAGATACACCTACTTCACTGAGAGTGTTCTGGACTTCAGTTGATGTTGTGAACGGGTTCTTCTTCACCAAATTAAGTATGCGGCGATCATCCACCACTGTTGTCATCCGTGGACGCCCAGGCCTTTTTGAGTTCCCAAGCTCACCAGTCAATTCCTTTTTTCTCAGAATGTACCCAAATGTTGATTTTGCTACTCCAAGCATGTCTGCTATCTCTCTGATGGATTTTTTCTTTTTTTTCAGCCTCAGGATGTTCTGCTTCACCTCAATTGAGAGTTCCTTTGACCGCATAACCACACACCTGGAATCCACCCCTGACCTTTTAACTACTTCATTGATTACAGGTTAACGAGGGAGACGCCTTCAGAGTTAATTGCAGCCCTTAGAGTCCATTGTCCAATTACTTTTGGTCCCTTGAAAAAGAGGACGCTATGCATTACAGAGCTATGATTCCTAAACCCTTTCTCCGATTTGGATGTGGAAACTATCATATTGCAGCTGGGAGTGTGCACTTTCAGCCCATATTATATATATAATTGTATTTCTGAACATGTTTTTGTAAACAGCTAAAATAACAAAACTTGTGTCACTGTCCAAATATTTCTGGCCCTAACTGTATAGTTGAAAATCCTAATGTTTTGTATTTTTTCCTCAACATTTAAGAGTAAAAAGCTGTTTTTTTATTACCATTATTTATTGAAAGTGTTAGTTTGACCAGTAAAAATAGTGAACTAAAAAGCTTAAAGGGAATAGTGGTTACATACCGAAGGACTTGGGGATCCGAGTTAATGATAAACTTAACTGGAGCAGCCAGTGCCAGGTAGTAACAGCCAAGGCAAACAGGATCATGGGGTGCATTAAAAGAGGTCAGGATACACATGATGAGAGCATTATACTGCCTCTGTACAAATCTCTGGTTAGACAGCACATGGAGTACTGTGTATAGTTTTGGGCACCGGTGCTCAGGAAGGATATATTGGAACTAGAGCGAGTACAAAGGAGGGCAACAAAATTAATAAAAGTATGAGGGAACTACAATACCCAGAGAGAATGGCAAAATTGGGATTATTTTGTCTAGAAATAAGATGACTGAGGGGCGATCTAATAACCATGTATAAGTATATAAAGGGACAATACAAATATCTCTCTAAAGATCTGTTTGTACCAAGGAATGTGACGGTCACAGGGGGCAATCTCTGCGTTTGCAAGAGAGAAGATTTTTCCACCAAAATAAAAGTGGATTCTTTACTGTAAGTGCAGTGAGAATCTGTAATTCCTTGCCTGAGGAGGTGGTGATGGCACACTCAGTCGAGGGGTTCAATCGAGGCCTGGATGTCTTCCTTGAGCGTAACAATACTGTATCTTACAGATATTAGGTTCTTTAGAAGGCCATAAATCTGTGGATTTATTCTGACAAAATATAGGCTGTACTGGATGGACAAATGTCTTTTTTCGGTCTTGCTATCTATGTTACTATGGTACTATAGTACATATTATAAAATTGAGGAGTTGTTGGCATGATGTATTAAAATGTTGAATGATGTGGCCATTCAAGTAATATTTGGATTTACAACTACAAAATGATTGTGTCCTAAACTGCTTTAAACACTGCTTTCTATTTCATGAAATCATTGTGAATCAGTTTCATTTTTATAAAAAATAAAAGATTATCGAAAAAAGTATGGCATTTATCTGGGCTTACACAGTGAGTCAGTCAAACTTGACAGGTGACATTAGGTATAAAAAAAATATTTCTAATGAACAGTTTTGCAAACATTAAGGCAACCATGTGAACTCCATTTTATGATTACACAGAAGAAGACCACACATTTTATTATATTATGTTACTCTGAGAGAGGTAGAAAGTGAAATAACTGTTTGTGTAGCTGAAGTAATTTATGTCTGTATGTTTTTTGTCCCTTTTTGACGACACATACACTTTTATACACTTATGCTTTATTATTATACAGTTATACAATACTATTTTTACACGTATATGCATATACTTTGAAGACATTAGTACACTTTTGATGATACTTGAGACACTTATCAGTACTCTTATTTAGAGATGGGCAAACCCAAATAGTAAACCATCCGTACCAAATACTGACTGTTTGGGCACAGACACCAAACACTGACTTCATCAGGAAGTCAAGAATATTTTTTTGTTATTTAAATAAATAATGTAAAAAATGGCATGGGGTCCCCACCATTTTCGACAACCAGCCAAGCTAAAGCAGACAGCTGGGGGCTGGTTTTCTCAGGCTGGTAAGGGGCCATGAATATTGACCCCCCATCCTAAAAATAGAAGCCTGCAGCTGCCCAGAAAAGGTACATCTATTTGATGCACTAATTCTAGTGCTTTTCCCAGCTGTTCTGGCTATCCCTCACCTGTCCGTCGTTCTATCCCATGATGTAATCCATGTCTGGGATTAAAAGCTTTCAACCTGGATGGTGCCAAGATGCAATCGTCCAGGCTGAGAACTACTGGTGAGCTGTTGCGAGTGCAGCATCACTGTCTTGCATTGACGTCATCGACATGACTGCCAGTCAATGAGGCAGCGTTCCCAGCCAGGCTGAACTTCAGTGACCTCATTGAGATCCCCGCTAGCACAGTGAAAAAAAGTCTGCAGAGGCAAGTTCATCACAGTTAAAATTCACCGCAGTGAAATTCTCCCAGTGAACTTGCCTCTGCATTGTGAAACTGTTTCATGTGCTAACAGTGATCTCTATGGAGGGAGGTCACCGCAGTTCATTTGCCCAGCTGCAAGTGCATCCTCAAAGATGCTATTAGATAACTATGTTATTGTTAAATAAAAAAGTAAAAATGTTTTGTTTTATTTAAAATAAAAGACTTTATTTTGGCTATGTCTTTATTTACCATATAACTAAAGGATTAGTAATAGATGGGTGTCCTATAGATGTATCTCCATGTAATCCATGGTCTTGATGTACCCTGACAATAAATAGATGCACCTTTTCTGGGTGGCTGTGAGCTGCTATTTTTAGGCTGTGGGGCTAATATCCATGGCTTCTTACTAGCCTAAGAATACCAGCCTTCAGCTGTCTGCTTTAGCTTGGCTCGTTGTCAAAAATGGGGGGTTCTCCCATTTTTTTTTTTTTTTAAATTGTTTATTTTCAAATTTTCAAAACACATAAACAAGAGTAAAGGACACATGAATCTGAGTCATAAGAGGACATAGTGCTAGAAGAAACAAATTGAAACATTTCGGTAGAACCCTCTTACAGTTTAAGTACCGGAGGTGTCCAAACTCTTGGTATATATGCAAAAAGTTCCGGTCAAAGTAGTTGAGTTACGAATCCGAATCATGTATCCCAAGATAAGCCATAGAGGTATCAGAACATACAAAAACAACAAATATAACAAAAAGAAATGGGGGGTGTACTGGGGGTGGGGAGTGGCTAAGAGAAAACTCCCTATACAAAGTCCCACAGTTAGAGAAATATGAGCAGAAGTAGTCAAAAATATACAGGGAGCAAACCAGAAAGTCTTGACTGACAGGGAAAAAATGATGACGAGAATGTCAAGCAGGACTCAAACAATTAGTTTAGTGAGCTGTACCCGGGTCCATCACAGTGCAGTGTAATTAACATGCAAAATCCCAAAATAACAATTGTGTGTAACTCAGAAGAATAGCTAATGAAAAAATTATGGGGTGGCTTGAGATGCTAGTTGCCATGGTAACCATGTACGGAAGAATTTATCATGTGTACGTGAGTCCCAACTGGACAACTCCTCCATCCTATAGATGTCCTGGACTTTTTGACCCATTCATTAATGTGAGGGGGAGTCGTTTGTCTCCAATTTAACGAGATCAGAGGAAGTAGGTCATGTTTCTTAGGACTATATGACTTCGTGGGTAGTGACAGCAGGACCTCTTGGGGAGTAAGTTTCTGTTTTATTAATCCAATCTGGCGGAGTCGGTTAAAAATATCTTCTCAGAATTTAGTAATAATTGGGCAGGACCAGAAGATGTGTGCTAAAGAACCCCTAGACTTCATACATCTCCAACAAAGAGGAGAATCAGAGAGGCCTAGGTGATAGAGCGACTCGGGGGTTCTGTACCATCTGGAGAGGACTTTAAAGGCATTCTCCTGCAATAGAACACATCTTGAGAACCCGTGTGAGTGTCCCAGAACTTGCTCTGTTTCCTTATTGGAAAGTGTTATGTTCAGTTCGGACTCCCACGAGGATATATACAGGGGTTTAAATTGAGTTTTAGGGGAGATTAAGTTATGATATAGTTTGGATATTAATTTAGGGGGTATGGGATTGAGTTTAATTAAAAATTCCAGCCAAAGCCAATCTGAGTTGTTTTGGATGTCTGACTTGAGTTTAGAGATAATGTGTTGTACATGATGTACTTGTATGAAATCTCTGGGTTGTTTCTTGGCATCCTGAGGCCAACTGTCTGTGCATTTGATTTGATTAGAAAGTAAGTGCGAAACTGGGAGGGCTGTCAAGGATGTCCATAGGTCAAATGCATCTATATATTTTGGCTCAATGAGCCAGGGTATGACCCTCAAAGGCATACTATCCAAGAAAAGACATCGTGGCCAATTGTTTGGGATAAGTATCCTCCTGATAGTCAGGGTGTTATTGGTTATTCTCTCCAGTGAATTCTGCGGGGGGGCGGCAGAGGTCCAGAGATATTTTTCCGCCTCTCCTCTCAGCAACAAGAGTTCAAGGTTGGGAATTTTTTGATCAGGTTTAGGTTTGGCCAAATATATCCATCTGGCCAAATGGATTGCCTGGTAATAAGTTTTAAAATTAGGGAGTCCAAGGCCTCCTTTCTTTTTCGGGAGTGAGAGGATTTTAAAGGGGAGTCTAGCTCTTCCGCCCCTCCACACAAACCCACTAACCACTTTATTAATTGCTGTGAAGAAAGACTTGGGAAGGGGTATGGGTATCATGCTCATATGGTAGACTATTTTTGATAAGATGTACAATTTATTATATTTATCCTACCGATCCATGAGAGATATGGCAGGTCATATGATTTAAGGAGTGTTTGAAGATTATCCAGAAGGGGTTCAAAATTGTGTTTATACAGAGTAGAGGGGTCTGCAGTAAGAAAGACTCCCAGATATTTCAGTTTATCGGCAAGCCATGTGAAGGGGGTAGATTTTTTGAGTTCCAAGACTGCTTCATCTGTTAATGAAACGTTCATAACCTCCGATTTGTGCATATTAACTTTGAAGTTGGAGATGACTCCAAACTCGTCAAGAAGTTTCAGAATAGAAGGAAAAGCAGTCTTAGGGTTTTAAATCAAGATCATAAGGTCATCTGCGAAAACAGCTGTTTTAAATTCTGTTTGTTCCACAATTAGTCCCCTGATCGACTCCTCCTGTCTTATTCTCTGTATTAAAGTCTCCATAACTAGCACAAAAAGGGTGGGGGAGAGAGGGCAGCCTTGTCAGGCTTCATTCCCAATCTCAAAGGAGTCCGAAATCAGCCCATTGACTCTAACTCTAGTGGTTGGAAAAGAGTACAGAGTCATGATGGCATCAATAAGAGGTTTGGGGAAGTCAAACTTCCGTAGAGTGCATACCATGTAATGCCAACTGACTCTGTCAAAGGCCTTCTCGGCATCGGTTGATAGCAGAGCCAACGGGGTGCCGGAATGTCTGTTATGTGAGATGGCTAAAAGAATTTTTGTGGCATTGTCCTTACCCTCTCGACCTCTGACAAAACCCACTTGGTCCGGGTGAATCAAGGATTCAAGGACGGTGTTAATCATAGATGCAAGGATTTTTGCCCAAAGTTTTAAATCTGAGTTCAATAAAGATATGCGGCAATAATTGCTACATTGGCTCCCCTCTCTCCAAGTCCTTAGGGATAACAGAGATGTGTGCTTCTAAAGTCTGTTTGGTTGGGGGGTTTCCTGCAAGAAAGGAGTTAAATAGAGAGGCCAGGTGTGGGAGAAGTTGATCTGAAAATTTTTTATAATAGGACACTGGGAAACCATCTGGGCCTGGAGTCTTATTAATTGCCATATTTTGTAAGGTATCTCTAATTTCTTGGCAGGTGACCTGTGATAGAAGAGCCGCATGGTCTTTGGTTTGGATTTTTGGGAGGGAGAGTGGGGCCAAGAATTCTTGGATTCTGTCTGCCGCGGTTAAACAATCTTTCATGGAGTCGGGAGATTCTAAGGTATATAGGGATTGGTAATAGCGTCTGAACGCCTCTGCAATATCTTCGGACCTGTCGACCATCGTGTTTGGGTTTTTGTAAATATGCTTTATAAATTTGTTTTCCTTTTGCTTTTAAGTAGATGTGAAGTCAGCTTACTATTTTTATTTCCATGCACATAGAATTGGTGTCTACAATGCATAAAGATCTTTGCAGATTTAATATTAAGCAAATCTTTTAATTTGTCGCGAAGGGCGACTAGCTCCTGTTGCAGATTCTGAGTGTTAGCTTTTTTGTGGAGATGTTCTGTGATTGCGATTTGGTGTAGGAGTGACATCATCTATTTTTCCCTTTGTTTTTTCGCGTGGGCTCCGATTGATATGAGTTCCCCCCGAAGAACAGCTTTGTGTGCTTCCCATATATTGGGTGTTAGTGGGCCGTCTGTAATGTTTTCTATAAAGTATCGCGAAATTGTATATTTTATTTTCTCCAAATTTTGTGGATTATCCATTAGGAATTCATTTAATCTCCAGGATGTTGCGGGGCGGGGTAAGGTGTCAATGGCGATATCTATAAAAATCGGAGCATGGTCAGAGATTGTGATTAGGCCTATACTGGTGGATTTAACTAGACTTAAAGATCGCGACTGGATCAGAAGGTGGTCAATACGGTGGTAGGATGAATGAGGAGGGGAAAAAAGTAAAATCTTTAGTGGTGGGGTGAATAGTACGCCATGGGTCAATAAGATGTAGGGTGGATAATTTGTTCAGCAAGTTATGTCTCGATTTTTGTGAGATAAAGGATAGACCACTTGAGGAGTCAAGCTCACGGTTTAAGGTGATATTAAAGTCACCTCCTACAATTAGTAACCCTTCTGTGAAGAGTTGCAACACCTCAAGTGTTCTCGAAATCCACTGGGTTTGATGTTTATTGGGTGCATAAAGGTTGGCAAATGTAACTAAAGTGTTGGCTAGGTGTCCCTTAACAAAAATATATCTCCCTTCGTGATTGCTCAATGTATCCTTGGGTGAGAATGGTAGACCATTTTTTAGCGCAATACTAACACCTTTGGATGCAGAGGAGTTACAACTATTAAACCAAGTTGGAACGGGGGAGAAGGAAGTATTAGGGACTCTGCCATTTTTAAAGTGTGTTTCTTGGAGGAAGGCTACTTGAGTTTTTTGTTTTTTTATAAGTGTGAAAATTTGGCTTCTTTTTGCGGGCGCGTTAAGGCCTTTAACATTAAAAGAGGCAACTGTGATGGAACCAGAGCTCACCTTACCATTCATTCTCGTCACGTATTAGAGAGGAGTTTGTCCCACCCCGGTACCTAAAAAAAAGGGAAAAAAAAAACGTGAAGAACAAACTTTGTACATTCAAACATTCGCCTATCGCGGGGGGTAGGAACAACCAGACATAGGCGAGGGTAGCCCAAGTTGTGATTCATCCTATTGCAATGAGAAAAACAAGATATAGCATTTTAGAAAACATTTAGAGAGGCAGACGTGTTTGCCTGAAAAACAAAACAAGTTGAGTAGTTGCTCTATTTTTACTTATAAAAAACAGGAGGGGAAATAGGATTTTCATGGTGGGCGTTTCTTGGGGGTCTTGTTTCTTGACTTTAGGAGAAGTGTGTTTCTTCTTTTGAGACCACTCCAAAGGTTTCTTCATTGGGAGTAGGCTCCAATTGGAGTCAACTGGCATCCAGGAGGGTATATCAATTGGTGTGATGTTTAGAGTCTCCCAAGCCTTCTGAAGATCCTCTGGAGTACGAATTGTGATTTGACGGCTAGCGATGTTCACTGCAAGGCCGAATGGGAATAGCCACTTGTATGTCAGGTTTTCGGCTTTCAGGGCGGCAAGAAGGGGTCTGAGGATCTTTTTGTTAAAGTGGATGGGGCCAAATCCTGAAAGAGCTGTATTTGTGAGTTGTCATATAGAATTTTGTCTTGTTCCCTAGCGCTTGCTAGGATGGCGGCTGTGTCTATGTAGCAAAGAAGGCCACAAATAATGTCCCTGGGTGGTTCCTCTGACTTTGGTTTAGGCCTTAGAGCATGATGAATTCTTTCAATTATAATTTTTAAGGCGCTCTCTGAACCTAGAAGATTAGCGAAAATTTCTTTAGCCATCTTGTCTAGTGCTTCCCGAGCAAAGGAGTCCGGGACCCCTCTAATCCGAATATTTTTCCTTCTGCTCCTGTTTTCTTGATCCTCAACAGCTAATAGCGCCACATTCAGGTGTTGTTGCTGTTTGAGGGCTTGTTCATTTAGGCAGGTAACAGCCTCCACCATGTCGACATTTGCAGTTTCAAGTGACTCGACCCTGTGTCCTAGGTGTTGAAGGTCAGAGCGCATACCTGAGACCTCCTCTAAAAGTGGCTTCATGTTTTGGGCCATCAACTTTTTCATGAAGGCTCTGGAAATAGGGGCTATGTCTCCTGTGGCGGAATCACTATCGGAGTCAGCTTCACTGAGGTCTGATTCATCTATGTTTTCGGAGGAGATTGCTTTTTTAAGAGACCGCCTAGTAGGAGTCTGAGAAACATCACTTTTTTTTTTTAAGTATGAGTCAAGAGCACCATGAGCACCTTTTTTCTGTTCGTCTGCCATGGCTTTATTTGCTAATTTTTCACGTTCTTTTTGTGATTTAACCATCTTGATAGCGTCTGGTAACGCGAAGTGCTGCGATCACAACTTGGACAAAAGAGGAAAAAACTTATTTACTCATTGTAATGAGTTTAAGGCATATGTTCAGAATGGGCACTAGGTGTCACTCTAGGATCAGAAAAGAGAAATGTCTTGTTGGATTATACTGATCTCTCTGGTATCCCCATGTTAGGGGTCTAGTAGAGCATCAACAACTATTGTGCCAGTCCATTAAGTGTTAAACAGATGGGTATGGGGCAACAGAGGATAAGGCGTATTCATGGATTGTAGAGAAAGAGCTATTTCAGCATATGATGTAGCTTTTTACTTAAGTAAACACAGGTTCTATTGCACATGTCATCCATAGTTATTGCTTCAGGCCAGCAAGAGTTAAACAGATGGGTGTAAGGCAGTAGAATGTGAAGTATGCTTATGGGTTGCAGCTGTGAAGCGGTCCCAACAAGCGGTGTGGCTCCCTGCATTGGAGCACACCGATGACTCTGTGCACGCTGACCACAAACAATCAATTCACTCTCCTCGGTGGGAAGCAAGTGGGTATGGGGCAGCAGGGGACAGTGCGCAATTATATTCTGCAGATGGGAAGTGATCCCTGCAAGGCACAGACCCCCTCTCCAGCATGTGGGGACTCTCCCCACACCATGCGGCGGTTCCAAGATGGTGCCTGGGCCGGCAGTAAATTCCCAGCTCCCTCCCGCTTGCTGTAGTCAGGGAAATGTCTGGGGTAATCACAGAATCATCAGGGGGAGAGGGGCGCCGCTATGGAGGATGAGCTCCTTAAATATTACCTCTCTAATCGGCAGTTCAGGTGGACCCGGGACCGCCGCTGTCTTCCCTGATGGCTGGTCCGCTTCCCTCTCTTCTGATGCCGACAGGCTCAGGGAGCAGCGGCGTCCTGTAGGGCTTTCGACGGGTGGTGAGCCAGTGCCCCTGACCGCTGGATTCCACCGTGGTCCAGAGTGGTATCTTCTAGTGCGGCTCAGGAAGCTCTGGAGCCGCGGGCCGGAACGGGCGGTGTAGTGGCTCCACAAATCTCTCCGGTCCCTCGGCGGCCGCCTGCCGTGGCTGGCAGGCAGAGTCTCCTGGCCATGCCCCAGACAGGTGCCGGGTTGGCATGCAGGGAGGCACCGCAACCAGCGATGAGGGGGGACTCACCGCTAATCTTCGCAGGGAGAGCCTCTCGTCCTCCATCTCTATCAGCGATGTAGCTATAGGTGTCGGAGGTCCCCTCTGTCCGAGTGCTGCTGTCCGGTACTGGGTTGAGCAGTGCTGTGCTCCACAGCAGAAAAGGGCCGCAGCTCCCAATCTCCACTGCCAGTCAGCCAGCAAGCAGGGAGCTCCCGCACCTCGTCCGCCGAGCCGCGCAGGGAGTTCTCTCACCACGCCAGAGATGCCAGGTCCAATATGGCGTTTTCCCGCTTCTCCTCTGGCAGGGAAGGTCCTGTCCACTAAATCCCTCTGTACCTCTGCTATTAAGCCTGGCTCTCCCATTTTTTTAAATGATTTATTTAAATTATTAAAAATATGACATGGGGACCCCTTTATTTTTGATAACCAGCCTTGATGAAGCTGACAGCTGAAGGTTGAATCCAGGAGCTGTGAGTTTTACCTGGCTGGTTATCAAAAATATAGGGCAACTCACACTGCTTTTCTTTCATTATTTATTTACAGCGCAGGTGCCAGCTGATGAATACGCCTATCAGCCGCTCCTGCTCTCACTGTTATTTATGGCAGCAGGCGTTGGCTGATGGGAGCAGTAGTCCTCATTAGCTGACACCCATGACTGGAAGTAAACTTTATACCTCCAATCACAGCTGCATGCTCAAGCTGTCATTTAACAGCATGGGAATCACAGCTGCCTGACCAATGGTGATTTTACCACCGATCAGGATCAGTGCTTTTGGAAAACACTGGATGTTCAGGCCCCCTATTCAAGTGAATGGTGTCTGGAGTTGGGTTTGTGGCCAGGATCTGTTCTCGTACACTAACCCAAAATTTTTGTAACTGTTTGGCCGAACCCAGCGGAGCCGAACATCCAGGTGTCCACCCATCTCTACTCTTATTCATAAAATACTTTACATTTCAGAGTATCTCAACAATAACTGATTTCGTATTATGTTCCCAGTATGCTACCATATGCTATATTTAGCACTACAGATAAGCTTATTGATTGAAATCCCAATTCTCCATCTTCACCAAATTTTCACCAAAAATGTGATTCTCATCTAATGAACTTTCAAAAAATGTCAACATAACTGTTAGGTGTCGAGTTCCTGCTGCTGCACAGTGGGAATCTCAAACCACCTCCACTGCGGTCTCCCATTCTCTTCCAGCTGCAGTGGAGCCTGCTCAGCAGAGATGTCGATCCCAGCATTTGGCTGAAGCAGATACTGTGCATTTGGTTACAGCTGCCTTTCCAGGCTCAGCCTTTGTAACCAACATTGATCAGCAGTGAGCAGACGCTCCAGGGACTAAGTCCTGCTTTTCTTCCACTCAGCATGCCCATGGGATGACCTCTCATTGGAGGTCGGGGTCACATGCTCAGGTCCTGTAGCGTCTCCGATTGGATCACTAGGACGGTCCCGGAAGGCTACAGCTGTAAAAGGTTTGCATGGCCGCTTGGCCATGCACTAGTATAAACTTGCTTACGTGTGTGTGTGGATGTATGCTTGTCGATGGATGAAAGCTCTGAATCTTTCCCATCCCTTGTGTTGTTGACTGCTCGCGAATGGTGGAAGCTACCTAGCGCCCGACAGTGCTATCCCGCACATCTAGACATGAATTACTATGTCAATTTGCAGCCACCGCCAGTGCAGCGCTGTGCGCAAAATAGTGCATTTTCTATCCCTAGTTAGCGTGGTTAGTGGCGTCTGCCAGAGCGGCGCTGTGCACACTCTGTGCGGTAAATCTTTAAGTAGTTCTGACAACCAGTCAGTGTAGGGTAGGAACTCCAGCTTGATCACAGCATCAGTATCCTCAGGCGTAGGCTCAAATGTCACCGAGTGTCAGAGCGAGATCAATTACCAGCATAGTGGGGGTGAATTTCAGGGAGCCCACTAACGTCTATCTGCTGCAACCTGTTACTGCTAACAGGGCACAGCGTTTTCTTTTTTTCCCTGCGAACTATGAAGCAACAGAGTGATGCGATCATTTCATACCAGGTGATGGAACCCGCGTTTATTCTGGCATAGTACCGCCACATAATGCCGCCATAACATAGCAGCAGGTTCGATCTCTGCACGGTGGATCCAAGGCCGTGAACGCACCTTTTACTATCTTTATATTTATTCCGTGCATTCAGCCAGCCCTAACATTATACTAGCGCCAGGGTCTGGCTAGTAATGGTGGACGAATAGCGACTGCAGCGGTACATCCAGCAGCTGAAGGGCAGGTTGGCGGCTCTCGAGCAAACAACCTCAGCTGTGGATGTTACTGCAGTAGCTGTTCAGGCTGCTAGCATGGCTGCAGCAAGTTTGTCCATTGCCCCCCTGTTCCGACCTTATCCCACCTCCAGTTGCTGGATAAGTTCACTGGCGACAGTAAGCTGTGTAGGGGATTCGTGAGCCAGTGCGCAATACACCTCATGCTCCTGGCTGCACGTTTTCCCACAGAGTGGGCAAAGGTGGGATTCCTTATATCCCTCTTGTCAGACAGGGCGTTGGAGTGCGCTACGTCGCTGTGGGAGCATGACAATCATGTGGTGCAGAGTGCTCCATGGTTCCTGAGCACTCTTAAACAGGTCTTTTAGGACCGTGAGTCACCCATGATATGGCGCTCCAACTGCTGGCATTGACATAGGGCTCATCCATAGTCAGTCATTTTGCCGTCCACTTCCGGACTTTAGCATCAGAGCTGGAGTGGCCAGATAAAGCCCTCATCCCTATTTTTGGAGGGAGCTGGCTGACTATGTGAAGGATGAATTTGGCCACCATGGAGATTCCCGCCACACTGGAGGAGCTAATAGCTGTATCAACTCGCATTGACCTTCGTTTTAACGAGCAAAAGTTGGAGCGAGCCCAGTGTAGGCAGAGGTTTCGGCTGGCTCCCACTTTCGCCAAACCTCAGGATTATCCGGTCATAAGGCCATGGAGGTCATGAGTGGGATCTAAGTCCCGGACCGTGCGTTCACTCAGGGTCTGTCATGTCTGCCGGCAGTTAGGACATCTTGCCTCCAGATGTTCCCAGCGGTCAGGAAAACATTAGCGTCTAGTGGTTGTAGGAGGAGGTACACTAGACATGGCGACGTTTTTCTCCAAATTGTCCTTCAAGTTGGCAATCACCATAGGCAAATCCACTTTTACGGCAGAACTTTGTGTGGATTCCGGGGCAGAGGGCAATTTTATGTCATCTGTCTTTGCCCAATGACACGCAATACCCCTGGTGATGCTCGCCAAATCTGTGACTGTATGAGTGGTAAATGGGTTGACACTGACCTCACAGATCCTCAGCAGACCATCCCATTAACTTTATCCATTTTTCCATCTCATCAGGAGATTATCTCCCTACTAGTCATTCCCGAGGGAATTGATAAGGTCCTGTTAGGGATACAATGGCTATGTTTCCACTCTCCTCATATAGAGTTGTCCTCAGGGAGAACTCTGGGATGAAGTGAATCTTGTGAGGGTATATGTCTGAGGGAGTGCGATCAGATTGCTACTACTGAAGTACCCGCAGATCTTTCCTCTATCCCCAAGTACTATTGGCATTTAGGACGTGCTCTTCAAGAGGGCTGCGGAAACCCTTCCTCCCCACCGCTCCTATGACTGTCCTATTGACCTCTTGCCTGGTGCAGAGCCTCTTCGGGGTCGAGTCTATCCCCTATCCCTCCTGGAGATGGAGGCAATAACTCAATACATCCAGGAGAATCTGGCAAGAGAATTCATTAGGAAGTCAGTGTCACCTGTAGAGGCGGGGTTCTTCTTCGTGCAGAAGAAGAACGGAGAATTACATCCATGCAAAGATTACAGGGGTCTTACCGCCATCACCATTAAGAATAAGTACCCTTTTCCCCTGATATCTGAGCTCTTCGATAGGCTACTGGCAGCATGGGTATTTACTAAACTAGATTTGCGGGGTGCTTACAACCTGATTTGCATCCGTGAGGGAGACGAATGGAAGAAGGCTTTTAACACCAGGGATTGGCACTATGAATACCTGGTGATGCCCTTCGGGCTCTGTAATGCCCCAGCCATTTTCCCAGACTTTGTAAACAACATCTTCTGGGAAATGATCACCACCTCGGTTGGTTGTAGTCTCTCTTGATGATATTCTCATCTACTCTTCAGATATTGACTCCTACCGGAGAGATGTTTGCAAAGTCTTCGACCTCCTACGGGCAATCTCCCTCTATGCCAAGTTGGAGAAGTGTGTGTTTGAGCAGGAGTCCTTGCCTTTCCTGGGCTTTATAATCTCCGCCCAGGGATTGGCTATGGATCATGCCAAGCTACAGGCTGTGATGGACTGGCAGGAACCCCATTCTCTCAAAGCGGTGCAGCGCTTTATTGGGTTCATTAACTATTATCGCCAGTTCATTCCCCACTTCTCAACTTTGTTAGCTCCCTTGGTAGCCCACACCAAGAAGGGAGAAAATCCCAAATTGTGGTTGGAGGAGGTCTCCAAGTCCTTCCTCTCTATCAAGTCCCACTTTTGCTAGCGCTCCCATTCTACATCGCCCCGATGTAGATAAACCTTTTATAATGGAGGTTGATGCCTCATCCTTTGGTGCTGGAGCAGTCCTATTCCAAAAGGATGCTCAAGGTCGGAAGCATCCTTGATTATTTTTCTCTAAGACCTTCACACCAACAGAGAGGAATTAACAGGGCACAGCATTTCCTTTGTTTTCTGCGACTCTGTGAAGTAACAGAGTTCGCATCAGTTCATACAGGGTGACGGAACCCATGTTCATTGTGGTGTAGTACCTCCATTTAGTGCCGCCATTACCTAGCAGCAGGTTCCATCTCTGCACGGTGGACGCTGGACTGCGAACGCACCTTTTACTATCTTTATATTTATTTGGTGCGTTCCGCCAAGCCCTAACTATAACGAAGCCTCTAATTGCACACAAAATATATGTAGAACCCTTGGAGGTTTCGAACGACTTTAAAAGTGCAAACATTTTATCTTTAATATTTAACAACCTTAACTTATCTGGCTAGTTGAAATGGATGGTAATTAGTGGTAACCAAAATCCTACTCAATAGCAGTATGCAATTTCTGACTTTTAGCAGTACCTAATTTGTAAAACCAGTCTAGAAATTATAGTTTTTGAGCGGCAAATGCCTGCCTTTCTGGTGTTTACATACAGGAGACACAAACAGAAGAACTGCATTTTTCACATGGGAGAAGGGGTGAAATTATTTTTGTTTGAGGAGTATCAAGAATTTTACTATTTTCTAAACGAGGTAGTAATGATTTTTAGACTGCTTGTAAAATTATATCCCTTTATTCAAGAGTAATTTTAATGTTTTAAAAGGAAGATGATAATAGTTTTCAATTATGAGTGAAATAAATTATGCCTTTTTTGGGATTTTCAACAGGTTTTCTATTGTCAAAATTGTTAAACTATTACAATGTTTTTTTTAATCAAGCAATCTCAAAATGATTTTGAAAGTAAAAAAAGTATTTTGTGAGCTGTTTCATGTTTGTGTTCCCTAAATGTTGTACTCTTCCCAGCAGCATACAATCAACATCCAGGAAATACAGTATATCACAAAAGTGAGAATACTCACATTTTTGTAAACAATTTATTTTATCTTTTCATGGAGCAATACTGAAGTTATGATACTTTGATACAATGTAAAATAGTCAGTTTACAGCTTGTATACCAGTATAAATTTGGTGTGCCCTCTGACGCGACACACAACCATTAATGACTAAATCATTGGTAACAAAAGTGAGTACACCCTCAAGTGAAAATTGACAAATTTTGTGTGCCCACTATTATTTTTAAGTACTGCATTAACTTTTTTGGGCATAAAGTTCACTAGAGATTCAAATGTTGCCACTGGAATTCTCTTCCACTTCCAAAATGACAACATCACAGAGCATCATTCATAGGTTAATGAAAATTAACACTAATGTAAGCATGACTCATTTTGACAAATGAGTCATGACAAATATACAGGACCCCTGTATATTTTAACTATCATCTATCATTTCAACAGATTTGTATTGGCAGTGCCATTGAAGGATTTAAAAGCACAGACTACACAGTGGTGGAGCAGGGAAAGGTAAGTATTGCAAGTGGTAGAGCACTGTTTGAGCTGGGGGGAACACTCTCGTGGGCGGCGGTACTGTCACAGGGCCCCTCATATTACGACGGTGTGTCTGACGTTGGTTGTGCACCACCACCGTCAGAGACTCTTCACTGTACTATGAGGGACCCTGTGCCAGTGCCATTTCCCAAGAGTGGGCGCACCCACCTGTCCAGCCAAACGGCACTCGCACGGGTGCTTGCGCCAGGTGGTGTTCACGGACCTGTGGGGGGAGTCAGCCCATTTAGGGAGGTTTAAAAATGGCCTATGGTGGACATTCAGCAGCTGCAAATGGTGGAATTGGAGAAGTCAGTAAGAGGAGGCCAAAAGCAAGACATTTTTCAGGCAAGCTACATGTCAGCAGGAGAAGGTGGGGCAAAATAATTTGAAATCCATAATTGGTTCATTTTAATGAACATTCTGGGTAGCCGGACGTCTCCTTTTTTCAGTCAGTATTGAACCAGCAGCACTGAAGACTCTTTCTGATAGCACACTAGAAGCAGGGCAAGCGACTTCCTGTAATGCATATTCTGCCAATTCAGGCCAGGTGTCTATTTTAGATGCCCAGTAATCAAAGGGGATTGACCTGTGAGGGAGAACATCGATAAGGGAGGAAAAGTAGTTTGTATCCATACTGGACAAATGATGTCTCCTGTCACTTTGAATCGATGCAGCACTACCTGTCGTGTCAGCGGTCATTGCAAAATCACTCCACAACCTGGTCATAAAACCCCTCTGTTAACGCCACTTCGGATTTGTGCACCTTTATCACCTCTGCCATGTCGCCCCCTATGGCTCGTGTGAGAACCATCACTGCCGCTGTGTGCTGGGAATGCCTGAACCAAACAGTCTACAAGAGTTGCTTGTTTGGTAGCCAATATGTGCTCAAGGTTCTCAAGTGGCATGATATTTTGTAATTTTCCTTTATATCGTGGATCCAGGACGCAGGCCAACCAGTAATCGTCATCGGTCATCATTTTGATAATGCTGGGGTCCCTTTTTAGGATACGCAAGGCATACTTAGCCATGTGGGCCAATGTTCCAGGTGTCAATTCACTGTTTGTGCTGGGTTGAGGAGCACTTTCTTGCAAATCAACATCACTTGTGTCCCGCAAAAACCCTGTACCTGATCTTGCAACATCACCAGTTTCTATTGCCCCCTGAGAAGCATCCTCCTCCCATAAATATTCATCCCCATTGTCCTCCTCCTCCTCCTCTTCATCTGCCACCTCGTCCAGGAGAGTTCCTTGAGCAGACAATGGCTGACTATTATCAAGGCTTCCCTCCTCCTCGGCTGCAGATGCCAGCTCCTTAATGTGCGTCAAACTTTGCATCAGCAGATGCATTAGTGGGATGCTCATGCTTATGATGGCGTCGTCTGCACTTTTCAGCCGTGTGCATTCCTCAAAACACTGAAGGATTTGACAGAGGTCTTGGAGCTTCGACCACTGCACGCCAGACAACTCCATGTCTGCCATTCAACTGCCTGCCCGTGTATGTGTATCCTCCCACAAATTAATCACAGCACGCCTCTGTTCGCACAGCCTCTAAAGCATGTGGAGTTCCACCTTGTTGCAATGTCGATTATTAGGCGGTGCTGGGGAAGATTCAGCGATCGCTGATGGTTCAGCATATGGCTGGAGTGTATGGGCAACCGGCAGATGTGCAAGCAAAGTCTTCGCACCTTCAGGAGCAGGGCTGGTAACTCCGGATTATTTTCGAGGAAGCACTGCACCACCAGGTTCAAGGTGTGAGCAAGGCAAGGTATGTGTTTAAGTTCTGAAAGGGCTATGGCAGCCATAAAATGCCTTCCGTTATCACTGACTACCTTGACTGCCGCAAGATGTACACTGCCCAGCCATGACTAAGTTTGTTGCTGCAAATACTCAGCCAGTACTTCCGCGGTGTGTCTGGTGTCACCCAAACACTTCATTTCTAACACAGCCTGCTGACGATTACCACCAGCTGTTCGATAATGGGACACCTCATGTGCAACATTGGCAGCTGCGGATGTAGTGGTCGTGCGACTGCACTCTGTGGATGAGCTTTCGCTTCTGGAGGAGGAGGAGGGGTTGCAAATGCCTACAGCCAACTGTTTCCTAGACCGTGGGCTAGGCAGAACTGTCCCGCTATGGCTGTCCCCTGTGGACCCTGCATCCACCACATTAACCCAGTGTGCCATGATGGACACGTAATGTCCCTGGCCATGCCTACTAGTCCATGCATCTGTTGTGAGGTGCACCTTTCTACTGACTGATTGCCTGAATGCATGGACAATGCGGTCTTTGACATGCTGGTGGAGGGCTGGGATGGCTTTTCTCGCAAAGAAGTGTCGACTGGGTAGGTCATAGCGTGGTACTGCGTAGGAAAGCTTCATTTGAAAGCTTCATTTTCAACCCACCGGTAGGGCATCATCTCTAACGTGATTAGTCTAGCAATGTGGGCATTCAAACCCTGTGTACACGGATGAGAGGATGAGTACTATCTTTTCCTAACGAGTCTCTTGTAGGGTGAGCTGGGCTGGAGAGGTGCATATGGTGAAACTAGCGGTGGTGGTGGTGGTGGACATGGCGGATTGAGAGAGGGTTGGTGATGGTATTCTCGATGTTGGCCTACAACAGTGTTTCCTACCAATAACCTTGTGATTCCCTGACTGCTTTGGCCTTGCAACAATACCTCCACATTTGCTGCTGGTGGTGTCCTAACCGGTGGCCTTACAGTGAGGGAAGCAATGTAGCGTTGCTGACTACCTCCATTCTGAGCAGGTGCACCAACGGTATGGGATGTTTGGTAGTTAGTCCTGGCTTGCAAGTGCATGCTGGTTAAATGTCTAAGCATGCACGTTGTATTTAAATTTTGAAGATTCTTCCCTCTGCTAAAGGTCTTTGAGCATTTCTTACAGATAACTTTTGACTGATCATTCGGATCTTGGTTAAAAAATTCCCACACTGCACTCTTCCTACTATGGAATACCTTTTCAGTCAATGCACGCTGTGCTCCTTTCACCGTATGGCCACGCTGTCCTAAAAATGTTTTTGTTTTTGACAAAGATTTTTGGCCTGATACGGGCCTGCCAGATGAAAGCTGTTGCGATGTAGATGCCTGCTGTGGATCATCCTCCTCCGCTTCTGAGCTACTGGCAGTGGCACCCTTTTTCCCCAATGGCTGCCAATCTGGGTCAACAACTGGGTCATCTATCACCTCCTCTTCAATGTCATGTGCACCTTCCTCTGTGTCACCGTGTAAGGTGCTATAGCATTCGTGACGGGGCACCATAGTCTCATCAGGGTCAGATTCTGGCTCAGCATAACCCGAGGGCAATGTAGTGATCTGAGTCAATGGAACAGCATTATAATCTAGCTGTGGCTGCGCATCAGTGCACTCCATGTTTGATTCATCTTGTAATGGGCAGTTAACAATTTCCCGTTCTAACCCAGGCACGGTATGTGTAAAGAACTCCATGGATTAACCTGTAGTATTGCCTGATGCATCCTTCACTTTTGGTTTGGGTGAAGGACACAAGGAAACATCTTGTTTCTGACCGGGAGCATCCACTGATGACTCACTGCTTTTATATTTGGAACTTTCTGAAGAGGATGCAAAAGAGCTAGAGGCTGAGTCAGCAATGAAAGCCAAAACTTTTTCCTGCTGCTCCGGCTTTAAAAGCAGTTTTCCTACTCCCAGAAAAGGGAGCCTTCGAGGCCTTGTGTAGCCAGAAGATGACACTGGCCTAACACCTCCAGCCTTAGGTGCTATTGTGCCTTTGCCACTACCACCAGATGCACCACCACCACCACCACCACCATCAGTAGCAGCTGGCAACCACCGCCCACGGCCTCTTCCACAAGACTTTTTCATTTTTTGGAAAATCTAACCAAAATATCAACTTTTTGGGGGGAGACTGACCCAAAACTCAGGCCCAGTGTATATAACTACGCAATCTAAATGGCAGAAAGTGGCTGGCTGACATACACCAAACTATCAGGACTGCAGTAGATCCACTCTGTGAGAATTTGAAACTCCCTTTTTTGGGGGGAGACTGACCCAAAACTCAGGCCCAGTGTATATAACAACGCAATCTAAGTGGCAGAAAGTGGCTGGCTGACATACACCAAACTAACAGGACTGCAGTAGATTCACTTTGTGAGAATTTGAAACTCCCTTTTTTGGGGGAGACTGATCCAAAACTCAGGCCCAATTTATAAAACAACGCAATCTAAGTGGCAGAAAGTAGCTGGAAGATATATGCAAAAATACAAGGACTGTAGTACAATTTCAATCTCCCTACTATGATCTCAGGAAAAGTATGGCATCAATAAAAAAGAGGGCTGCACACAAAAGTGTGGACAAATAAACAAGATAAGCAGTTGGTTTGCACAGCGGCATGCAAACAGCAATGCAGCTATCAGGGGCCTTATAAGGCAGCCTAATAAGCTACAGAGCTGATGCACAAAAATATAGCCTCCACTGTCCATGCAAACATATGGTGCTGTTGGACAGTGGAAATCCGTCTCGCTCAACCCTACTCCAGATGCCATGATCGATAGCAATTGCAGCATTTAGAAGGTGGTGAGAAGGAGGAAGCTCTCTCTCTTACTCCCATCGGCATCACCACAATTAAATCATGGGGAAACAATGGTTTCATGGCAACAAAAATTCAAACAATGACCTGATGGTGTGGCAGGTACAACTGCATGTTATACCACGTGACTAATGATGTAAAAAATTAACAAAACCA
The DNA here is from genome assembly GCF_032444005.1 of Ranitomeya imitator. NCBI lineage: Eukaryota > Metazoa > Chordata > Amphibia > Anura > Dendrobatidae > Ranitomeya > Ranitomeya imitator. Next base: position 1,080,179,886 of record NC_091282.1, on the reverse strand, counting down.
ATCCTTAACCTGCTATTGACTTGCTATTCTGCCTCCAAAAGATCGTAGTAAGGCTTAGCTTGAATTTCTCCTGCACTCTACACTGATTGCTTAAATCGGAGTGTTATGCTCACACCCTGACAGGTTGGCGTGAGCGAGTGGCCCCACTGTGCCACAAGCCAGACTACCCTGGAAGAGGCGTGACTAAGCAGCTACCTTGTTGTTCACTGGAGCCTCTGATGGTAAGGTCAGGCTTGTGCGGCAGGTAGCTGCCAGGTACCACTCCAGGGTGGTGTCTGGCTCTGGCTACTGATCCCACTGGGGAATGGAATGCTAGGACAGGAGCAGGCAACAGGCTTGACTGGCAGGTGGACACGGCTGAGACACTGGCAGGAGGGCACAACTGATACACTGGCAGGTGGGCACAGCTGAAACACTGGTAGGTGGGCATAGCTGAGACACTGGCAGGTTGGCACGGCTGAGACACTGACAGGCGGGCACGGCTGAGACACTGGCAGACGGGCATAACTTGCACTCTGGCAGGACAAGCACTGACTTAGTAGGGACAGGAATACGGGCAGGTATATGGAAACAAGTAGAGGCCTGTTCAGGCTGGGGGGTATATGGGGACAGGTAGGGGCCTGTTCATACTGGAGGGTATATGGGTACAGGTAGGGACCTGTTCAGATGGGAGGGTAGATAGGAACAGGTAGGCACTTGACCAGCAGGTTGTAGAACAGAAGTAAAGCAGGACCACAAGGTTGCGGAGTGGAGAGCAGAACAGAGATGCCGATTGCAGTGCAGCGAGCTGAACCACAGGGAGCGGATGCAAGGCAGAACCACAAGGAGTGGAGCAAGGCAGAACTGCAAGGAGCGGAGAAAGTCAGAACCCCCAAGGAACGGAGAAAGGCAGAACCGCAAGGAGCGGAGCAAGGCAGAACCTCAAAGAGTGAAACAAGTCAGAACTGAAAGATGGAGCAAAGACCAGATCTGAAGGAGGCGGAGCAAAGAGCAGAGCCGAAGGAGGCGAAGCAAAGAGCAGAGCTAAAGGAGTCAGAGCAAAGAGCAGAGCCAAAGGAGGCATATCAAAGAGCAGAGCTGAAGGAGGCAGAGCAAAGAGGAGAAGGAGTGAACACAAGGAAACACACAGTGGAATAGGAAAGGCTAAAGACAGGGATACAAACAGACACAGGTATAGGACTACATTCAGACAGGGTCAGGAATGGGACAAGGCACAGAAACAGGGAATCAGACCAGGGTACAAAGCCCCACTGGGTGGCAGAAACAAGAGACACAGGTACAGGCCAGGATATGAAGCCCCTCTGGGTGGCTGACACAAGAGAAATAGCAAGACAGGACCTGGCACCTCAGCAGCAAGACACTAACTGAGGGAGTTAGTTGCTCAGTTAGTTGCTCAGTCATCTTCCAGTGGGCGAGGATGCCTTAAATACCTGAGGCCTTTTGACAATGGGCTGGGGACACCTTAGGGAGGTGCACAGTGACTCAATAAGAACAAGGGAGTGCCAGACCAGCCCCCCTATACACACAGCCAGGAAGTATGCAGAGAGCAGGCAGGAGGCAAGAGGCACCCAGCATGGAGTCGGCAGAAGACAGAACTCACAGCATAAATGGTAGAAAACATGTGCACTACTGGTGGTGGTGCAAAGGTAGGTTCCCACACCTTACAGTATATATAAAGAAAAAGTTGAGTGCAAGGTTTTTCTTTATATAGAACTCAAGGCATGGCCCAAAGTAGTGAGTATGTTGGTGTGTAAGGCAAGTGGGGGATGGGAGGCCATGTAGAGATGTTTACACGGACTTTCTGTGTAAATCTATTAAATATGTGATTCAGACAAAACCCCAACAGAGAATTCCTACAATAAGGCAGATAAAAACATTTTGGACTATTTCTGGCTAATGATCTGGCCATGTCCGTCTTTTTAGATGTTCATAAAAGCACAGTCAACCAGAGTTTTGTACTCCTATTAAAAGCTCTTTAATTGCAATCGGGAACAGCTGAGGCTAAGCACCAGAATTGGCACATTTAATGGAGGAACCATTTCTAGGGCGGCTGAGGGCTGATCTTATTAGGCTAGAAAGTGTCCAATATCCATAGCCCTTCCCAGCCTAATAATATCAGCAATAAGCTGTGTGCTGGTTAATAAAAATAGGGGGGACCCCATGCCATGTTTTTTAGGTTCCCCCCATTTTTAACAAAAAAATAATAGTATAAAACTAGCTCACAGGTGTCTGGTTTCTCTTGGCTGGTTATTAAAAATAAGGGGACACAACATCTTTTTTTCATTTATATTTTAACAATTAGAGTAAACTACTCATGAAAGTCACTGCTACACTCCTCCACATGGACCTTAGCCTCAAGAATATTTTTCATTTTTTTATTATGTTATTTTAAGTCATTTTCCTATCCACATTTGTTTGCAGGGAAATTATTCTGCTCTTACCTCCATTGTGCTTTCTTTTGCAGTTCCCTAGCTCTTGCAATGATCATTTTAAAGCACCAACATTTGGGTCCCATTGACTTATATAAGGTACTTGGAACTCAAAACTCAAACCCGACAAACCCAAATTTATATGGTTCTTTCATCTATAGTCTCCTAGGTTTTTCTACTCTATCTCATAGAAAAATGATTTGAGCAGATACCCTTATTCCAGCAATGTAATACTTACTAGGCTACAGGCTATTAGTTCTGTAAAATCACTAGATCAACTACTTGTCTGAATGCGAAGCTTTGTATAAATAGTCCCAAAACTGACCACAGATTTTGGTGTACACTGTGCAAAGAAATAAAACTGCCAATCAGTTATGGGGGCAGGTTATAGAAAGCTCATAAATATGGAAGACTAATGGCAGTATGGGTACTAGTCCACTAGTGATTGTCTTCAGTTGATAAAACAATGATTTTGTTAAAACTACAGCAATCATCCTAGTAAGTGACACATCACTGTTATCACTGTCTTTGTCTCTAAACCATGCTGCTCTCAGACTATGTGGCAGAAAACTGGTGACAAATTACCTTTAAAACATTACAAGTAGAATTCAAGTAATATTTATATACTATCATATTCTTACCTTAAAAGAAATTTCATATTGCTCTCCTCCCCAAATTTCTAAACCAGGATCATAACCTCCTAACTCCCAAAACCATTTTCGATCAACTGCAAACAATCCGCCAGCCATAACTGGTGATCTAAGGTGTAAAAAAAATAGATACAAGTTAGATAAATTCAATGTATTCACAAAAAAAGTATACGTAATGACTACATGGTAACATAGTTAGTAAGGCCGAAAAAAGACATTTGTCCATCCAGTTCAGCCTATATTCCATCAGAATAAATCCCCAGATCTACGTCCTTCTACAGAACCTAATAACTGTAAGATTAATTTTGTTTGGTTGGTTGAAATGATTTCAAGTAGGTAGGGGAATAGAACATTCAAGCTTTGTGTTCATGTGCATGAACTTTTACACTGACCATGGATAAATCAGTGGAGCCTAGCAAAAAGTTTTTGTTACAGAGTAATATAGGTTGAATTAACCCCTTTCTGACCTCGGACGGTATAGTACGTCCGAGGTCAGATCCCCTGCTTTGATGCGGGCTCCGGCGGTGAGCCCACACCAAAGCCGGGACATGTCAGCAGTCTTGAACAGCTGACATGTGCCCGTAATAGGCGCGAGCAGAATCGCGATCTGCCCGCGCCTATTAACTAGTTAAATGCCGCTGTCAAACGCAGACAGCGACATTTAACTACCGCTTCCGGCCGGGCGGCCGGAAATGACGTCATCGCCGACCCCCGTCACATGATCGGGGGTCGGCGATGCTTCAGAATTGTAACCATAGAGGTCCTTGAGACCTCTATGGTTACTGATCGCCGGCAGCTGTGAGCGCCACCCTGTGGTTGGCGCTCACAGCACACCTGATTTTCAGCTACATAGCAGCGAACAGCAGATCGCTGCTATGTAGCAGAGGCGATCATGCTGTGCCTGCTTCTAGCCTCCCATGGAGGCTATTGAAGCATGACAAAAGTAAGAAAAAAAAGTTCAAATAAATGTGAAAAAAATAAAAAAAATATAAAAGTTTAAATCACCCCCCTTTCGCCCCAATCAAAATAAATCAATAAAAAAAATATCAAATCTACGCATATTTGATATCGCCACGCTCAGAATTGCCCGATCTATCAGCTAAAAAAAAGCATTAACCTGATCGCTAAACGGCGTAGCGAGAAAAAAATTTGAAACGCCAGAATTTCGTTTTTTTGGTCGCCGCGACATTGCATTAAAATGCAATAACGGGCGATCAAAAGAATGTATCTGCACCAAAATGCTATCATTAAAAACATCATCTCAGCACGCAAAAAATAAGCCCTCAACCGACCCCAGATCATGAAAAATGGAGACACTACAGGTATCGGAAAATGGCGCATTTTTTTTTTTTTAGCAAAGTTTGGAATTTTTTTTCACCACTTAGGTAAAAAATTACCTAGTCATGTTAGGTGTCTATGAACTCGTACTGACCTGGAGAATCATAATGGCAGGTTAGTTTTAGCATTTAGTGAACCTAGTAAAAAAAGCCAAACAAAAAACAAGTGTGGGATTGGACTTTTTTTGCAATTTCACGCACTTGGATTTTTTCCCCGTTTTCTAGTAAACGACATGCTAAAACCAATGATGTTGTTCAAAAGTACAACTCGTCCCGCAAAAAATAAGCCCTCACATGGCCAAATTGACGGAAAAATTAAAAAGTTATGGCTCTGGGAAGGAGAGGAGTGAAAAACGAACACGGAAAAATGAAAAATCCCAAGGTCATGAAGGGGTTAAGATATACAGTACAGATCAAAAGTTTGGACACACTTTCTCATTTAAAGATTTTGCTGTATTTTCATGACTATGAAAATTGTAACTCACACTGAAGGCATCAAAACTATGAATTAACACACGTGGAATTATATACTTAACAAAAAATTGTGAAACAACTGAAAATATGTCTTATATTTTAGGTTCTTCAAAGTAGCCACATTTTGCTTTGATGACTGCTTTGCACACTCTTGACATTCTCTTCATGAGCTTCAAGAGGTAGTCACCGGAAATGGTTTTCACTTCACAAGTGTGCCCTGTCAGGTTTAATAAGTGGGATTTCTTGCCTTATAAATGGGGTGGGACCATCAGTTGTGTTTTGCAGAAGTCTGGTGGATACACAGCTCATAGTCCTACTAAATAGACTGTTAGAATTTGTATTAAGGCATGAAAAAAGCAGCTAAGTAAAGAAAAGCAAGTGGCCATCATTACTTTAAGAAAAGATGGTCAGTCAGTGTTGAAAATTGGGAAAACTTTGAAAGTGTCCCCAAGTAGAGTTGCAAAAACCATCAAGTGCTACAAAGAAACTGACTCACATGAGGACCGCCCCAGGAAAGGAAGACCAAGAGTCACCTCTGCTTCTGAGTATAAGTTTATCCGAGTTACCAGCATCAGAAATCACAGGTTAACAGCAGCTCAGATTGGAGACTAGGTCAATGCCACACAGAGTTCTAGCAGCAGACACATCTCTACAACATCTGTTAAGAGGAGACTTTGTGCAGCAGGCCTTCATGGTAAAATAGCTGCTAGGAAACCACTGCTAAGGACAGGCAACAAGCAGAAGAGACTTGTTTGGGCTAAAGAACACAAGGAATGGACATTAGACCAGTGGAAATCTGTGCTTTGGTCTGATGAGTTCAAATTTGAGATCTTGGTTCCAACCACCGTGTCTTTGTGCGACGCAGAAAAAGTGAATGGATGGACTCTACATGCCTGGTTCCCACCATGAAGCATGGAGGAGGTGTGATGGTGTGGGGGTTCTTGGGTGGTGACACTGTTGGCTATTTATTCAAAATTGTAGGCATACTGAACCAGCATGGCTGCGACAGCATCTTGCAGTAGCATGCTATTACATCCAGTTTGCTTTTAGTTGGATCATCATTTATTTTTCAACATGACAATGACCCCAAACAGACCTCCAGGCTGTGTAAGGGATAATTGACCAAGAAGGAGAGTGATGGGTTGCTACACCAGATGACCTGGCCTCCACAGTCACCAGACCTGAACCCAATCAAGATTGTTTGTTGTGAGCTGGACCGCAGAGTGAAGGCAAAAGGGCCAACAAGTGCTAAGCATCTCTGGGAACTTGTTGGAAGACCATTTCTGGTGACTACCTCTTGAAGCTCATCAAGAGAATGCAAAGAGTGTTCAAAGCAGTCATCAAAGCAAAAGGTGGCTACTTTGAAGAACCTAGAATATAAGACATAATTTCAGTTGTTTCACACTTTTTTGTTAAAGGGACACTGTCACCAGAATTTGGAGGGAACAATCTTCAGCCATAGGGGCGGGGTTTTCGGGTGTTTGATTCACCCTTTCCTTACCCGCTGGCTGCATGCTGGCTGCAATATTGGATTGAAGTTCATTCTCTGTCCTCCGTAGTACATGCCTGCACAAGGCATGTACATCAGATACCAAAATATCTTACTAAACTGCTGACAATGGATGATATAAAATGATATTTATTGTTAATATTATTCATATAAAGTAATAAAAACACATTTTGATTTAAAAATGGTTTTGCAAAAAAATCTACAGACAATGGCAGTTTGGTAATTAACATTCATAGTAAAGTCTATGTAGATGTAAATTGAATTTCTTAAATGATTTTTGCAAAAGTGTTAAAAAAATTAATTTTGGGGCTTTTCATGACATGATTGAATTAACACCTCCAAACTCCATCCACTAATGGTGGCGTTTTGGACGCAGTAAACAGTGACTGAGCTATGATGTTTCTGCAATTCCTTTAAAATTACTGAGTTGCAGAATCATCGTAATAATGCAAAGTAAATTGTTTGCCTAACTCCCAAGTTCTTCTTTATTACAAGTTATTAGGAGCTTTGGGTCTAAAACAGAAACAAATATATGTCCTAACCAAACCTACTTCTCATCTCTCATATCCTCCCTGTCTCACACCCCTAAACAGTTATTCAACACCTTTAATTCTCTCCTCCGTCCCCGAGCACCTCCTCCCTCCCACTCATCTCAGCTGAAGACTTTGCCTCATTTTTCAAACAGAAGATTGATAACATCAGAGACAGCTTTGGTTGAAAACCCCCAGAGCCTTTCCTCCTAACTGCCGAGCCCTCCACCTCCAAAACAAACTTCTTCAACATTACAGATGATCGACTCTCCACTCTACTCTCAGGATCGCATCTCATCACCTGTGCACTTGACCCAATCCCATCCCACTTCATCCCAAACCTCGCCACAGTCTTTATCCCAACCCTAACCCATCTCTTCAACCTATCAGTAACAACTGGTGTTTTCCCCTCAAGCTTTAAACATGCCTCAATCACACCTATCCTCAAATAGCCCTCTCTCGACCCATCCTCTGTATCTAGGTATCGCCTTATATTTCTTTTTCCCTTATGCCTCAAAACTACTGGAACAAAACGACCATTTTAAATTGTCCTCCCATCTCTCTTCCTGCTCCTTCTTCGACCGCTTACAATCTGGCTTTCGGTTACTCCGCTCCACTGAAACTACCCTAACTAAGGTCACCAATGACCTATGGACCGCCAAGACCAAGCGACACTACTCTGTCCTCCTCCACCTGGACCTGTCCTCTGCATTTTACACAGTGGACCATTCCCTATTATTGCAGACTCTCTCATCCCTTGGCATCACATACTTGGCCCTATCCTGGATCTCATCATACCTAACAGACCAATTAGCGTCTCCCACTTGCACACCATCTCCTCACCTCGCCCCTGTCTGTCGGAGTCCCGCCAGGTTCAGTCCTAGAGCCCCTGCTCTTCTCCATTTACACCTTTGGCCTGGGACAGCTCATAGAATCTCATGGCTTTCAATATCACCTCTATGTTGATGACACACAGATCTACATTTCTGGACCAGATATCACCACCCTTCTAACCAGAATCCCTCAATGTCTGTCCGCTATTTCATCCTTCTTCTCCTCTAGATTTCTAAAACTTAACATGGACAAAACAGAATTCATCATCTTTCCCCCATCTCACGCGACCCCCCAATGGACCTCTCCATTAAAGTAAACAGCTGCCACTCTCCCCAGTCCCACAAGCTCGCTGCCTTGGGGTAATATTTGACACTGATCTCTTTCAAACCACAAATACAAGACCTTTACACTTCCTGCCGACTTGAACTCAAAAATATTTCACTAATCTGTACATTGCTAAACCAAGAATCTGAAAAAACCCTAGTCCATGCCCTCATCATCTCCCACCTTGACTACTCTGGCCTCCCCTCGAACACTCCGGCACCCCTCCAATCTATTCTGAACTCTGCTGCCTGACTAATCCACCTATCCCCCTCTATTCCCTGGGATCTCCCCTCTGTCAATCCCTTCACTGGCTCTCCATTGCCCAGAGACTCCAGTACAAAACCCTAACCATGACATACAAAGCCATCCACAACTTGTGTCCTCTGTATATCTGTGACCTCCTCTCCAGGTATTTACCTGCATGCAACCTCCGATCCTCACAAGATCTCCTTCTCTTATCTCCTCTTCCCACAAACGCATACAAGATTTCTCTTGTGCATCACCTCTCCTCTGGAACTCTCTACCACAACATATCAGACTCTCGCCTACCATGAAAACCTTCAAAACGAACCTGTAGACCTACCTCTTCCGACAAGCTTACAACCTGCAGTAACCACCGATCAACCAACCCACTGCACGACCAGTTCTACCCTCACCTACTCTATCCTCACCCATCTGTTATAGATTGTGACCCCTCGCGGTCAGGCTCCTCTGTCCTCCTGTGCCAGTCGTGACTTGTATTGTTTAAGGTTATTGTACTTGTTTTTATTATGTATACCCCTCCTCACATGTAAAGCACCATGGAATAAATGGAGCTAGAATAATAAATATTAATAATAATAATAATAATAATAATAATAAACACTTACTAAACAACAGTATAATTTCCATGGAAATGTCAAGTGGTATTTTGACAAAGGTGTGTCACATAAGCAAGGATGATGACTCAAGAGAAAGTTTGACACACGTGCTTCTCACAAAATTTAAATATCATCAAAAAGTTAATTTATTTCAGTTCTTCAATAGAAAAAGTGAAACTCATATATTATATAGAGTTATTATAAACAGAATGATCTATTTCAAGTGTTTATTTCGGTTAATGTTGATGATTATGGCTTACAGCAATTAAAAGCCTAAAAGTAATTATATCAGCAAATTAGAATGCTTTATAGCACCAACTTGAAAAATTATTTTAAAATCCAAAATGTTCAATGTGGCATGGCATGGAGGCGATCAGCCTATGGCACTACTGAGCTGTAGGTTGCTTTGATAGTGGCCTTCAGCTTATCTGCATTGTTGGCTCTGGTGTCTCTCATCTTCATCTTGACAATACCACATAGATTCTCTATGGGGTTAAGGTCAGGTGAGTTTACTGGCCAATCAAGCACAGTGATACTGTTTAAACCAGGTATTGGTACTTTGGCAGTGTGGACAGGTGTGAAGTCCTGCTGGAGAATGAAATTTCCATTTCTAAAAATCTTGTCAGCAGAAGGAAGCATGAAGTGCTCTAAAATGTCCTAGTAGATGGCTGTGCTGACTTTGGTCTTGATAAAACACAGAGGACCTACACCAGCAGATGACATGGCTCCCCAAGCCATCACTGATTGTGGAAAATTCACACCAGACCTCAACCAGCTTTGATTGTGTGCCTCTCCACTCTTCCTCCAGACTCTGGGACCTTGATTTTGAAATGAAAGTCAAAATTCACTTTCTTTGTGAAGTGTGTCAATGACTGCCTTCTGGACATCTCTCAAGTGAGCATTGTTCCCCATAATTGTGGAGCCTACTGAATTAGACTAAGGGACTTTTTTTAAACACTTAAGAAGCCTTTGCAGGTGTTTCTTTGTTAATTTTCCTAATCTACTGAGATAATGACTTTTGGGTTTTCATTGGCTGTAAGCCATAATCATCAACATTATAAACACTTGAAATAGATCACTCTGTTTCTAATGACTCTCTATATAATATATGAGTTTCGCTTTTTGTATTGGAGAACTGAAATAAAGTAACTTTTTGATGATATTCTAATTTTGTGAGAAGCACCTGTATCTTTACATAGAAATTCAGTTTTAATAGTATTCACATTTATATTTTTCCTTTTTTCTTCGCATCTAATTAGTTTCATGTCATGTTAGACTTGGGACAGCTAAGGAGGTGATCAATAAATGAAATACTACAGAAAAATAATTTCTTCCTTTCATATGACTTCTAGTCAATAGATCACCAGCACAGATGACAAATACAATTTAAATGGTTTGTCTGCTCCTACACCAACTGTACTGGCTCAACTTTAAATGTGACTGCTGGAAACATTTGCAATCATATTTTGATTATACTCTGATCTTGGTGACATTGGCTGTCAAGTTTGCAATAGTTCTTGGGATAAAACTGACAGGAAACAGTGCACAGATGACAATCAAGTGCAATGACATTGGCAGTCTTACAGAACATCAAATGTCTTCAAGCTCCTTCTGTGTCTCATTTTCTTTTGCCAACATGCTCTAATTGTAATGCAAACATGAACACCTTGGAAAGCATACACTGGGTACATGGTCACTAAATGGCTTGTTTGCCTATGTTTTCAAAATATCATTTTGAATCTAGTTTTTAGTGCACAGAAACCTGTTTAATTAATTTGATTGTTATATAAATTAACTATTAAAAAATATTTGTGTAAAAAATTAAACTACCGTTAATTAAACTGGGTTAGTTTATTAATCAAATAACTGAACTCTTGTCAGCTAAGCCTAATTATGGACTTCCAGGGAGAAAGTGGCTGCAGTTCAGTGCAGTGGCCCTGTTCACTTGTCGAAGCTCTTCATGGAAATATACGTGTACATTAGAGTTGAGCGACCTTGACCTTTTTAGAGTCGAGCCGGGTTTTGCGAAACCCGACTATGTCCAAAGTCGGGTCGAGTGAAATCGGCCGATTATGACGTAAAGTCGGGATCGACCGAAACACGAAACCCAATGCAAGTCAATGGGGCAGCATAGTCGGCAGTGAGTGGGGGCCAGGAAAACACCTAGAGTGCCCATTTTAATGTCAAAACCATCCATTCTTCTTAATGAAGCTTGTCAAGCGTAATTTACCTTATAATAATTGGAAGGCATTTGAAATTGGGGGTCATTTGGCTAAAGTTGTGGGGGGTAGGGCTGGTTCAAGTAATTAGTGGGCCCAGGAAATCTGGACCACGTCACGGCAGTGGAGCAGGGAGAGGTAAGTATTTCAACTTTGCAAGTGCTGTGAACCTGAGCAAGCAGGGGGGGCCCACTCGTTGGCATTGGCACTGGCACAGGGCCCCTCAAAGTACAGCGGTGTGTTTGCACGGCGGGGGCGCCTCCCACCGGCAGCAACACTTTTGCGTACTATGAGAGGCCCTGTGCCAGTGACGTCGCCAACTAGTATTCCTCCCCCCACCTGATGAAGGAACCTGCACTTTCATCTGCACCTTCCTCTTTGTCCCCGTGTAAGGTGGTATGGTATGCGGGAAGAGCAACCTGACTTTCAGCAGGGTCACAATGTTGTTGTGTAGCGTGCACGGGGAATGTTGCGTTATGGGTCAATGTACCAGCAGACTCATCTATCACTGGCTGGGCAATGGGCACGATGAAGTGGAAACACAGATATAGGCCCAAAGAAGAAAGTGGGCTAAATGCAGTTCAAAATTGGTAACACAGGAATAACCAGGGGGCATTGCAGTGGAGGACAACTGGAATGAGAGGCTGACACAGAGAGTAGGGCCAAATCAGTAAGTAGTCGAAATGCAGTTCAAAATTGGCAACCGTAGTAAACAGGCGGCACAGCTTTGTTCAGTGGAGGAGAACAGCAAGGAGTGGCAGACACCGATAGTAGGCCCCAACCCAACTAGTAGGCCAAATGCAGTCTAACATTAACAACTACTTAACGAGAGGCTGAAAATGGTATTTCAGGACAGGAAACCAGGAGAACAGCAAGGAGTGGCAGACACCGATAGTAGGCCCCAAACCAACTAGTACGCCAAATGCAGTTGTTCCATTTAACCACAATTTAATGAGAGCCTGAAGATAGAAGCTCAGGAAAGGCAACCTGGGGAACACCTTGGAGTGTAACACACCATCTCTCTCCACCCCATACCCATTTTGTAGGCCTAATGCTGTGTACTTTTCTACAACTACTAAACGAGAGTCGGAAGACCGAAGCAATGGCAAGGAAACCTGGGGAACACCTTGGAGTGTAACACACCATCTCTCTCCACCCCATACCCAATTTGTAGGCCTAATGCAGCCTACTTTCCGACACCTACTAAACGAGAGCATGAAGATCGAAGCTCAGGAAAGGCAACCTGGGGAACACCTTGGAGTGTAACACACCATCTCTCTCCACCCCATACCCATTTTTTAGGCCTAATGCAGTGTACTTTTCTACAACTACTAAACGAGAGTCGGAAGACCGAAGCAATGGCAAGGAAACCTGGGGAACACCTTGGAGTGTAACACACCATCTCTCTCCACCCCATTCCCCATTTTTTAGGCCTAATGCAGCCTACTTTCCGACACCTACTAAACGAGAGCATGAAGATCGAAGCTCAGGAAAGGCAACCTGGGGAACACCTTGGAGTGTAACACACCATCTCTCTCCACCCCATACCCATTTTGTAGGCCTAATGCTGTGTACTTTTCCACCAACTACTAAACGAGAGCCGGAAGATCGAAGCTCATGAAAGGCAACCCGGGGAACACCTTGGAGTGTAACACAACCTCTCTCTACACCACGAAAGGGCTGATTCTTAGGAAGGAAGGCTGTTGTAAATAAGCATTGCGCGTCCGAGGGTGATTATATTCTTATTCGGTATCTACTCACCCTCGGACGCGCCATGCTTCTTGATTTGTAATTAATGTTTATTTGCAATGTGCTTTTGACTTACTCAATTATTTTTTTAATTATTGATTTTATTAAATTAATAGTTTAACATCTTATTGGAAATAATTTAAAGGAGACGCGACAGGACAACACTCGGTGGATGCCATATCTGTGTTAACAACTCCAAAAAACTTTCAGTTAACTTCTTGCAGGAGAAAGAAATTGTAGCTGTTGGACCTTTGTAGTACAGTTCCAGATATTTGTTGTGTGTTTGTTTTGATTGTTAAAATGTCTGCATTTGAGATCTCAACACGATCTTATTTTTTATAATCAAATTAATTTTTTAAATATTTTATTAGGTTGGTTCAAGGGGTACACGGGCCGCAGTAGACAGGTCAGTGGAGGCCTAGTGGAAGGAGGGACCGCAGATGCGCCACTGTTTCACCCATACACAATTAGTAGGCCTAATGCAGCGTAGTTTCCAACAGCTACTAAACGAGAGCCGGAAGATCGAAGCTCAGGAAAGGCAACCTGGGGAACACCTTGGAGTGTAACACAACCTCTCTCTACACCACGGAAGGGCTGATTCTTAGGAAGGAAGGCTGTTGTAAATAAGCATTGCGCGTCCGAGGGTGATTATATTCTTATTCGGTATCTACTCACCCTCGGACGCGCCATGCTTCTTGATTTGTAATTAATGTTTATTTGCAATGTGCTTTTGACTTACTCAATTATTTTTTTAATTATTGATTTTATTAAATTAATAGTTTAACATCTTATTGGAAATAATTTAAAGGAGACGCGACAGGACAACACTCGGTGGATGCCATATCTGTGTTAACAACTCCAAAAAACTTTCAGTTAACTTCTTGCAGGAGAAAGAAATTGTAGCTGTTGGACCTTTGTAGTACAGTTCCAGATATTTGTTGTGTGTTTGTTTTGATTGTTAAAATGTCTGCATTTGAGATCTCAACACGATCTTATTTTTTATAATCAAATTAATTTTTTAAATATTTTATTAGGTTGGTTCAAGGGGTACACGGGCCGCAGTAGACAGGTCAGTGGAGGCCTAGTGGAAGGAGGGACCGCAGATGCGCCACTGTTTCACCCATACACAATTAGTAGGCCTAATGCAGCGTAGTTTCCAACAGCTACTAAACGAGAGCCGGAAGATCGAAGCTCAGGAAAGGCAACCTGGGGAACACCTTGGAGTGTAACACAACCTCTCTCTACACCACGGAAGGGCTGATTCTTAGGAAGGAAGGCTGTTGTAAATAAGCATTGCGCGTCCGAGGGTGATTATATTCTTATTCGGTATCTACTCACCCTCGGACGCGCCATGCTTCTTGATTTGTAATTAATGTTTATTTGCAATGTGCTTTTGACTTACTCAATTATTTTTTTAATTATTGATTTTATTAAATTAATAGTTTAACATCTTATTGGAAATAATTTAAAGGAGACGCGACAGGACAACACTCGGTGGATGCCATATCTGTGTTAACAACTCCAAAAAACTTTCAGTTAACTTCTTGCAGGAGAAAGAAATTGTAGCTGTTGGACCTTTGTAGTACAGTTCCAGATATTTGTTGTGTGTTTGTTTTGATTGTTAAAATGTCTGCATTTGAGATCTCAACACGATCTTATTTTTTATAATCAAATTAATTTTTTTTATATTTAATGATGTTGGTTCAAGGGGTACACGGGCAGCAATAGACAGGTCAGTGGAGGCCTAGTGGAAGGAGTGACGGCAGACAGGCATCAAAGGCCTAACATTGGGCTGGCTGTAGGCAAGTTAAAATTGGTTCCAGGGGAACACGGCCATCAGTGGCCTGGTCAGTGTAGTTGTAGTTGAAAGAACGGGACGCAGACAGGCTTCGAAGGCCTAACATAACAAACTTGGGCTGGCTGTAGGCACTTTTAAATTTGTTCCAGGGGTATATGGGCAGCAGTGTATGGTCAGTGGAAGTCTAGTGGAAGGAGTGACCGCAGACAGGCTTCCAAGGCCTAACATAACAAACTTGGGCTGGCTGTAGGCACTTTTAAATTGGTTCCAGGGGTACACGGGCAGCAGTGGTCTGGTCAGTGGAAGTCTAGTGGAAGGAGTGACCGCAGACAGGCTTCCAAGGCCTAACATAACAAACTTGGGCTGGCTGTAGGCACTTTTAAATTGGTTCCAGGGGTACACGGGCAGCAGTGGTCTGGTCAGTGGAAGTCTAGTGGAAGGAGTGACCGCAGACAGGCTTCCAAGGCCTAACATAACAAACTTGGGCTGGCTGTAGGCACTTTTAAATTGGTTGCAGGGGTACACGGGCAGCAGTGGTCTGGTCAGTGGAAGTCTAGTGGAAGGAGTGACCGCAGACAGGCTTCGAAGGCCTAACATAACAAAATTGGGCTGACTGTAGGCACTTTTAAATTGGTTCCAGGGTAACACGGCCAGCAGTGGCCTGGTCAGTGTAGTAGTTGTAGAAAGAAGGGACCGCAGACAGGCTTCGAAGGCCTAACATAACAAAAATGTCAAAACAATGGTATTGTCAGTGCCAGGCATTGAAGGATGTCAGCGCCTAGACTACACATTGGTGAAGCTGTGAGAGATAATTTTGCTAGTGGTAGAGCACTGTTTGAGCTGGGGGGGGGAACTGTCTTGTGGCCGGCGGTACAGGCACAGGGCCCCTCATATTACAACGGTGTGTCTGACGTTGGGTGCGCACCACCACCGCCAGAGACACTTTATTGTACTATGAGGGACCCAGTGGCAGTGCCGTCGACCAAAAGCGGCCACACCCACCTCTTCAGACAAACAGCACTCTCAAGGGTCCAAGCGCAAAGTGGCGATAGCACGGCCCCGTGTGGGGAGTTTGGCCATTTCGTGAGGTGGAAACATGTCGTATGCTGGACAATCAGGTGAAGAAAATTACGAGATTGGAAAAGTCATTCAGAATAGTCCACAGGCAAGACCTTTTCATAGGAAAGCTAGGTGTCAGCCGGGCAGGGTGGGGCAAAAGATTTTGAAATCCAGTTGTAGTTCATTTTAATGAAGGTTAGATCATCTACATTTTGGGTAGCCAGACGAGTCCTTTTTTCTGTTAGTATTGAACCTGCAGCACTGAATACTCTTTCTGATAGGACACTAGCTGCCGGGCAAGCAAGCTCCTGCAATGCATATTCTGCCAATTCTGGCCAGGTGTCTAATTTGGATGCCCAGTAATCAAATGGGAATGACGGTTGAGGGAGAACGTCGATAAGGGATGAAAAATAGTTTGTAACCATACTGGACAAATGTTGTCTCCTGTCACTTTGAATTGATGCTGCAGTACCTGTCCTGTCTGCGGTCATAGAAAAATCACTCCACAACCTGGTCAGAAAACCCCTCTGGCCAACGCCACTTCTGATTTCTGCCCCTCTAACACCTCTGGTCTGCTGGCCCCTGGAGCTCGTGTGAGAACGATCACGGGCGCTGTGTGCAGGGAATGCCAGAAGCAAACGGTCAACAAGAGTTGATTGTTTTGTTGGTAATATTAGTTCCAAGTTCTCATGTGGCATAATATTTTGCAATTTGCCTTTATAGCGAGGATCAAGGAGGCAGGCCAACCAGTAATCGTCATCGTTCATCATTTTTGTAATGCGTGTGTCCCTTTTGAGGATACGCAAGGCATAATCCGCCATGTGGGCCAAAGTTCCCGTTGTCAAATCTGCGGTTGTGCTTGGTTGAGGGGCAGTTGCAGGCAAATCTACGTCACTTGTGTCCCTCAAAAAACCAGAACCCGGCCTTGCCACGCCACCAATTTCCCGTGCCCCCGGGAAAGCTTCCTCATTAAAAATATACTCATCCCCATCATCCTCCTCATCCTCCACCTCCTCTTCGCCCGGTACCTCGTCATGTACACTGCCCTGACCAGACAATCGCTGACTGTCATCAAGGCTTTCCTCTTCCTCTGGTGCAGACGCCTGATCCTTTATGTGCGTCAAACTTTGCATCAGCAGACGCATTAGGGGGATGCTCATGCTTATTATGGCGTTGTCTGCACTAACCAGCCGTGTGCATTCCTCAAAACACTGAAGGACTTGACACATGTCTTGAATCTTCGACCACTGCACACCTGACAACTCCATGTCTGCCATCCTACTGCCTGCCCGTGTATGTGTATCCTCCCACAAAAACATAACAGCCCGCCTCTGTTCGCACAGTCTCTGAAGCATGTGCAGTGTTGAGTTCCACCTTGTTGCAACGTCTATGATTAGGCGATGCTGGGGAAGGTTCAAAGAACGCTGATAGGTCTGCATACGGCTGGAGTGTACAGGCGAACGGCGGATATGTGCGCAAAGTCCACGCACTTTGAGGAGCAGGTCGGATAACCCCGGATAACTTTTCAGGAAGCACTGCACCACCAGGTTTAAGGTGTGAGCCAGGCAAGGAATGTGTTTCAGTTGGGAAAGGGAGATGGCAGCCATGAAATTCCTTCCGTTATCACTCACTACCTTGCCTGCCTCAAGATCTACAGTGCCCAGCCACGACTGCGTTTCTTGCTGCAAGAACTCGGACAGAACTTCCGCGGTGTGTCTATTGTCGCCCAAACACTTCATAGCCAATACAGCCTGCTGACGTATGCCAGTAGCTGCCCCATAATGGGAGACCTGGTGTGCAACAGTGGCAGGTGCGGATGGAGTGTTTGTGCGACTGCGGTCTGTGGACGAGCTCTTGCTTCTGCAGGAGGACGAGGAGGAGGAGGAGGAGGAGGAGGGGGTGCGAACGGCTACAGACAACTGTTTACTAGACCGTGGGCTAGGCAGAACTGTCCCAAACTTGCTGTCCCCTGTGGACCCTGAATCCACCACATTTACCCAGTGTGCCGTGATGGACACGTAACGTCCCTGGCCATGCCTACTGGTCCATGCATCTGTTGTCAGGTGCACCTTTGTGCTCACAGATTGCCTGAGTGCATGGACGATGCGCTCTTTAACATGCTGGTGGAGGGCTGGGATGGCTTTTCTGGAAAAAAAGTGTCGACTGGGTAGCTCGTAGCGTGGTACAGCGTAGTCCATCAGGTCTTTGAAAGCTTCGCTTTCAACTAACCGGTAGGGCATCATCTCTAACGAGATTAGTCTAGCTATGTGGGCGTTCAAACCCTGTGTACGCGGATGCGAGGCTAAGTATTTCCTTTTTCTAACCATAGTCTCATGTAGGGTGAGCTGGACTGGAGAGCTGGAGATCGTGGAACTAGCGGGGGTGCCGGTGGACATGGCAGACTGAGAGACGGTGGGAGATGGTATTGTTGCCGCCGGTGCCCTAGATGCAGTGTTTCCTACTACGAAACTGGTGATTCCCTGACCCTGACTGCTTTGGCCTGGCAAAGATACCTGCACAGATACAGCAGGTGGTGCGCTAAATGGTGGTCCTACACTGCCGGAAGGGATGTTGCGTTGATGACTAGCTTCATTGGCCGAGGGTGCAACAACCTTAAGGGACGTTTGGTAGTTAGTCCAAGCTTTCAAATGCATGGTGGTTAAATGTCTATGCATGCAACTAGTATTGAGACTTTTCAGATTCTGACCTCTGCTTAAGGAAGTAGAACATTTTTGACAGATGACTTTGCGCTGATCAATTGGATGTTGTTTAAAAAAATGCCAGACTGCACTCTTTCTAGCATCGGATACCTTTTCAGGCATTGCAGACTGAGCTTTAACCGGATGGCCACGCTGTCCTCCACCAGGTTTTGGCTTTGCCACGCGTTTTGGGCAAGATACGGGCCCGGCAGATGGAACCTGTGGCGATGTTGATGCCTGCTGCGGCCCCTCCTCCTCCTCTGCTTCAGAACTGCTGCCGCCTGCACCCTGTTCCCCCAATGGCTGCCAATCGGGGTCAAGAACTGGGTCATCTAATAACTCTTCTTGTACCTCCTGCGCAACTTCGTCTGTGTCACCGTGTCGTTCGGTGGTATAGCGTTCGTGATGGGGCAACATAGTCTCATCAGGGTCTGATTCTTGATCAGCACCCTGCGAGGGCAATGTTGTGGTCTGAGTCAAAGGACCAGCATAGTAGTCTGGCTGTGGCTGTGCGTCAGTGCACTCCATGTCAGATTCAATTTGTAATGGGCATGGACTGTTAACTGCTTCACTTTCTAAGCCAGGGACGGTATGTGTAAAGAGCTCCATGGAGTAACCCGTTGTGTCGCCTGCTGCATTCTTCTCTGTTGTTGTTTTTGCTGAAGAGGACAAGGAAGTGACTTGTCCCTGACCGTGAACATCCACTAACGACGCGCTGCTTTTACTTTTACCAGTTTCACGAGATGAGGCAAAAGAGCTAGAGGCTGAGTCAGCAAGATAAGCCAAAACTTGCTCTTGCTGCTCCGGCTTTAAAAGCGGTTTTCCTAATCCCAGAAAAGGGAGCGTTCGAGGCCTTGTGTAGCCGGACGACGAACCTGGCTCCACAGCTCCAGACTTAGGTGCAATATTTTTTTCCCCACGACCACCTGATGCTCCACCACTAACACTACCCTCATTACCAGCTGACAATGAACGCCCCCGGCCACGACCTCTTCCACTAGACTTCCTCATTGTTTTAAAAACGTAACCAAACTAACGTTATTTGTTGCAGTCACACAACTTACACGGTGAGCTATAACTTCAGTATGATTTAGCTACCCCTTTACAGGTTGGTGAGACCACAGCGAAAATCAGGCCCAATGTTACACACTCTTTTTTTGGTGGCTGCAAATTAGAGAGATGCCCCACACGCAGGACTGTCACTGAAGCACAAATGTTAATATTAATGTCACACTATTATTTTTTTTTTATTTTTATTTTTTTCAGGAACACTTTAGAAACCCCCCCCAAAAAAAAAAATAGATTTTTGCAGGGAGAATTTAGAAAACAAATGTAACAAACTATATGCTTTCTATGGGCCACTGAGTGAGAGATGACGCACACAGGAATCAGGAGTGGCACACAAGCCCAGAGGCCAATATTTTTCTACCAATGATTGATGGAGTTATTTTCTCTGGTAGATTTTAGAACCCAAATCAAGGAAAAAAAATGTAGGCTTTCTATGGACCACAATTGGAGAGAGAGAGAGAGAGAGAGAGATGGCACACCCAGGAGTCAAGACTAGCACACAAGCAGAAAGGCCAATATTAATCTCCCATTTTTTTGGGGGTTTTGTTTTTTTTTTTTGTTTTTTTTTTTTTTCAGGGAGACTTTAGAAAAAAAAATAATAAAAAAAATATGATTTTATCAGGAAGAATTTAGAAACCAAATAAAATAAAATGATTTTTTCAGGGAGAATTTATAAAACAAATAAAAACAAAAATAGGCGTTCTATGGCCCACTGACTGAGAGATGACGCACACAGGAGTCAGGAGTGGCACACAAGCCCAGAGGCCAATATTTTTCTACCAATGATTGATGTAGTTATTTTCTCTGGTAGATTTTGGAACCCAAATCAAGGAAAAAAAATATAGGCTTTCTATGGACCACAATTGGAGAGAGAGAGAGAGAGAGAGAGAGATGGCACACCCAGGAGTCAAGACTGGCACACAAGCAGAAAGGCCAATATTAATCTCCCACTGTTTTTTTTGTTTGTTTTTTTTTTTTTTTTTTCAGGGAGACTTTAGAAAAAAAAATAATAAAAAAAATATGATTTTATCAGGAAGAATTTAGAAACCAAATAAAATAAAATGATTTTTTCAGGGAGAATTTATAAAACAAATAAAAACAAAAATAGGCGTTCTATGGCCCACTGACTGAGAGATGACGCACACAGGAGTCAGGAGTGGCACACAAACCCAGAGGCCAATATTTTTCTACCAATGATTGATGTAGTTATTTTCTCTGGTAGATTTTAGAACCCAAATCAAGGAAAAAAAATATAGGCTTTCTATGGACCACAATTGGAGAGAGAGAGAGAGAGAGAGAGAGAGAGAGAGAGAGAGATGGCACACCCAGGAGTCAAGACTGGCACACAAGCAGAAAGGCCAATATTAATCTCCCACTTTTTTTTTTGGTTGTTTTTTTTTTTTTTTTTTCAGGGAGACTTTAGAAAAAAAAATAATAAAAAAAATATGATTTTATCAGGAAGAATTTAGAAACCAAATAAAATAAAATGATTTTTTCAGGGAGAATTTAGAAAACAAATAAAACCAAAAATAGGCGTTCTATGGCCCACTGACTGAGAGATGACGCACCCAGGAGTCAAGACTGGCACACAAGCAGAAAGGCCAATATTAATCTCCCACTGTTTTTTTTTTTTTTTTTCAGGGAGACTTTAGAAAAAAAAATAATAAAAAAAATATGATTTTATCAGGAAGAATTTAGAAACCAAATAAAATAAAATGATTTTTTCAGGGAGAATTTAGAAAACAAATAAAACCAAAAATAGGCGTTCTATGGCCCACTGACTGAGAGAGAGAGAGAGATGGAACGCTTAGTACTGGCACACAAGCCCAAAGGGCAATATTAATCTCCCTTTTTTTTTCCAGGGAGAATTTCTAAAACCCAAAAAAAAAAAAAAATAGGCTTTCTATGGCCCACTATTTGTGAGAGAGATGGGACGCTCAGGACTGGCACAGATGGCACGCTCAGGACTGGCACAGAAGCCCAGAGGCCAATATTAATCTCCCTTTTTTTCTGGGAGAATTTATAAAACCAAAAAAATATTTAAATAGGCTTTCTATGGCCCACTATTTGTGAGAGAGATGGCACGCTCAGGACTGGCACAGATGGCACGCTCACAACTGGCACACAAGCCCAGAGGCCAATATTAATCTCCCTTTTTTCAGGGAAAATTTATAAAACCAAAAAAAAAATTAAATAGGCTTTCTATGGCCCACTATTTGTGAGAGAGATGGCACGCTCAGGACTGGCACAGATGGCACGCTCACAACTGGCACACAAGCCCAGAGGCCAATATTAATCTCCCTTTTTTCAGGGAAAATTTATAAAACAAAAAAAAAAATTAAATAGGCTTTCTATGGCCCACTATTTGTGAGAGAGATGGCACGCTCAGGGCTGGCACAGATGGCACGCTCAGGACTGGCACACAAGCCCAGAGGCCAATATTAATCTCCCTTTTTTTCAGGGAGAATTTATAAAACCAAAAAAAAAAATAAATAGGCTTTCTATGGCCCACTATTTGTGAGAGAGATGGCACGCTCAGGGCTGGCACAGATGGCACGCTCAGGACTGGCACACAAGCCCAGAGGCCAATATTAATCTCCCTTTTTTTCAGGGAGAATTTATAAAACCCAAAAAAAAATAAAATAGGCTTTCTATGGCCCACTATTTGTGAGAGAGATGGCACACTCAGGACTGGCACACAAGCCCAAAGGCCAATATTAATCTCCCACTGTATTTTTATCAGGGAGAATTTATACACCCCACAAAAAAAAATACAGAAAAATGAAAAGGCTTTCTATGGCCCACTATGTGAGAGAGATGGCACACACAGGGATGGCACTCTAGCAGAAATGCCAAATTGCCAATCTTAATCTCCCACCAAAAAAAAAAAAAAAAAAAAAAACAGGGAATGTCCTACAATTACTATCTCCCTGCCTGCAGTAATCTCAGCCAGGTATGGCAGGCAGCTACTATCTCCCTGCCTGCAGTAATCTCAGCCAGGTATGGCAGGCAGCAATAAGGAGTGGACTGATGCACAAATGAAATAAAAAGTGTGGACAAACAAAAAAGATAGCTGTGCAGAAAGGAAGGAACAAGAGGATTTGTGCTTTGAAAAAAGCAGTTGGTTTGCACAGCGGCGTACACACAGCAATGCAGCTATCAGGGAGCCTTCTAGGGCAGCCCAATGAGCTACAGCGCTGAGGGGAAAAAAAAAAAAAAAAAAACTTCCACTGTCCCTGCACACCGAGGGTGGTGTTGGACAGTGCAAATCGCTGCAGCACAAGCGGTTTTGTGGTTAATGGACCCTGCCTAACGCTATCCCTGCTTCTGACAAAGCGGCAGCAACCTCTCCCTAAGCTCAGATCAGCAGCAGTAAGATGGCGGTCGGCGGGAACGCCTCTTTATAGCCCCTGTGACGTCGCAGACAGCAAGCCAATCACTGCAATGCCCTTCTCTAAGATGGTGGGGACCAGGACCTATGTCATCACGCTGCCCACACTCTGCGTTTACCTTCATTGGCTGAGAAATGGCGCTTTTCGCGTCATTGAAACGCGACTTTGGCGCGAAAGTCGCGTACCGCATGGCCGACCCCGCACAGGGGTCGGATCGGGTTTCATGAAACCCCGACTTAGCCAAAAGTCGGCGACTTTTGAAAATGTTCGACCCGTTTCGCTCAACCCTAGTGTACATTGAATCAAACAAATATGTTTTTGGTGGCACTGAAGGATAACAATTGGCTGAATTGCTATGTAAAGTACATGCGCAGCTTAAAGTATTAAAAAGTAACGAGAATCTTAAATCATCAGTGCAAATTAATAAACTTTCATACTATATCTTACTAGAGGAAAACACCTCTTCTCAGTAACTTTTCAACTCTCCCATTCATTATTTTCATCTTAAATTGCCCAAATCAGACTACAGATTTATCTTCACTAAGGAGAGAAAAATATGCATGTTGCCTATAAAAGTTAATATAGTGGAAACAAGAAAGGAGATGGAGGAAGGCATAAATAGTGAGAAACAAAATACTGCATCTTCTAGTGACCAAAAACTGCACATGGGAAAAATGCAAAAAAAGCAGGACACAAGTCATTTAATGGCTTCCTCAAGTGCAGTCATGACAGTTTGTCCAGAAAGATGACCTGAAAGTACAATCACAATTAAAATTCTTATTAACTGATGAAAAGAAAATCACTCTTTAAGTCCTAATATAGAGGTCTGTTCTTCGCACAAGTGTTATATCTGTAGTTTTCAAAAACAGAACACAGACCCATTATAATTTATGGAGCTGTTCACATGTTTTTGTATCTTTAACTCCTTTCTGACATGTGACGCACTATCCTGTCAAGGTGGGGTGGGCCCGTATGCCCACCGACGGGATAGTACGTCATAGTGATCGGCCGCGCTCACGCTCAGCTGATATCCTTCAATATGTGCCAGGAGTCGTCACGGACAGCCACCAGCACAATAACCCCCGGCACACTGTGATCAAGCATGATCGCAGTGTTTCGGCGGTATAGGGAAGCATCGCGCAGGGAGGGGGTTCCCTGCATGCTTCCCTGAGACCCCCGGAGCAGCGCGATGTGATAGCGTTGCTCCGAGGGTCTCCTACCTCCTCCTTCCTGCAGGCCCCAGATCCAAAATGGCCACCATACAGCATCATCAGCGAAAAAATAAAAAAGTTATAGTCCTCAGAATAAAGCGATGCAAAAATTATTATTTTTTCTATAAAATAGTTTTCAACGTATAAAAGCACCATGACATAAAAAAATGATATAAATGAGGTATCGCTGTAATCGTACTGACCCGAAGAATAAAACTGCTTTATCCATTTTACCAAACGCGGAACAGTGCAAGCGCTCCCCCAAAAGAAATTCATGAATAGCTGGTTTTTGGTCATTCTGCCTCATAAAAATTAGAATAAAAAGCGATAAAAAAGTCACGTGCCCCAAAATGTTACCAATAAAACGTCAACTCATCCCTCAAAAAACAAGACCTCACATGACTCTGTTGACCAAAATATGGAAAAATTATAGCTCTCAAAATGTGGTAACGCAAAAAATATTTTTTTCAATAAAAAATGTCTTTTAGTGTGTGATGGCTGCCAATCATAAAAATCCACTAAAAAACCCGCTACAAAAGTAAATCAAACCCCCTTTATCACCCCCTTAGGGCAAGGCAAGGCAAACAGGATCATAGGGTGCATTAAGAGAGGTCTGGATACACATGATGAGAGCATTATACTGCCTCTGTACAAATCCCTAGTTAGACCGCACATGGAGTAACATAGTAACATAGTAACATAGTTAGTAAGGCCGAAAAAAGACATTTGTCCATCCAGTTCAGCCTATATTCCATCATAATAAATCCCCAGATCTACGTCCTTCTACAGAACCTAATTGTATGATACAATATTGTTCTGCTCCAGGAAGACATCCAGGCCTCTCTTGAACCCCTCGACTGAGTTCGCCATCACCACCTCCTCAGGCAAGCAATTCCAGATTCTCACTGCCCTAACAGTAAAGAATCCTCTTCTATGTTGGTGGAAAAACCTTCTCTCCTCCAGACGGAAAGAATGCCCCCTTGTGCCCGTCACCTTCCTTGGTATAAACAGATCCTCAGCGAGATATTTGTATTGTCCCCTTATATACTTATACATGGTTATTAGATCGCCCCTCAGTCGTCTTTTTTCTAGACTAAATAATCCTAATTTCGCTAATCTATCTGGGTATTGTAGTTCTCCCATCCCCTTTATTAATTTTGTTGCCCTCCTTTGTACTCTCTCTAGTTCCATTATATCCTTCCTGAGCACCGGTGCCCAAAACTGGACACAGTACTCCATGTGCGGTCTAACTAGGGATTTGTACAGAGGCAGTATAATGCTCTCATCATGTGTATCCAGACCTCTTTTAATGCACCCCATGATCCTGTTTGCCTTGGCAGCTGCTGCCTGGCACTGGCTGCTCCAGGTAAGTTTATCATTAACTAGGATCCCCAAGTCCTTCTCCCTGTCAGATTTACCCAGTGGTTTCCCATTCAGTGTGTAATGGTGACATTGATTCCTTCTTCCCATGTGTATAACCTTACATTTATCATTGTTAAACCTCATCTGCCACCTTTCAGCCCAAGTTTCCAACTTATCCAGATCCATCTGTAGCAGAATACTATCTTCTCTTGTATTAACTGCTTTACATAGTTTTGTATCATCTGCAAATATCGATATTTTACTGTGTAAACCTTCTACCAGATCATTAATGAATATGTTGAAGAGAACAGGTCCCAATACCGACCCCTGCGGTACCCCACTGGTCACAGCGACCCAGTTAGAGACTATACCATTTATAACCACCCTCTGCTTTCTATCACTAAGCCAGTTACTAACCCATTTACACACATTTTCCCCCAGACCAAGCATTCTCATTTTGTGTACCAACCTCTTGTGCGGCACGGTATCAAACGCTTTGGAAAAATCGAGATATACCACGTCCAATGACTCACCGTGGTCCAGCCTATAGCTTACCTCTTCATAAAAACTGATTAGATTGGTTTGACAGGAGCGATTTCTCATAAACCCATGCTGATATGGAGTTAAACAGTTATTCTCATTGAGATAATCCAGAATAACATCCCTCAGAAACCCTTCAAATATTTTACCAACAATAGAGGTTAGACTTACTGGCCTATAATTTCCAGGTTCACTTTTGGAGCCCTTTTTGAATATTGGCACCACATTTGCTATGCGCCAATCCTGCGGAACAGACCCTGTCGCTATAGAGTCCCTAAAAATAAGAAATAATGGTTTATCTATTACATTACTTAGTTCTCTTAGTACTCATGGGTGTATGCCATCCGGACCCGGAGATTTATCTATTTTAATCTTATTTAGTATTGTGTCCAGTTTTGGGCACCGGTGCTCAGGAAGGATATAATGGAACTAGAGAGAGTACAAAGGAGGGCAACAAAATTAATAAAGGGGATGGGAGAACTACAATACCCAGATAGATTAGCGAAATTAGGATTATTTAGTCTAGAAAAAAGACGACTGAGGGGCGATCTAATAACCATGTATAAGTATATAAGGGGACAATACAAATATCTCGCTGAGGATCTGTTTATACCAAGGAAGGTGACGGGCACAAGGGGGCATTCTTTGCGTCTGGAGGAGAGAAGGTTTTTCCACCAACATAGAAGAGGATTCTTTACTGTTAGGGCAGTGGGAATCTGGAATTGCTTGCCTGAGGAGGTGGTGATGGCGAACTCAGTCGAGGGGTTCAAGAGAGGCCTGGATGTCTTCCTGGAGCAGAACAATATTGTATCATACAATTATTAGGTTCTGTAGAAGGATGTAGATCTGGGGATTTATTATGATGGAATATAGGCTGAACTGGATGGACAAATGTCTTTTTTCGGCCTTACTAACTATGTTACTATGTTACTATGTTAGGGAGAAAATAAAAAAAATGTATTTATTTCCATTTTCCCATTAGGGTTAGGGCTAGGGTTAGGGTTAGGGCTAGGGTTAGGGCTAGGGTTAGGGTTAGGGCTAGGGTTAGGGTTAGGGTTAGGGCTAGGGTTAGGGTTAGGGCTATGGTTAGGGTTGGGGCTAGGGTTAAGGCTACAGTTAGGGCTGGGGCTAAAGTTAGGGTTAGGGTTGGGGCTAAAGTTAGGGTTAGGATTACATTTACGGTTGGGAATAGGGTTGGGATTAAGGTTAGGGGTGTGTCAGGGTTAGGGGTGTGGTTAGTGTTACCATTGGGATTAGGGTTAGGGGTGTGTTAGGATTAGGGTTTCAGTTATAATTGGGGGGTTCCCACTGTATAGGCACATCAGGGGCTCTCCAAACGCGACATGGCATCCGATCTCAATTCCAGCCAATTCTGTGTTGAAACAGTAAAACAGTGCTCCTTCCCTTCCGAGCTCTCCCATGTGCCCAAACAGGGGTTTACCCCAACAAATGGGGTATCAGCATACTCAGGACACATTGGACAACAACTTTTGGGGTCCAATTTCTCCTGTTACCCTTGGGAAAATACAAAACTGGGGGCTAAAAAATAATTTTTGTGGAATTTTTTTTTTTTTCACGGCTCTGCGTTATAAACTGTAGTGAAACACTTGGGGGTTCAAAGTTCTCACAACACATCTAGATACGTTCCATAGGGGTCTAGTTTCCAATATGGGGTCACTTGTGGTGGGTTTCTACTGTTTAGGTACATTAGGGGCTCTGCAATTGCAATGTGACGCCTGCAGACCATTCCATCTAAGTCTGCATTCCAAATGGCACTCCTTCTCTTCCGAGCTCTCCCAAGCACCCAAACAGTGGTTCCCCCCACATATGGGGCATCAGCGTACTCAGGACAAATTGGACAACAACTTTTGGGGTCCAATTTCTCTTGTTACCCTTAGGAAAATACAAAATTGGGGGTTAAAAAATTATTTTTGTGGGAAAAAAAAAGAATTTTTATTTCCATGGCTCTGAGTTATAAACTGTAGCGAAACAGTTGGGGGTTCAAAGCTCTCACAACACATCTAGATGAGTTCCTCAGGGGGTCTACTTTCCAAAATGGTGTCACTTGTGGGGGGTTTCAATGTTTAGGTACATCAGTGGCTCTCTAAACGCAGCATAGCGTCCCATCTCAATTCAAGTCAATTTTGTATTGAAAAGTCAAACGGTGCTCCATCCCATCCGAGCTCTCCATGCACCCAAACAGTGGTTTACCCCCACATATGTGGTGTCAGCGTACTCAGGACAAATTGTACAACAATTTTCGGGGTCCAATTAATTCTCTTACCCTTGGGAAAATAAAAAATTGGGGGCGAAAAGATCATTTTTGTGAAAAAATATGATTTTTTATTTTTACGGCTCTGCATTATAAACTTCTGTGTATCACAGAACAAACTTCTTGATTGTGGCTTTGAGCACCTTGAGGGGTGCAGTTTTTCGAATGGTGTCACACTTGGTTATTTTCTATCATATAGACCCCTCAAAATGACTTCTAATGATGTGTGGTCCCTAAAAAAAAGGTGTTGTAAAAATGAGAAATTGCTGGTCAAATTTTAACCCTTATAACTCCCTAACAAAAAAAAAATTGGTTTCAAAATTGTGCTGATATAAAGTAGACATGTGGGAAATGTTACTTATTAAGTATTTTGTGTGACATATCTCTGTGATTTAATTGCATAAAAATTCAAATTTGGAAAATTGCAAAATTGTCAAAATTTGTGCCAAATTTCAATTTTTTCACAAATAAACGCAGGTAATATCAAAGAAATTTTACCACTGTCATGAAGTACTATATATCACGAGAAAGCATTGTCAGAATCACCAGGATCTGTTGAAGTGTTCTAGAGTTATGACCTCATAAATGGACAGTGTCAGAATTGTAAAAATCAGCCTGTTCATTAACGTGCAAACCACCCTTGGGAAAAAAGGGGTTAACCCCTTACCGGCATCGGACGTACCATACCGTCCGATGCCGGCTCCCCTGCTTTGATGCAGGGCTCCGCGGTGAGCCCGCACCAAAGCCGGGACATGTCAGCTGTTTTGAACAGCTGACATGTGCCCATAATAGGCGCGGGCAGAATCGCGATCTGCCCGCACCTATTAACTAGTTAAATGCCGCTGTCAAACGCAGACAGCGGCATTTAACTACCGCTTCCGGCGGGGCGGCCGGAAATGACGTCATCGCCGACCCCCGTCACATGATCGGGGGTCGGCGATGCTTGTGAATGGTAACCATAGAGGTCCTTGAGACCTCTATGGTTACTGATTGCCCGTCGCTGTGAGCGCCACCCTGTGGTCGGCGCTCACAGCACACGTGCAATTCTGCTACATAGCAGCGATCAGCAGATCGCTGCTATGTAGCAGAGCCGATCGCGTTGTGCCTGCTTCTAGCCTCCCATGGAGGCTATTGAAGCATGGCAAAAGTTTAAAAAAAAAGTTTAAAAAAATGTGAAAAAAATAAAAAAACATAAAAGTTTAAATCACCCCCCTTTCGCCCCAATCAAAATAAATCAATAAAAAAAATATCAAATCTACGCATATTTGGTATCGCCGCGCTCAGAATCACCCGATCTATCAATTAAAAAAAGTATTAACCTGATCGCTAAACAGCGTAGCGGGAAAAAAATTCGAAACGCCAGAATTACGTTTTTTTGGTCGCCGCGACATTGCATTAAAATGCAATAACGGGCGATCAAAAGAACGTATCTGCACCGAAATGCTATCATTAAAAACGTCATCTCGGCACGCAAAAAATAAGCCCTCAACCGACCCCAGATGATGAAAAATGGAGACGCTACGAGTATCGGAAAATGGCGCAATTTTTTTTTTTTTTTTTTTAGCAAAGTTTGGAATTTTTTTTCACCACTTAGATAAAAAATAACCTAGTCATGTATGGTGTCTGAAGGGGTTAACCCCTTCATGACCAGGGGATTTTTCGTTTTTCCGTGTTCGTTTTTCGCTCCCCTCCTTCCCAGAGCCATAACTTTTTTATTTTTCCGTCAATTTGGCCATGTGAGGGCTTATTTTTTGCGGGACGAGTTGTACTTTTGAACGACATCATTGGTTTTAGCATGTCGTGTACTAGAAAACGGGAAAAAAATTCCAAGTGCGGTGAAATTGCAAAAAAAGTGCAATCCCACACTTGTTTTTTGATTGGCTTTTTTGCTAGGTTCACTAAGTGCTAAAACTGACCTGCCATTATGATTCTCCAGGTCATTACGAGTTCATAGACACCTAACATGACTAGGTTATTTTTTATCTAAGTGGTGAAAAAAAATTCCAAACTTTGCTAAAAAAAAAAAAAAAAATTGCGCCATTTTCCGATACTCGTAGCGTCTCCATTTTTCGTGATCTGGGGTCAGTTGAGGGCCAATTTTTTTCCCGCTACGCTGTTTAGCGATCAGGTTAATACTTTTTTTAATTGATAGATCGGGCGATTCTGAGCGCGGCGATAACAAATATGCGTAGATTTGATATTTTTTTTATTGATTTATTTTGATTGGGGCGAAAGGGGGGTGATTTAAACTTTTATGTTTTTTTTATTTTTTTCACATTTTTTTAAACTTTTTTTTTTTACTTTTGCCATGCTTCAATAGCCTCCATGAGAGGCTAGAAGCAGGCATAGCATGATCGGCTCTGCTACATAGCAGCGATCTGCTGATCGCTGCTATGTAGCAGAATTGCACGTGTGCTGTGAGCGCCGACCACAGGGTGGCGCTCACAGCGACGGGCAATCAGTAACCATAGAGGTCTCAAGGACCTCTATGGTTACCATTCACAAGCATCGCCGACCCCCGATCATGTGACGGGGGTCGGCGATGACGTCATTTCCGGCCGCCCGGCCGGAAGCGGTAGTTAAATGCCGCTGTCTGCGTTTGACAGCGGCATTTAACTAGTTAATAGGTGCGGGCAGATCGTGATTCTGCCCGCGCCTATTACGGGCACATGTCAGCTGTTCAAAACAGCTGACATGTCCCGGCTTTGGTGCGGGCTCACCGCGGAGCCCTGCATCAAAGCAGGGGAGCCGGCATCGGACGGTATAGTACGTCCGATGCCGGTAAGGGGTTAAGGACCATGTGCCCTCAAAAAAGAAAAGTGAGGGAGATATGTCAGTGTTTGATCGTGTCACGACTCAAAATTATCAATGCAAGTCTACGTAGCATTGAGAATCACGGACAGCACATCCATGCCATGTGTGTAATTAGTCTGCTGCCTATAATAAACACTCTAGTGCCACCTATTGGAAGGTAGCAATTTTACAAGTCAATGTTGACCATTTAGCAAGCCTTGTTGTCACATGACTTAGGATTATAGCCAAACCAGAAGCTCAATTTGCAGACACTGTGTTTTGGGGTACTGCTCCTCGTCAGTGCAAAGCGGAGATGTGGTTTGGCTATTATCCTAAGTCATGTGACAAGGCTTGAGTGTCAAAATTGAATTGTAGGATTGCTACCTTCTAAGGCCGGCGTCACACACAGCGTAAAACAATACGGTCCGTATATTACGGCCGTAATACGCTGAAAAGTCCCGAAAAAAGTGGTCCGTAGCTCCTCCGTAGGCAGGGTGTGTCAGCGTTTTTTGCGCATGGCATCCTCCGTATGTAATCCGTATGGCATCCGTACTGCGTGGTTTTCTCGCAGGCTAGCAAAACCAACATACCGCTATAGAAGTGATCCATGTGTCCCAAAAAGAAAAGAAAATATATATATACTGTCTATATATATATATATATATATATATAT
Organism: Ranitomeya imitator; assembly: GCF_032444005.1. Lineage (NCBI taxonomy): Eukaryota > Metazoa > Chordata > Amphibia > Anura > Dendrobatidae > Ranitomeya > Ranitomeya imitator. The sequence continues at coordinate 1,080,148,103 of NC_091282.1, read as the reverse complement.
ATATGTCAGTAGACACATATATTAGAGAGAAAAGCCGGTAATTCAGTGCGGTGTACAGTAAAATCACACTGACAGCTTACAGTAGAATAGGTAGAATAAATGTGTACACATAGAATAGGTATATATATATATATATGTCAGTGAGACACATATATGTATATATATTAATATTTATTCCAGCGCTAGACAGCTTGAAAGCCGGTAATTCAATTACCGGCTTTTTCCTTCTCCTTCCTAAAACCCGACATGATTTGAGACATGGTTTACATACAGTAAACCATGTCTTCTCTCCATTTTTTTTGCAGATTCCACACTACTAATGTCAGTAGTGTGTATCTGCAAAATTTGGCCGTTCTAGCTCTTAAAATAAAGGGTTAAATGGCGGAAAAAATTGGCGTGGGCTCCCGCGCAATTTTCTCCGCCAGAGTAGTAAAGCCAGTGACTGAGGGCAGATATTAATAGCCTGGAGAGGGTCCACGGTTATTGGCCCCCCCCTGGCTAAAAATATCTGCCCCCAGCCACCCCAGAAAAGGCACATCTGGAAGATGCGCCTATTCTGGCACTTGGCCACTCTCTTCCCATTCCCGTGTAGCGGTGGGATATGGGGTAATGAAGGGTTAATGCCACCTTGCTATTGTAAGGTGACATTAAGCCTAATTAATAATGGAGAGGCGTCAATTATGACACCTATCCATTATTAATCCAATACTAGTAAAGGGTTAAATAAAACACAAACACATTTTTTAAAATTATTTTAATGAAATAAAAACAATGGTTGTTGCAGTATTTTATTCAACGCCCAATCCAGTCACTGAAGACCCTCGTTCTGTGAGTAAAAAAACATAATAAACCAACAATATACTTACCCTCCGCAGATCTGTAACGTCCAACGATGTAAATCCTTCTGAAGGGGTTAAAACATTTTGCAGCAAGGAGCTGTGCTAATGCAGGCTGCTCCTCGCTGCAAAACCCCAGGGAATGAGGCTACAAATAGATCAATGATCTATATTTAGCTTCATTTGCGGTGAGGCGCCCTCTGCTGGCTGTTCATAGATCGTGGGAAATTACCTAGAAAGCTCCCTGGCTTTCTAGGTAATTTCCCACGATCTATGAACAGCCAGCAGAGGGCGCCTCACCGCAAATGAAGCTAAATATAGATCATTGATCTATTTTTAGCCTCATTCCCTGGGGTTTTGCAGCGAGGAGCAGCCTGCATTAGCACAGCTCCTTGCTGCAAAATGTTTTAACCCCTTCAGAAGGATTTACATCGTTGGACGTTACAGATCTGCGGAGGGTAAGTATATTGTTGGTTTATTATGTTTTTTTACTCACAGAACGAGGGTCTTCAGTGACTGGATTGGGCGTTGAATAAAATACTGCAACAACCATTGTTTTTATTTCATTAAAATAATTTTAAAAAATGTGTTTGTGTTTTATTTAACCCTTTACTAGTATTGGATTAATAATGGATAGGTGTCATAATTGACGCCTCTCCATTATTAATTAGGCTTAATGTCACCTTACAATAGCAAGGTGGCATTAACCCTTCATTACCCCATATCCCACCGCTACACGGGAATGGGAAGAGAGTGGCCAAGTGCCAGAATAGGCGCATCTTCCAGATGTGCCTTTTCTGGGGTGGCTGGGGGCAGATATTTTTAGCCAGGGGGGGGCCAATAACCGTGGACCCTCTCCAGGCTATTAATATCTGCCCTCAGTCACTGGCTTTACTACTCTGGCGGAGAAAATTGCGCGGGAGCCCACGCCAATTTTTTCCGCCATTTAACCCTTTATTTTAAGAGCTAGAACGGCCAAATTTTGCAGATACACACTACTGACATTAGTAGTGTGGAATCTGCAAAAAAAATGGAGAGAAGACATGGTTTACTGTATGTAAACCATGTCTCAAATCATGTCGGGTTTTAGGAAGGAGAAGGAAAAAGCCGGTAATTGAATTACCGGCTTTCAAGCTGTCTAGCGCTGGAATAAATATTAATATATATACATATATGTGTCTCACTGACATATATATATATATATATACCTATTCTATGTGTACACATTTATTCTACCTATTCTACTGTAAGCTGTCAGTGTGATTTTACTGTACACCGCACTGAATTACCGGCTTTTCTCTCTAACAGCGCTGCGTATTTCTCGCAAGTCACACTGCTTGTCCGTGTGTAATCCGTATTTTTCACGCTTCCATAGACTTTCATTGGCGTATTTCTTGCGCAGTACGGTGACAAACGCAGCATGCTGCGATTTTGTGCGGCCGTAGAAAGCCGTATAATACTGATCAGTAAAATACGGCAAATAGGAGCAGGGGCATAGAGAATAATTGTGCCGTATTTTTTGCGAGTTTTACGGACGTAGATTCTGCGCTCTTACGTCCGTAAAACTCGCATGTGTGACGGCGGCCTAATAGGTGGCACTAGAGTTCTAGCTCTCTTCCTCTCTGAAGAGACAATTTGCATAATTAGCATATAATAAACATTGTAATGGATAAGAGAAGCATTGCAATTTATGTATTTTTTATGTGTGAAAATCACTGATGAAACACTGAAGGCAAAAAATACACACTGACCAAACACTGACAAAAATTAGATGAAAGAACTGAAGAACTCAGAAAAATGATTTGCATATGTGATATATCATTGACGTCTGAAAGAAATTCATGGCTGGTTTCTCTAGATGGGAAAAACATTGCTATTTTGTAGAACTTCTTATGTTACAAAGAAAAATGATGGCCTGACATTTATAGTGGAGTCCACTGTCATCAGAAATGTGATGTGGCTTTTTGGTTGTATTTATGCATTTTTACCTTTTTTTGTATAATCGGCATGTTAGTTATTTGTTTGCCGATCCTCTTCTTCAGAAAAAAAATGATGAAAAAAGCGCATGTCTGAGAAAAAAAAGTGCAAAAAAGAAAAATGTTTTGTAAATGAAGCAAACTAAGAAAAAAATCTAAAGCAGACTTAATGTAACCTACTGTTCAATATTTAAAGCCTTAGCAGCTTGAAGTTTTGTACTTCTAAACATATCTTTTCTTTGTTTTGTATAGTTTTTACATTTTATACTTTCTCATTTAAGGATTCTGGCTTAACCATTTCACAACATTAACATTATTCTTTTTCAGCTACTTATTTGTATTTTTACATTTATCTTAAAGTATCAATTAATGGCACTGTAATATATAAATTGCATATTATTTTTTTTTCAAACACCATATATTTTGAATGACCAATATGCTCATTTTTGGTGTCATTTGAATTTCAAATATTTTTTCTCAAATGCAATAATTCAAACTTATGATAATATACCAAATAATACATCACAACTGCTTTAAAAATAAATTGAAGCATACTGTGATCACAAAAATTATTATGTGACTGTTATAGGCATGATTCCATATAAGAACTTCCAGTTTTAACTACATCTTCTACGCGACTTTAAAAAGCACGGCCATTCCTTTAGCATGGTTATTGACAAAATAAGAAAAGACAGGAAGTTTCATGGGTCCAGTATCTGTGATAGTGACATTGAAATCCCCAGTGTAACTAACCAAAAGACAGAATTCTGTCTTAGTAAATTGTGTTCCACAGACTCAAATCTGTGGCTATGGTCAACTCATTGGTTGGGTTCCAACTGTTTCCTGCCTTGGGCTCAGCTGTCAATATATCATGCAAGAAAAACAAAAAGAATGCGAGTGCTACTAATATATTAATGCCGATGTACTGTAATATACGGAGAAAATGTGCTGTGCTCATATTATCACACTGCACCTTACTAAAGGAAAATAATAATCAGATCAGATCAGATCATACGATCTCAAACGTTCATCAGATCCACAAAACATAAGATTACAGAGAAACTGAGGACTTTAATTATGGTTCCTGGAACATATTCAGCATACTTTGAAGATGATGGTAGGATTTTCAGTTTTTTTACATAATATACCTTTGCTGAACTGCAAATCATAGGTGTCATTTACTTTGAGTGAAATTATGTAGAACATTTTTCTAATAATTTGTGTGAATCAAAAATTGTTTGAATTCACCAGGTCCAGAGAATTTCCCAAAATGTGACTTGAATTTCATCCATTTCTAATGTATACATAATAGTAAGCGCTATGCTCAGCTGAATCTTGGGCATAGTCTTTAAAATATAAGTCAGCTTGTAAAAAATGGTCTTTTCCATGTTTATTAACCTAAACTTTCCTAAACTTTTGTTTGCAATAATTATCCTTTGATAATTCACATCATACTGAACAGTTGGGATAGTCATGATCCACTTTGACCATTTCAGAAAATAAAATGTGCAAAAATGTTTCATGTATATAGAATGTATTTCAGGGAGAATGGTAAAAAAAAAATATTACAATTTCAGATTAAATATTTGAGAAAATTAACAAGTACGGTAATTATGGCATGATAACAGACATAATAGTGGATATGAAAGGTAACACCTACTATTAAGGAGATTTCATCATTGTTGGCATATATCATTTTGTAAGACTATGCCTTTGGATCATGAAATATATCTTTCTGCCTATATGCTTTCTATCATGAGTCCTGTCTTCCAACTGTGCTACAAAGCTGAATTGTATCCAGATGCTCAACTCTTCCTCACATTTAGCTTCAGCTGAGGAAGCAGCAGATGATCTGAAGAGAATAACATCAGACTGATTTACTCTCCAGTGGTTTTACTGTGCTAAGCACTCTGTTCCAAAATGAATTAAAATAATTCAGATGTAAAGTTAATTCACTTTTTTAATTCTTGTCTACACCCGTCTTGTCTTTTACAATTACATTATGGAAAGTCAGTGAAGTCTGCTTACATGGGAGATTAGACAGAAGTATTTTGCATTTTAATTGTTTTCAGGCTTTTTATGTGATCTAACTTCAATTTGACTTGATATGTTATTAGAACCTTGTGTAAGGTATTACTTGAAAGTTATTGACACAACAAAATGATCTAGCTTGCACACGTGTGTTGTCATATTGGCTGTCATTAAAATGGTGTCACATCAGAGTTTTATAATCCCATCAGAATGTAGTAATTTTTTTAACATGAAAATGTGTGTGTAGTTAAAAGTTCATTGCTCCTATGTTTTTTTAACTGTTGGGATGGAAAAAAAGTGTAATACATATATATGCTACATATCTTGTAACATGAAGAGACCTAGTTTTTGTGTAGGATAGACTGGTGTATAGTGTCTAATGGATTCCGGTCAGGTTGTGTGAAATTCACTGTAAGTGGATCCCAAGCATGCAGATCCTGCAGAACCCATTAGTATTCAGACAAACACAGCAGCCATGACATGGAAAGAAAAGATGGACTGTGACAGAACGATGGAAGATGGATGCATGATTAGTAACAAAGCCAAGAATACATGGACACATGACAGGAATGGAAAGAACTGAAATGTGGATACAGGGTTGGAACTTGAAAACAAACTGTAATTTCGAGATGGGCTGGAACTTTGAGACCTGTGGTCAGACAGAACTTGACGAAATCAAGAGGTCTGTACTGTAGCACAGTAGCCAAGGAGCAAGCAGGGTATTGGTCATAAAAAGTGAGGAATCAGATGAAGTACTACTTCACATACCAGAATAGCATCCAAGAACACGTAAGAGGACAAACTTAAAAACTTGGACTAGGAAGAGTTCTAGGACATCCCAGGACCAAGTTGACTTGAAGCAAAGTCCACAGGTGCAGGAAGTAGATGGGATCAGAAACAAAGCTAAGGCAAGGGGTGAAGGAACCGGCTGGGTTAAATATCAAGCTAATCATAAGCAGCTTTTTAGATTGGGACAAGTTCTATGGCACATTTTTGGGTGTAGTAAAGACTTGTAGAAATATAACATTTATTTAGATTCTGGCAAAAAAGTTAAGAATGTAAAAAAAAATCAAATTTGTCAGCGATTTTATCCAATAATAAATGTTGCTTTTATAATCCCTGATGTAAATTAAACCAATCAAACTAAATCTACTAATCTTATTAAGAGGAGAAATATATTGTAAATGATGTTCTGCTGCTAGTGTGATGGGCCACTGTGATTTATTTTATTCTCTGGTGTAAAATATTTTTTGCCTAAGATTCCCTATTTCCACTCTCTTAAATGTGTAATGATCCCTGTGAAATGTAAGTGTCTCTCTTCTGCTTGGGCAAACACAATTAACACATGACTTCTATCTTTGGCACATCAAACACCATAGATTCATAGACTCCTTGAATGTTATAGTTGGAAGGGACCACAAAGACCATCATATCCAGCATCCTGCTCAATGCAGGATTCACTAAACCATGTCAGACAGATGTCTGTTCAACCTCTGTTTGAAGACTTCCATTGAAGGAGAACTCACTACATCTGGTGGCTGCCTATTCCACTCATTGATCACCCTAACTGTCAAAAAGTTTTTTCTAATATCTAATCTGTATCCTCTCCCTTTCAGCCTCATCCCATTGCTTCTTGTGTTTCCATGTGCAAATGAGAATAATGATGATCCCTCTACACTGTGACATCCCTTTAGATAATTGTAGACAGCTAGTAAGTCTCCTTATAGCCTTCTTTTTTGCAAGCTATTGCATACAATTCAACACCAAATTACAAGAGCCACCGGAATATCAAGGAATCATCTACTATATTACAAAGATGAAGAAGAAAATAACCGAGTGCCTCTAGTAGTCACCTACAATCCAAATCTGGAAGTGCTAAGGGGAGCTGCACAGAAATGACAACCTTCACAACAAAAAGATGCACGATTATAATCTATATTTCCAGACCCCGACTAAGGTGTTTTAGGCAGCCCCAAAATCTAAGAAGCATCATTGTCAGAAGTTTTCTGTCCTCTCCAACAGCTACAGGAACCTTTCCTTGCAACCAGATAAAAAGTAAAAGCTTCAATTTTTATTGCATCTAATCCAGTTAATAGATTTGGGCCTAGGAGCAGTGTCTGCACGTCAGCAGAGTAGCCCGCCTGTGAAACTAACTATACCAACTGTGTATCTCAATTTTTCCTGCATCTAATCCAGTTAATAGTTTTGGGCCTAGGAGCAGTGTCTGCACGTCAGCAGAGTAGCCCGCCTGTGAAACTAACTATACCACCTGTGTATCTAAATTTTTACTGCATCGAATCCACTTAATAGTTTTGGGCCTAGGAGCAGTGTCTGCACGTCAGCAGAGTAGCCTGCCTGTGAAACTAACTACACCACCTGTGTATCTCTATTTTTACTGCATCTCACCCAGTTAATTCTTTTGGGCCTAGGAGCAGTGTCTGCATGTCAGCAGAGTAGCCCGCCTGTGACACTAACTATACCGCCTGTGTATGTAAATTTTTACTGCATCTAATCCAGTTAATAGTTTTGGGCCTAGGATTAGTGTCTGCACGTCAGCAGAGTAACCCGCCTGTGAGACTAACCATACCGCCTGTGTATCTCAATTTTTAATGCATCTAAACCAGTTAATAGTTTTGGGCCTAGGAGCAGTGTCTGCACGTCAGCAGAGTAGCCCGCCTGTGAAACTAGCTTTACCGCCTGTGTATCTCAATTTTTACTGCATTTAATCCAGTTAATAGTTTTGGGCCTAGGAGCAGTGTCTGCACGTCAGCAGATTAGTCCACCTGTGAAACTAACTATACCGCCTATGTATCTAAATTTTTACTGCATCTAATCCAGTTAATAGTTTTCGGCCTAGGAGCACTGTCTGCACGTCAGCAGAGTAACCCGCCTGTGAAACTAACTATACCGCCTGTGTATCTCAATTTTTACTGCATCTAATTCAGTTAATAGTTTTGGGCTTAGGAGGAACGTCTGCACGTCAGCAGAGTAGCCCGCCTGTGAAACTAACTATACTGCCTGTGTATCTAAATTTTTACTGCATCTAATCCAGTTAATAGTTTTGGGCCTAGGAGCAGTGTCTGTACGTCAGCAGAGTAACCCGCCTGTGAAACTAACTATACCGCCTGTGTATCTCAATTTTTACTGCATCTAATTCAGTTAATAGTTTTGGGCTTAGGAGGAATGTCTGCACGTCAGCAGAGTAGCCCGCCTGTGAAACTAACTATACCGCCTGTGTATCTAAATTTTTACTGCATCTAATCCAGTTAATAGTTTTGGGCCTAGGAGCAGTGTCTGCACGTCAGCAGAGTAGCCCGCCTGTGCAACTAACTATACCGCCTGTGTATCTCTATTTTTACTGCATCTAATCCAGTTAATAGTTTTGGGCCTAGGAGCAGTGTATGCATTAGGGTTGAGAGAAACGGATCGGACAAATTGAAAAATCGCCGATTTTCAGCAAAGTCGGGTTTCGTGAAACCCGACCCGATCCTAGTGTGGGATCGGCCATGAGGGCGGCGATCAGCGCGCCAAAGTCGCATTTCGTATGATGTTTTCAATGCCATTTTTCATCCAATGAGGACGCAGAGTGTGGGCACCGTGATGACATAGGACTCAGTCCCCACCATCTTAGAGAAGGGCATGACAGTGATTGGCTTGCTTTCTGTGGCGTCACAGGGACTATAAAGGGGCGTGCACGCCGACCGCCATCTTACTACGGCCGATCTTAGCATAGGGAGAGGTTGCTGCAGCTTCATCAGATGAAGGGATATAGTTAGGGAGGGAAGATTAACCCCCAAACTGCTTGTGCTGTAGCGATTTTCACTGTCCAACACCACCTTTTCTTTGCTGGGACAGTGGAGTTTATATTTTTGTGTATCAGCGCTGTAGCTTATTAGGCTGCCTTATAAGGCTCCCTGATAGCTGCATTGCTGTTTGTACGCCGCTGTGCAAATCAACTGCTTTTTTAAAAGCAAAAACCCTGTTGCTCTTTCTGGACAGTTCTCTTGTTTATTTGTCCACACTTTTGTGTGCAGCAGTTCTTATTATTGCTGCCATACTTGTCCTGAGATCATTGTAGGGACATTGAAATTGTACTACAGCCCTTATATTTTTTGATATATCTTCCTGCCACGTTCTGCAACTTACATTGTGTAGTGTAATACACAGGGCCTGAGTTTTGTTGCAGTCTCCCCCCCAAAAAAAAGGGAGATTTAAATTGGCACTAAGTGGATCTACATCACAGTTCTGTTAGTTTGTCGTTCATCTTCCAGCCACGTTCTGCCACTTACATTGTATAGTGTAATACACTGGGCCTGAGTTTTGTTGCAGTCTCCCCCCCAAAAAAGAAAGATTTCAATTGGCAATAAGTGGATCTACGTTACAGTTCTGTTAGTTTGTCATACATCTTCCAGCCACGTTCTGCCACTTACATTGTGTAGTGTAATACACTGGGCCTGAGTTTTGTTGCTGTCTCCCCCCCCAAAAAAAGGGAGATTTAAATCCTCAAAAAGTTTATATACACCTTCTACCTTGTTTTACAGTACCATATAACGGTTGTTATTTTGGTTAGATTTCTCCAAAAATGAGGAAGTCTGGTGATAGAGGCCATGGGCGGTCGTTGCCAGCTGGTACTGATGGTGGTGGTGGAGCATCTGGTGGTCGTGGGAAAAGCAAAATAGCACCAAAGGCTCGAGGTGTTGAGCCAGCATCATCGGCTGGCTACACAAGGCCTCGAAGGCTCCCTTATCTGGGAGTAGGAAAACAGCTTTTAAAGCCGAAGCAGCAGGAAAAAGTTTTGGCTTTTTGAGGCTGACTCAGCCTCTAGCTCTTTTGCCTCCTCTTCAGAAGGTTCGAAATCTAAAAGCAGTGAGTCATCAGTGGATTCTCCCAGTCAGGAACAAGTTGCTTCCTTGTGTCCTTCAACCAAACCAAAAGAGAAGGATGCGGCAGGTGACACTACAGTTTACTCCATGGAGCTCTTTACACATACCGTGCCTGGGTAAGAGAGGGAAATTGTTAAAAGCCCATTACAAGATGAATCGGACATGGAGTGCACAGATGCAGAGCCACAGCTAGATTATTATGCTGTTCCATTAACTCAGATCACTACATTGCCCTCGCAGTGTAATGAGCCAGAATCTGACCCTGATGAGACTATGGTGCCCTGTCCCGAACGCTATAGCACCTTACACAGTGACACAAAGGAAGGTGCACATGACATTGAAGAGGAGGTGATAGATGACCCAGTTGTTGACCCAGATTGGCAGCCATTGGGGAAGAGGGTGCCGCTGCCAGTAGCTCGGAAGGGGAGGAGGATGATCCGCAGCAGCCATCTACATCGCAATAGCTTTCATCTGACAGGCCCGTATCTGGCCAAAAATGTTTGTCAAACCCAAAAACAGTTTTAGGACAGCGTGGCCATCCGGTGAAAGTATCACAGCGTGCAATGCCTGAAAAGGTAATCCATAGTAGGAAGAGTGCAGTGTGGGAATTTTTTAACCAAGATCCGAATCATCAGTGCAAAGTTATCTGTAAGAAGTGCTCAAAGACCTTTAGCAGAGGGAAGGATCTCCTAAATTTAAATACAACGTGCATGCGTAGACATTTAACCAGCATGCACTTGCAAGCCTGGACTAACTACAAAACGTCCCGTACCTTTGGTGCACCTGCTCACTGTAAGCCCACCGGTTAGGACACCACCAGCAGCAAATGTGGAGGGATCGTCACAAGGCCAAAGCAGTCAGGGGATCACAAGGTTCTTGTTAGGAAACACTGTAGGTAGGCCAACATCAAGAATACCATCACCAACCCTCTCTCAATCGGCCATGTCCACCACCACCCCCGTTAGTTCCACCATATTCAGCTCTCCAGTCCAGCTCACCCTACTCTCTCGGGCTCGCTCGTTAGGAAAAGAAAGTACTCATCCTGTCATCCGCGTACACAGGGTTTGAACGCCCAAATTGCTAGACTAATCTCGTTAGAAATGATGCCCTACCGGTTGATTGAAAGCGAAGCTTTCAAAGCCCTGATGGACTATGCAGTACCATGCTATGACCTAGCCAGTTGACCCTTCTTTGAGAGAAAAGCCATCCCAGCACTCCACCAACATGTCAAAGACCGCATTGTTCCTGGGCAATCAGTCAGTAGAAAGATGCACCTCACAACAGATGCATGGACCAGTAGGCATGGCCAGGGACGTTAGGTGTCCATCACGGCGCACTGGGTTAATGTGGTGGATGCAGGGTCCACAGGGGACAGCCATAATGGGACAGTTCTGTCTAGCCCACTGTCTAGGAAACAGTTTGCTGTAGGTGTTTACCTCCCCTCCTCCTCCAGAAGTGAAAGCTCGTCCACAGAGCGCAGTTTCATGACCACTCTATCCGCAGCTGCCAGTGTTGCACACGAGGTGTCCCATTATGGAACAGCTAGTGGTAAGCGTCAGCAGGCTGTGCTACAAATGAAGTGTTTGGGTGACAACAGACACACTGCGGAAGTACTGGCCGAGTACTTGCAGCAAGAAACTCCGTCATGGCTGGGCAGTGTACATCTTGAGGCAGGAAAGGTAGTCAGTGATAACTGAAGGAATTTTATGGCTGCCATAGCCCTTTCAGAACTGAAACACATACTTTGCCAGGCTCACACCTTGAACCTGGTGGTGCAGTGCTTCCTGAAAAATTATCTGGAGTTACCAGCCCTGCTCCTGAAGGTGCGAAGACTTTGCTTGCACATCCGTCGGTCACCCATACACTCCAGCCGTATGCTGAACCATCAGCAATCGCTGAATCTTCCCCAGCACTGCCTAATAATCGACGTTGCAACAAAGGTGGAACTCCACACTGCACATGCTTCAGAGGCTGTGCGAACAGAGGCATGCTGTCATGTATTTGTGAGAGGATACACATACACGGGCAGGCAGTTGGATGGCAGACATGGAGTTGTCTGGTGTGCAGTGGTCGAAGCTCCAAGACCTCTGTCAAGTCCTTCAGTGTTTTGAGGAATGCACATGGCTGGTAAGTGCAGACGACGCCATCATAAGCATGAGCATCCCACTAATGCGTCTGCTGATGCAAAGTTTGACAAACATCAAGGAGCAGGCGTCTGCAGCTGAGGAGGAGGGAAGCCTTGATGACAGTCAGCCATTGTCTGCTCAGGAAACTCTCCTGGACGAGGTGGCGGACGAAGAGGAGGAGTAGGAGGATGATGGGGATGAATATTTATGGGATGAGGATGCTTCTCAGAGGGCAATAGAAACTGGTGGCGTTGCAAGGTCAGGTACAGGGTTTTTGCGGGCCACAAGTGATGTTGAATTGCAAGAAAGTGCTCCTCAACCCAGCACAAGCAGTGAATTGACACCTGGAACGTTGGCCCACATGGCAGAGTATGCCTTGCGTATCCTAAAAAGGGACCCCCGCATTATCAAAATGATGACCGATGACGATTACTGGTTAGCCTGCCTCCTGGATCCACGATATAATGGAAAATTACAAAATATCATGCCACATGAGAACCTTGAGCAAATATTGGCTACCAACAAGCAACTCTTGTAGACCGTTTGGTTCAGGCATTCCCAGCACACAGTGGCAGTGATGGTTCTCACACGAGCTGTAGGGGGCAACATGGCAGAGGTGTTAGAGGTGCACAGATCTGAAGTGGCGTTGGACAGAGTGGTTTTATGACTAGGTTCTGGAGTGATTTCGCAATGACCGCAGACACGACAGGTACTGCTGCATCGATTCAAAGTGACAGGAGACAGCATTTGTCCAGTATAGTTATGAACTATTTTTCCTCCCTTATCAATGTTCTCCCTCACAGGTCATTCCCTTTTGATTACTGGGCATCTAAAATAGACACCTGGCCTGAATTGGCAGAATATGCATTACAGGTGTCAAGGTGAAAAGATATATCTTCATACACTTTTTGTACTTTTATATTCTTATGCTGTGAAACAATAAGTTTTCCCCTTTGCTTGCTGATGCAAATGTAACTGTATTTAAAATGGCTTCCAGTATTCACCTTTGCCCTAGTTTCGTTTCTGAGAAGCTAAGTTTCGTTTCTACTGAAGTCGAGACTTGAGATATGTGAAGAGAGGAGGATCCACCAGATGACGTCAGGACTAACCAGAAAGACCGGATACTAGACATATATTGCTTAATCCCCGCCTAACCCCACCTATTGCACACCTTCCCCTAATGCACTACATAATGCTGTGTATCAGGAAATAAAGTCAGTTGCTGTGACCGTTGCTAAAACTTGTAGAAGCACGAGCATGCACTGAGATTGAACCAGCACTTTGTCTGACTCATTCTTACCCGGTACCAATGCTCATAGTCTAATTTGGAATGACTGGTGAATGAAGGGTATTGTCGTGACGACCCCGACACAGGAGCTCGCTTGCCCAGCTGCTAGTGTGCTATCAGAAAGAGTCCTCAGTGCTGCTGGTTCAATACTGACCGAAAAAAGGACACGTCTGGCTACCTGAAAGGTTGATGATCTAACCTTCATTAAAATGAACCAATCATGGATTTCAAATTATTTTTGCTTCACCTTCCCCTGCTGACACATAGCTTGCCTGAAAAATGTCTTGCTTTTGGCCTCCTCTTACTGACTGCTCCAATTCCTCCATTTGCAGCTGCTGAATGTCCACCATAGGCCATTTTTAAACCTCCCTAAATGGGCTGACTCCCCCCACAGGGCCTTGGTCACCACTTGGCGGAAGCACTTGTGCGAGTGCTGTTTGCCTGGACAGGTGTTTGTGCCCACTCTTGGGTGACAGCACTGGCATAGTACAATGAACTGTCTCTGATGTTGGTGGTGCACAACCAACTTCAGACACACCGTCGTATTATGAGGGGCCCTGTGCCAGTACCGCCGCCCACGAGAGAGTGTTCCCCCCCAGCTCGAACAGTGCTCTACCACTTGCAATACTTACCTCTCTCTGCTCCACCACTGTGTAGTCTGTGCAGTTAAATCCTTCAATGGCACTGCCAATACAAATTTGTTGAAATGATAGATGATAGTAAAAATATACAGGGGCCCAGGCCTACAGTTAGACCAGTTAATACTTTGTGCCAAATACCACTGTCTGCTACTCAACAGAGGAGCCCACCCCTGTACCTAGCTATGCCACCATTTTATTTATGAAAAATTTATTGGCAGAGATTTAGCCCACTTTAGTATTTTGACCTACTAACTGTGTCAGCCACTTATTACAGTTGTTCTCCACTGAGCAAAGCAATGCCACCTGTGTACTCGTCTTACCAATTTTGAACTGCATTTAGCCTACTTAATTATTTGGGCCTAGTAACTGTGTCAGCCTCTCATTACAGTTGTCCTCCACTGAACAAAGCTATGCCGCCTGTGTACTCCTCTTGCCAACTTTGAACTGCATTTAGCCTACTTTTTTATTTTAGGCCTAGAAAGTCTGTGTGAGCCTCTCATTACAGTTGTCCTCCTCCGCTGAACCAAGCTATGCCGCCTGTGTACTCCTCTTGCCAATTTTCAACTGCATTTACCTACCTACTTATTTGGGCCTAGTAACTGCGTCAGCCTCTCATTGCAGTTGTCCTCCACTGAACAAAGCAATGCCACCTGTGTACTCCTCTTACCAATTTTGAACTGCACTTAGCCTACTTTTTTATTTTAGGCCTACTAAGTCTGTGTGAGCCTCCCATTACAGTTGTCCTCCACTGAACAAATCAATGCCACCTGTGTACTCCTGTTACCAATTTTGAACTTCATTTAGCCTACTTACTTATTTGGGCCTAGTAACTGTGTCATCCTCTCATTACAGTTTTCCTCCTCCGCTGAACCAAGCTATGCCACCTGTGTACTCCTCTTACCAATTTTGAACTGCATTTAGGCTACTTACTTATTTGGGCCAAGTAACTGTGTCAGCCTCTCATTACAGTTGTCCTCCGCTGAGCAAAGCTATGCCGCCTATGTACTCCTGTTACCAATTTTGAACTGCATTTAGCCTACTTTTTTATTTAAGGTCTAGTAAGTCTGTGTGAGCCTCTCATTCCAGTTGTCCTCGTCCGCTGAACAAAGCTATGCCGCCTGTGTACTCCTCTTACCAATTTTGAACTGCATTTAGCCTACTTAATTATTTGGGCCTAGTAACTGTGTCAGCCTCTCATTACAGTTGTCCTCCACTGAACAAAGCTATGCCGCCTGTGTACTCCTCTTGCCAACTTTGAACTGCATTTAGCCTACTTTTTTATTTTAGGCCTAGTAAGTCTGTGCGAGCCTCTCATTACAGTTGTCCTCCACTGAACAAAGCAATGCCTCCTGTGTATTCCTCTAACCAATTTTGAACTGCATTTAGCCTACTTACTTATTTGGGCCTAGTAACTGTGTCAGCCTCTAATTACAGTTGTCCTCCACTGAACAAAGCTATGCCGCCTGTGTACTCCTCTTACCAATTTTGAACAGCACTTAGCCTACTTTTTTATTTTAGGCCTTCTAAGTCTGTGTGAGCCTCTCATTACAGTTGTCCTCCACTGAACAAAGCAATGCCTCTTGTGTACTCCTCTTATCAATTTTGAACTGCATTTAGCCTACTTACTTATTTGGGCCTAGTAACTGTATCAGCCTCTCATTACAGTTGTCCTCCTCCACTGAACAAAGCAATGCTGCCTGTGTACTCCTCTTACCAATTTTGAACTGCATTTAGCCTACTTTTTTATTTAAGGCCTACTAAGTCTGTGTGAGCCTCTTATTACAGTTGTCCTCCACTGAACAAAGCAATGCCACCTGTGTACTCCTGTTACCAATTTTGAACTGCATTTAGCCTACTTACTTAATTGGGCCTAGTAACTGTGTCAGCCTCTCATTACAGTTGTCCTCTGCTGAACACAGCAATGCCACCTGTGTACTCCTGTTACCGATTTTGAACTGCATTTAGCCTACTTACTTATTTGGGCCTAGTAACTGTGTCAGCCTCTCATTACAGTTGTCCTCCTCCGCTGAACAAAGCTATGCCGCCTGTGTACTCCTGTTACCAATTTTGAACTACATTTAGCCTACTTACTTATTTGGGCCTAGTAACTGTGTCAGCCTCTCATTACAGTTGTCCTCTGCTGAACAAAGCTATGCCGCCTGTGTACTCCTGTTACCAATTTTGAACTGCATTTAGCCTACTTTTTTATTTTAGGCCTAGTAACTGTGTCAGCCTCTCATTACAGTTGTCCTCTGCTGAACAAAGCAATGCCACCTGTGTACTCCTGTTACCAATTTTGAACTGCATTTAGCCTACTTACTTATTTGGGCCTAGTAACTGTGTCAGCCTCTCATTACAGTTGTCCTCTGCTGAACAAAGCAATGCCACCTGTGTACTCCTGTTACCAATTTTGAACTGCATTTAGCCTACTTACTTATTTGGGCCTAGTAACTGTGTCAGCCTCTCATTACAGTTGTCCTCCTCCACTGAACAAAGCAATGCCACCCGTGTACTCCTCTTACCAATTTTGAACTGCACTTAGCCTACTTTTTTATTTTAGGCCTACTAAGTCTGTGTGAGCCTCCCATTACAGTTGTCCTCCACTGAACAAATCAATGCCACCTGTGTACTCCTGTTACCAATTTTGAACTTCATTTAGCCTACTTACTTATTTGGGCCTAGTAACTGTGTCATCCTCTCATTACAGTTTTCCTCCTCCGCTGAACCAAGCTATGCCACCTGTGTACTCCTGTTACCAATTTTGAACTGCATTTAGGCTACTTACTTATTTGGGCCAAGTAACTGTGTTAGCCTCTCATTACAGTTGTCCTCCGCTGAGCAAAGCTATGCCGCCTGTGTACTCCTGTTACCAATTTTGAACTGCATTTAGCCTACTTTTTTATTTAAGGCCTAGTAAGTCTGTGCGAGCCTCTCATTACAGTTGTCCTCCACTGAACAAAGCAATGCCTCCTGTGTATTCCTCTTACCAATTTTGAACTGCATTTAGCCTACTTACTTATTTGGGCCTAGTAACTGTGTCAGCCTCTCATTACAGTTGTCCTCTGCTGAACAAAGCAATGCCACCTGTGTACTCCTGTTACCAATTTTGAACTGCATTTAGCCTACTTACTTATTTGGGCCTAGTAACTGTGTCAGCCTCTCATTACAGTTGTCTTCCTCCACTGAACAAAGCTATGCCGCCTGTGTACTCCTGTTACCAATTTTGCACTACATTTAGCCTACTTACTTATTTGGGCCTAGTAACTGTGTCAGCCTCTCATTACAGTTGTCCTCTGCTGAACAAAGCTATGCCGCCTGTGTACTCCTGTTACCAATTTTGAACTGCATTTAGCCTACTTTTTTATTTTAGGCCTAGTAACTGTGTCAGCCTCTCATTACAGTTGTCCTCTGCTGAACAAAGCAATGCCACCTGTGTACTCCTGTTACCAATTTTGAACTGCATTTAGCCTACTTACTTATTTGGGCCTAGTAACTGTGTCAGCCTCTCATTACAGTTGTCCTCTGCTGAACAAAGCAATGCCACCTGTGTACTCCTGTTACCAATTTTGAACTGCATTTAGCCTACTTACTTATTTGGGCCTAGTAACTGTGTCAGCCTCTCATTACAGTTGTCCTCCTCCACTAAACAAAGCAATGCCACCCGTGTACTCCTCTTACCAATTTTGAACTGCACTTAGCCTACTTTTTTATTTTAGGCCTACTAAGTCTGTGTGAGCCTCCCATTACAGTTGTCCTCCACTGAACAAATCAATGCCACCTGTGTACTCCTGTTACCAATTTTGAACTTCATTTAGCCTACTTACTTATTTGGGCCTAGTAACTGTGTCATCCTCTCATTACAGTTTTCCTCCTCCGCTGAACCAAGCTATGCCACCTGTGTACTCCTCTTACCAATTTTGAACTGCATTTAGGCTACTTACTTATTTGGGCCAAGTAACTGTGTCAGCCTCTCATTACAGTTGTCCTCCGCTGAGCAAAGCTATGCCGCCTATGTACTCCTGTTACCAATTTTGAACTGCATTTAGCCTACTTTTTTATTTAAGGCCTAGTAAGTCTGTGTGAGCCTCTCATTACAGTTGTCCTCGTCCGCTGAACAAAGCTATGCCGCCTGTGTACTCCTCTTACCAATTTTGAACTGCATTTAGCCTACTTAATTATTTGGGCCTAGTAACTGTGTCAGCCTCTCATTACAGTTGTCCTCCACTGAACAAAGCTATGCCGCCTGTGTACTCCTCTTGCCAACTTTGAACTGCATTTAGCCTACTTTTTTATTTTAGGCCTAGTAAGTCTGTGCGAGCCTCTCATTACAGTTGTCCTCCACTGAACAAAGCAATGCCTCCTGTGTATTCCTCTTACCAATTTTGAACTGCATTTAGCCTACTTACTTATTTGGGCCTAGTAACTGTGTCAGCCTCTAATTACAGTTGTCCTCCGCTGAACAAAGCTATGCCGCCTGTGTACTCCTCTTACCAATTTTGAACAGCACTTAGCCTACTTTTTTATTTTAGGCCTTCTAAGTCTGTGTGAGCCTCTCATTACAGTTGTCCTCCACTGAACAAAGCAATGCCTCCTGTGTACTCCTCTTATCAATTTTGAACTGCATTTAGCCTACTTACTTATTTGGGCCTAGTAACTGTATCAGCCTCTCATTACAGTTGTCCTCCTCCACTGAACAAAGCAATGCTGCCTGTGTACTCCTCTTACCAATTTTGAACTGCATTTAGCCTACTTTTTTATTTAAGGCCTACTAAGTCTGTGTGAGCCTCTTATTACAGTTGTCCTCCACTGAACAAAGCAATGCCACCTGTGTACTCCTGTTACCAATTTTGAACTGCATTTAGTCTACTTACTTATTTGGGCCTAGTAACTGTGTCAGCCTCTCATTACAGTTGTCCTCTGCTGAACACAGCAATGCCACCTGTGTACTCCTGTTATCAATTTTGAACTGCATTTAGCCTACTTACTTATTTGGGCCTAGTAACTGTGTCAGCCTCTCATTACAGTTGTCCTCCTCCGCTGAACAAAGCTATGCCGCCTGTGTACTCCTGTTACCAATTTTGAACTACATTTAGCCTACTTACTTATTTGGGCCTAGTAACTGTGTCAGCCTCTCATTACAGTTGTCCTCTGCTGAACAAAGCTATGCCGCCTGTGTACTCCTGTTACCAATTTTGAACTGCATTTAGCCTACTTTTTTATTTTAGGCCTAGTAACTGTGTCAGCCTCTCATTACAGTTGTCCTCTGCTGAACAAAGCAATGCCACCTGTGTACTCCTGTTACCAATTTTGATCTGCATTTAGCCTACTTACTTATTTGGGCCTAGTAACTGTGTCAGCCTCTCATTACAGTTGTCCTCTGCTGAACAAAGCAATGCCACCTGTGTACTCCTGTTACCAATTTTGAACTGCATTTAGCCTACTTACTTATTTGGGCCTAGTAACTGTGTCAGCCTCTCATTACAGTTGTCCTCCTCCACTGAACAAAGCAATGCCACCCGTGTACTCCTCTTACCAATTTTGAACTGCACTTAGCCTACTTTTTTGTTTTAGGCCTACTAAGTCTGTGTGAGCCTCCCATTACAGTTGTCCTCCACTGAACAAATCAATGCCACCTGTGTACTCCTGTTACCAATTTTGAACTTCATTTAGCCTACTTACTTATTTGGGCCTAGTAACTGTGTCATCCTCTCATTACAGTTTTCCTCCTCCGCTGAACCAAGCTATGCCACCTGTGTACTCCTGTTACCAATTTTGAACTGCATTTAGGCTACTTACTTATTTGGGCCAAGTAACTGTGTTAGCCTCTCATTACAGTTGTCCTCCGCTGAGCAAAGCTATGCCGCCTGTGTACTCCTGTTACCAATTTTGAACTGCATTTAGCCTACTTTTTTATTTAAGGCCTAGTAAGTCTGTGCGAGCCTCTCATTACAGTTGTCCTCCACTGAACAAAGCAATGCCTCCTGTGTATTCCTCTTACCAATTTTGAACTGCATTTAGCCTACTTACTTATTTGGGCCTAGTAACTGTGTCAGCCTCTAATTACAGTTGTCCTCTGCTGAACAAAGCTATGCCGCCTGTGTACTCCTCTTACCAATTTTGAACAGCATTTAGCCTACTTTTTTATTTTAGGCCTTCTAAGTCTGTGTGAGCCTCTCATTACAGTTGTCCTCCACTGAACAAAGCAATGCCTCCTGTGTACTCCTCTTACCAATTTTGAACTGCATTTAGCCTACTTACTTATTTGGGCCTAGTAACTGTATCAGCCTCTCATTACAGTTGTCCTCCTCCACTGAACAAAGCAATGCTGCCTGTGTACTCCTCTTACCAATTTTGAACTGCATTTAGCCTACTTTTTTATTTAAGGCCTACGAAGTCTGTGTGAGCCTCTTATTACAGTTGTCCTCCACTGAACAAAGCAATGCCACCTGTGTACTCATGTTACCAATTTTGAACTGCATTTAGCCTACTTACTTATTTGGGCCTAGTAACTGTGTCAGCCTCTCATTACAGTTGTCCTCTGCTGAACAAAGCAATGCCACCTGTGTACTCCTGTTACCAATTTTGAACTGCATTTAGCCTACTTACTTATTTTGGCCTAGTAACTGTGTCAGCCTCTCATTACAGTTGTCTTCCTCCACTGAACAAAGCTATGCCGCCTGTGTACTCCTGTTACCAATTTTGCACTACATTTAGCCTACTTACTTATTTGGGCCTAGTAACTGTGTCAGCCTCTCATTACAGTTGTCCTCTGCTGAACAAAGCTATGCCGCCTGTGTACTCCTGTTACCAATTTTGAACTGCATTTAGCCTACTTTTTTATTTTAGGCCTAGTAACTGTGTCAGCCTCTCATTACAGTTGTCCTCTGCTGAACAAAGCATTGCCACCTGTGTACTCCTGTTACCAATTTTGAACTGCATTTAGCCTACTTACTTATTTGGGCCTAGTAACTGTGTCAGCCTCTCATTACAGTTGTCCTCTGCTGAACAAAGCAATGCCACCTGTGTACTCCTGTTACCAATTTTGAACTGCATTTAGCCTACTTACTTATTTGGGCCTAGTAACTGTGTCAGCCTCTCATTACAGTTGTCCTCCTCCACTGAACAAAGCAATGCCACCCGTGTACTCCTCTTACCAATTTTGAACTGCACTTAGCCTACTTACTTATTTGGGCCTAGTAACTGTGTCATCCTCTCATTACAGTTTTCCTCCTCCGCTGAACCAAGCTATGCCACCTGTGTACTCCTCTTACCAATTTTGAACTGCATTTAGCCTACTTACTTATTTGGGTCAAGTAACTGTGTTAGCCTCTCATAACAGTTGTCCTCCGCTGAGCAAAGCTATGCCGCCTGTGTACTCCTGTTACCAATTTTGAACTGCATTTAGCCTACTTTTTTATTTAAGGCCTAGTAAGTCTGTGCGAGCCTCTCATTACAGTTGTCCTCCACTGAACAAAGCAATGCCTCCTGTGTATTCCTCTTACCAATTTTGAAGTGCATTTAGCCTACTTACTTATTTGGGCCTAGTAACTGTGTCAGCCTCTAATTACAGTTGTCCTCCGCTGAACAAAGCTATGCCGCCTGTGTACTCCTCTTACCAATTTTGAACGGCATTTAGCCTACTTTATTATTTTAGGCCTTCTAAGTCTGTGTGAGCCTCTCATTACAGTTGTCCTCCACTGAACAAAGCAATGCCTCCTGTGTACTCCTGTTACCAATTTTGAACTGCATTTAGCCTACTTACTTATTTGGGCCTAGTAACTGTATCAGCCTCTCATTACAGTTGTCCTCCTCCACTGAACAAAGCAATGCTGCCTGTGTACTCCTCTTACCAATTTTGAACTGCATTTAGCCTACTTTTTTATTTAAGGCCTACTAAGTCTGTGTGATCTTCTTATTACAGTTGTCCTCCACTGAACAAAGCAATGCCACCTGTGTACTCCTGTTACCAATTTTGAACTGCATTTAGCCTACTTACTTATTTGGGCCTAGTAACTGTGTCAGCCTCTCATTACAGTTGTCCTCTGCTGAACAAAGCAATGCCACCTGTGTACTCCTGTTACCAATTTTGAACTGCATTTAGCCTACTTACTTATTTGGGCCTAGTAACTGTGTCAGCCTCTCATTACAGTTGTCCTCCTCCGCTGAACAAAGCTATGCCGCCTGTGTACTCCTGTTACCAATTTTGAACTACATTTAGCCTACTTACTTATTTGGGCCTAGTAACTGTGTCAGCCTCTCATTACAGTTGTCCTCTGCTGAACAAAGCTATGCCGCCTGTGTACTCCTGTTACCAATTTTGAACTGCATTTAGCCTACTTTTTTACTTTAGGCCTAGTAACTGTGTCAGCCTCTCATTACAGTTGTCCTCTGCTGAACAAAGCAATGCCACCTGTGTACTCCTGTTACCAATTTTGAACTGCATTTAGCCTACTTACTTATTTGGGCCTAGTAACTGTGTCAGCCTCTCATTACAGTTGTCCTCTGCTGAACAAAGCAATGCCACCTGTGTACTCCTGTTACCAATTTTGAACTGCATTTAGCCTACTTACTTATTTGGGCCTAGTAACTGTGTCAGCCTCTCATTACAGTTGTCCTCTGCTGAACAAAGCAATGCCACCTGTGTACTCCTGTTACCAATTTTGAACTGCATTTAGCCTACTTACTTATTTGGGCCTAGTAACTGTGTCAGCCTCTCATTACAGTTGTCCTCCTCCGCTGAACAAAGCTATGCCGCCTGTGTACTCCTGTTACCAATTTTGAACTATATTTAGCCTACTTACTTATTTGGGCCTAGTAACTGTGTCAGCCTCTCATTACAGTTGTCCTCTGCTGAACAAAGCTATGCCGCCTGTGTACTCCTGTTACCAATTTTGAACTGCATTTAGCCTACTTTTTTATTTTAGGCCTAGTAACTGTGTCAGCCTCTCATTACAGTTGTCCTCTGCTGAACAAAGCAATGCCACCTGTGTACTCCTGTTACCAATTTTGAACTGCATTTAGCCTACTTACTTATTTGGGCCTAGTAACTGTGTCAGCCTCTCATTACAGTTGTCCTCTGCTGAACAAAGCAATGCCACCTGTGTACTCCTGTTACCAATTTTGAACTGCATTTAGCCTACTTACTTATTTGGGCCTAGTAACTGTGTCAGCCTCTCATTACAGTTGTCCTCTGCTGAACAAAGCAATGCCACCTGTGTACTCCTGTTACCAATTTTGAACTGCATTTAGCCTACTTACTTATTTGGGCCTAGTAACTGTGTCAGCCTTTCATTACAGTTGTCCTCCTCCACTGAACAAAGCAATGCCACCTGTGTACTCCTCTTACCAATTTTGAACTGCACTTAGCCTACTTTTTTATTTTAGGCCTACTAAGTCTGTGTGAGCCTCCCATTACAGTTGTCCTCCACTGAACAAATCAATGCCACCTGTGTACTCCTGTTACCAATTTTGAACTTCATTTAGCCTACTTACTTATTTGGGCCTAGTAACTGTGTCATCCTCTCATTACAGTTTTCCTCCTCCGCTGAACCAAGCTATGCCACCTGTGTACTCCTCTTACCAATTTTGAACTGCATTTAGGCTACTTACTTATTTGGGCTAAGTAACTGTGTTAGCCTCTCATTACAGTTGTCCTCCGCTGAGCAAAGCTATGCCGCCTGTGTACTCCTGTTACCAATTTTGAACTGCATTTAGCCTACTTTTTTATTTAAGGCCTAGTAAGTCTGTGTGAGCCTCTCATTACAGTTGTCCTCGTCCGCTGAACAAAGCTATGCCGCCTGTGTACTCCTCTTACCAATTTTGAACTGCATTTAGCCTACTTAATTATTTGGGCCTAGTAACTGTGGCAGCCTCTCATTACAGTTGTCCTCCGCTGAACAAACCTATGCCGCCTGTGTACTCCTCTTGCCAACTTTGAACTGCATTTAGCCTACTTTTTATTTTAGGCCTACTAAGTCTGTGCGAGCCTCTCATTACAGTTGTCCTCCACTAAACAAAGCAATGCCTCCTGTGTATTCCTCTTACCAATTTTGAACTGCATTTAGCCTACTTACTTATTTGGGCCTAGTAACTGTGTCAGCCTCTAATTACAGTTGTCCTCCGCTGAACAAAGCTATGCCGCCTGTGTACTCCTCTTACCAATTTTGAACAGCATTTAGCCTACTTTTTTATTTTAGGCCTTCTAAGTCTGTGTGAGCCTCTCATTACAGTTGTCCTCCACTGAACAAAGCAATGCTTCCTGTGTACTCCCGTTACCAATTTTGAACTGCATTTAGCCTACTTACTTATTTGGGCCTAGTAACTGTGTCAGCCTCTCATTACAGTTGTCCTCTGCTGAACAAAGCAATGCCACCTGTGTACTCCTGTTACCAATTTCGAACTGCATTTAGCCTACTTACTTATTTGGGCCTAGTAACTGTGTCAGCATCTCATTACAGTTGTCCTCCTCCGCTGAACAAAGCTATGCCGCCTGTGTACTCCTGTTACCAATTTTGAACTACATTTAGCCTACTTACTTATTTGGGCCTAGTAACTGTGTCAGCCTCTCATTACAGTTGTCCTCTGCTGAACAAAGCTATGCCGCCTGTGTACTCCTGTTACCAATTTTGAACTGCATTTAGCCTACTTTTTTATTTTAGGCCTAGTAACTGTGTCAGCCTCTCAATACAGTTGTCCTCTGCTGAACAAAGCAATGCCACCTGTGTACTCCTGTTACCAATTTTGAACTGCATTTAGCCTACTTACTTATTTGGGCCTAGTAACTGTGTCAGCCTCTCATTACAGTTGTCCTCCTCCGCTGAACAAAGCTATGCCGCCTGTGTACTCCTGTTACCAATTTTGAACTACATTTAGCCTACTTACTTATTTGGGCCCAGTAACTGTGTCAGCCTCTCATCACAGTTGTCCTCTGCTGAATAAAGCTATGCCGCCTGTGTACTCCTTTTACCAATTTTGAACTGCATTTAGCCTACTTTTTTATTTTAGGCCTATTAAGTCTGTGTGAGCCTCTCATTACAGTTGTCCTCCGCTGAACAAAGCAATGCTGCCTGTTTAGTCCTGTTACCAATTTTGAACTGCTTTTAGCCTACTTTTTCATTTTATCCTACTTTTTATATCTGTGTTTCCTCCTCATACTGCCCATTGCCCAGCCACTGCTAGATGAGTCTGCTGGTACATTGACCCAGACCACTACATTCGCCTTGCACTCTACACAGCCAGAATCTGACCCTGCTGAAAGTAAGGTTCCCCTTCCCGCATACTATACCACCTTACATGGGCGCAAAGAGGAGGGTGCAGATGAAAGTGCAGGTTCCATCATCAGGTGGGGGGCATACTCGTTGGCACTGGCACAGGGCCCCTCATAGTATGCAAAAGTGTCTCTGGCAGTGGGAGGAGCCGTCTGCCATCAAACACACCGCCGTACTATGAGGGGCCCTGTGCCAGTGCCAACCAGTGGGCCCCCCTGCTTGCTCAGGATCACAGCACTTGCAAAGTTGAAATACTTACCTCTACCTGCTCCACCGCCGTGACATATTTCACATTTCCTAGGCCCACGAAAATCTTGAGCCAGCCCTACCCCCCCACAACTGTAGCCAAATTAGCCCCTGTTTTCAATGCCTAACTATTATTATAAGGTAAATTAAGATTGACAAGCTTAACCCCTTCAAGACCCAGCCTATTTTGACCTTAAAGACCTTGCCGTTTTTTGCAATTCTGACCAGTGTCCCTTTATGAGGTAATAACTCAGGAACGCTTCAACGGATCCTAGCGGTTCTGAGATTGTTTTTTCGTGACATATTGGGCTTCATGTTAGTGGTAAATTTAGGTCAATAAATTCTGCATTTATTTGTGATAAACACGGAAATTTGGCGAAAATTTTGAAAATTTCGCAATTTTCACATTTTGAATTTTTATTCTGTTAAACCAGAGAGATATGTGACACAAAATAGTTAATAAATAACATTTCCCACATGTTTACTTTACATCAGCACAATTTTGGAAACAAAATTTTTTTTTGTTAGGAAGTTATAAGGGTTAAAATTTGACCAGCGATTTGTCATTTTTACAACGAAATTTACAAAACCATTTTTTTTAGGGACCACCTCACATTTGAAGTCAGTTTGAGGGGTCTATATGGCTGAAAATACCCAAAAGTGACACCATTCTAAAAACTGCACCCCTCAAGGTACTCAAAACCACATTCAAGAAGTTTATTAACCCTTCAGGTGCTTCACAGCAGCAGAAGCAACATGGAAGGAAAAAATGAACATTTAACTTTTTAGTCACAAAAATTATCTTTTAGCAACAATTTTTTTATTTTCCCAATGGTAAAAGGAGAAACTGAACCACGAAAGTTGTTGTCCAATTTGTCCTGAGTACGCTGATACCTCATATGTGGGGGTAAACCACTGTTTGGGCGCACGGCAGGGCTTGGAAGGGAAGGAGCGCCATTTGACTTTTTGAATCAAAAATTGGCTCCACTCTTTAGCGGACACCATGTCACGTTTGGAGAGCCCCCGTGTGCCTAAAAATTGGAGCTCCCCCACAAGTGACCCCATTTTGGAAACTAGACGCCCCAAGGAACTTATCTAGATGCATAGTGAGCACTTTGAACCCCCAGGTGCTTCACAAATTGATCCGTAAAAATGAAAAAGTACTTTTTTTTCACAAAAAAATTCTTTTAGCCTCAATTTTTTCCTTTTCACATGGGCAACAGGATAAATTGGATCCTAAAATGTGTTGGGCAATTTCTCCTGAGTACACCAATACCTCACATGTGGGGGTAAACCACTGTTTGGGCACATGGTAAGGCTCGGAAGGGAAGGAGCGCCATTTGACTTTTTGAATTAAAAATTATTTCCATCGTTAGCGGACACCATGTCGCGTTTGGATAGCTCCTGTGTGCCTAAACATTGGCGCTCCCCCACAAGTGACCCCATTTTGGAAACTAGACCCCCCAAGGAACTTATTTAGATGCCTAGTGAGCACTTTAAACCCTCAGGTGCTTCACAAATTGATCTGTAAAAATGAAAAAGTACTTTTTTTTCACAAAAAAATTATTTTCGCCTCAATTTTTTCATTTTCACATGGGCAGTAGGATAAAATGGATCATAAAATTTGTTGGGCAATTTCTCCCGAGTACGCCGATACCTCATATGTGGGGGTAAACCACTGTTTGGGCACACGGCAGGGCTCGGAAGGGAAGGCGCGCCATTTGACTTTTTGAATGGAAAATTAGCTCCAATTGTTAGCGGACACCATGTCGCGTTTGGAGAGCCCCCTGTGTGCCTAAACATTGGAGCTCCCCCACAAGTGACCCCATTTTGGAAACTAGACCCCCCAAGGAACTTATCTAGATGCATATTGAGCACTTTAAACCCCCAGGTGCTTCACAGAAGTTTATAACGCAGAGCCATGAAAATAAAAAATAATTTTTCTTTCCTCAAAAATGATTTTTTAGCCTGGAATTTCCTATTTTGCCAAGGATAATGGGAGAAATTGGACCCCAAATATTGTTGTCCAGTTTGTCCTGAGTACGCTGATACCCCATATGTGGGGGTAAACCACTGTTTGGGCGCACGGCAGGGCTCGGAAGGGATGGCACGCCATTTGGCTTTTTAAATGGAAAATTAGCTCCAATCATTAGCGGACACCATGTCACGTTTGGAGAGCCCCTGTGTGCTTAAACATTGGAGATTCCCCAGAAATGACACCATTTTGGAAACTAGACCCCCAAAGGAACTAATCTAGATGTGTGGTGAGGACTTGGAACCCCCAAGTGCTTCACAGAAGTTTATAACGCAGAGCCATGAAAATAAAAAAAAAAATTATTTTCTCAAAAATGATCTTTTAGCCTGCAATTTTTTATTTTCCCAAGGGTAATAGGAGAAATTTGACCCCAAAAGTTGTTGTCCAGTTTCTCCTGAGTACGCTGATACCCCATATGTGGGGGTAAATCACTGTTTGGGCACATGCCGGGGCTCGGAAGTGAA
The DNA here is from genome assembly GCF_032444005.1 of Ranitomeya imitator. Lineage (NCBI taxonomy): Eukaryota > Metazoa > Chordata > Amphibia > Anura > Dendrobatidae > Ranitomeya > Ranitomeya imitator. The sequence continues at coordinate 1,080,120,310 of NC_091282.1, read as the reverse complement.
GTAGTGACGTTTTGAAATGCAGACTTTGATGGAATGCTCTGTGGGCATCACGTTGCGTTTGCAGAGCCCCTGATGTGGCTTAACAGTAGAAACCCCCCACAAGTGACCCCATTTTGGAAACTAGACCCCCAAAGGAACTTATCTAGATGTGTGGTGAGCACTTTGAACCCCCAAGTGCTTCATAGAAGTTTATAATGCAGAGCCGTGAAAATAATAAATACGTTTTCTTTCCTCAAAAATAATTATTTAGCCCAGAATTTTTTAATTTTCCCAAGGGTAACAGGAGAAATTTGACCCCAAAAGTTGTTGTCCAGTTTCTCCTGAGTACGGTGATACCCCATATGTGGGGGTAAACTACTGTTTGGGCACATGCCGGGGCTTGGAATTGAAGTAGTGACGTTTTGAAATGCAGACTTTGATGGAATGCTCTGCGGGCGTCACGTTGCGTTTGCAGAGCCCCTGATGTGCCTAAACAGTAGAAACCCCCCACAAGTGACCCCATTTTGGAAACTAGACCCTGAAAGGAACTTATCTAGATGTGTGGTGAGCACTTTGAACCCCCAAGTGCTTCATAGAAGTTTATAATGCAGAGCCGTGAAAATAATAAATACGTTTTCTTTCCTCAAAAATAATTATTTAGCCCAGAATTTTTTATTTTCCCAAGGGTAACAGGAGAAATTGGACCCCAAAAGTTGTTGTCCAGTTTCTCCTGAGTACGCTGATACCCCATATGTGGGGGTAAACCACTGTTTGGGCACACGTCGGGGCTCAGAAGGGAAGTAGTGGCTTTTGAAATGCAGACTTTGATGGAATGGTCTGCGGGTGTCACGTTGCGTTTGCAGAGCCCCTGGTGTGCCTAAACAGTTGAGACCCCCCACAAGTGACCCCATTTTAGAAACTAGACCCCCCAAGGAACTTATCTAGATATGTGGTGAGCACTTTGAACCCCCAAGTGCTTCACAGACGTTTACAACGCAGAGCCGTGAAAATAAAAAATCATTTTTCTTTCCTCAAAAATTATGTTTTAGCAAGCATTTTTTTAGATTCACAAGGGTAACAGGAGAAATTGGACCCCAGTAATTGTTGCGCAGTTTGTCCTGAGTATGCTGGTACCCCATATGTGGGGGTAAACCACTGTTTGGGCACACGTCAGGGCTCGGAAGTGAGGGAGCACCATTTGACTTTTTGAATACGAGATTGGCTGGAATCAATGGTGGCGCCATGTTGCGTTTGGAGACCCCTGATGTGCCTAAACAGTGGTAACCCCTCAATTCTACCTCCAACACTAACCCCAACACACCCCTAACCCTAATCCCAACTGTAGCCATAACCCTAAACACAACCCTAACTGCAACACACCCCTAACCACAACCCTAACCCCAACACACCCCTAACCATAACCACAACCCTAATTCCAACCCTAACCCTAAGGCTATGTGCCCACGTTGCGGATTCGTGTGAGATATTTTCGCACCATTTTTGAAAAATCCGCGGGTAAAAGGCACTGCGTTTTACCTGCGGATTTTCCGCGGATTTCCAGTGTTTTTTGTGCGGATTTCACCTGCGGATTCCTATTGAGGAACAGGTGTAAAACGCTGCGGAATCCGCACAAAGAATTGACATGCTGCGGAAAATACAACGCAGCGTTCCCGCGCGGTATTTTCCGCACCATGGGCACAGCGGATTTGGTTTCCATATGTTTACATGGTACTGTAAACCTGATGGAACACTGCTGCGAATCCGCAGCCAAATCCGCACCGTGTGCACATAGCCTAATTCTAAAGGTATGTGCACACGCTGCGGATCCGCAGCAGTTTCCCATGAGTGTACAGTTCAATGTAAACCCATGGGAAACAAAAATCGCTGTACACATGCTGCGGAAAAACTGCACGGAAACGCAGCGGTTTACATTCCGCAGCATGTCACTTCTTTGTGCGGATTCCGCAGCGGTTTTACAACTGCTCCAATAGAAAATCGCAATTGTAAAACCGCAGTGAAATGCGCAGAAAAAAGCGCGGTAAATCCGCCATAAATCCGCAGCGGTTTAGCACTGCGGATTTATCAAATCCGCAGCGGAAAAATCCGCAGAGGACCAGAATACGTGTGCACATTCCTAACCCTAACCCTAGCCCTAACCCTAACCCTACCCCTAACCCTAACCCTAACCCTACCCCTAACCCTAACCCTACCCCTACCCCTACCCCTAGCCCTAACCTTAACCCTAACCCTACCCCTAACCCTAACCCTACCCCTAACCCTAACCCTACCCCTAACCCTACCCCTAACCCTAACCCTATTCTAACATTAGTGGAAAAAAAAAATTCTTTATTTTTTTATTGTCCCTACCTATGGGGGTGACAAAGGGGGGGGGGTCATTTATTATTTTTTTTATTTTGATCACTGAGATATAATCTATCTCAGTGATCAAAATGCACTTTGGAACGAATCTGCCGGCCGGCAGATTCGGCGGGCGCACTGCGAATGCGCCCGCCATTTTGGAAGATGGCGGCGCCCGGGAGAAGACGGACGGGACCACGGCTGGATCGGTAAGTATGATAGGGTGGGGGGGGACCACGGGGGGGGATCGGAGCACGGGGGGGGGGGAATCGGAGCGCGGGAGGGGTGGAACGGAGCGCGGGGGGCGTGGAACGGAGCACGGGGGGGCTGGAATGGAGCACGGGGGGGTGGAACGGAGCACGGGGGGGGGTGGATCGGAGTGCAGGGGGGGTGATTGGAGCACGGGGGGGTGATTGGAGCACGGGGGGAGCGGACACGAGCACGGGGGGGAGCGGAGCACTGGACGGAGGGGAGCCGGAGCAGTGTACCGGCCAGATCGGGGGGGTGGGGGGGCGATCGGAGGGGTGGGGTGGGGGCACACTAGTATTTCCAGCCATGGCCGATGATATTTCAGCATCGGCCATGGCTGGATTGTAATATTTCACCCGTTATAATGGGTGAAATATTACAAATCGCTCTGATTAGCAGTTTCACTTTCAACAGCCAATCAGAGCGATCGTAGCCACGAGGGGGTGAAGCCACCCCCCCTGGGCTAAACTACCACTCCCCCTGTCCCTGCAGATCGGGTGAAATGGGAGTTAACCCTTTCACCCGATCTGCAGGGACGCGATCTTTCCATGACGCCGCATAGGCGTCATGGGTCGGAATGGCACCGACTTTCATGACGCCTACGTGGCGTCATGGGTCGGGAAGGGGTTAAGAAATAAGAATTGATGTTTATGGCATTAAAATGGGCACTGTAGGTGTTTCTCTGTCCTCCACTCACTGCCGACTTTGATTCCTTATTGACTTGTATTGGGTTTCGTGTTTCAGTTGGCCTCCGAATTCTCGCAATAATCAGCCGATTTCACCCGACCCGACTTTTGAGAAAGTCGGGTTTTGCGAAACCCGACTCAATCCTAAAAAAGTTAAAGTCGCTCAACTCTAATCTGCACGTCAGCAGAGTAGCCCGCCTGTGAAACTAACTACACCGCCTATGTATCTCTATTTTTACTGCATCTAATCCAGTTAATATTTTTGGGCCTAGGAGCAGTGTCTGCATGGCAGCAGAGTAGCCCGCCTGTGAAACTAACTATACCGCCTGTGTATCTCTATTTTTTCTGCATTTAATCCAGTTAGTACTTTTGGGCCTAGGAGCAGTTTCTGCACGTCAGCAGAGTAGCCCGCCTGTGAAACTAACTATACCGCCTGTGTATCTCTATTTTTACTGTATCTAATCCAGTTAATAGTATTGGGCCTAGGAGCAGTGTCTGCACGTCAGCAGAGTAGCCCGCCTGTGAAACTAACTATACCGCCTGTGTATCTCTGTTTTTACTGCATCTAATCCAGTTAATTGTTTTGGTCCTAGGAGCAGTGTCTGCACTTCAGCAGAGTAGCCTGCCTGTGAAACTAACTATACCGAAGTCTGTGTGAGCCTCTTATTACAGTTGTCCTCCACTGAACAAAGCAATGCCACCTGTGTACTCATGTTACCAATTTTGAACTGCATTTAGCCTACTTACTTATTTGTGCCTAGTAACTGTGTCAGCCTCTCATTACAGTTGTCCTCTGCTGAACAAAGCAATGCCACCTGTGTACTCCTGTTACCAATTTTGAACTGCATTTAGCCTACTTTCTTATTTTGGCCTAGTAACTGTGTCAGCCTCTCATTACAGTTGTCTTCCTCCACTGAACAAAGCTATGCCGCCTGTGTACTCCTGTTACCAATTTTGCACTACATTTAGCCTACTTACTTATTTGGGCCTAGTAACTGTGTCAGCCTCTCATTACAGTTGTCCTCTGCTGAACAAAGCTATGCCGCCTGTGTACTCCTGTTACCAATTTTGAACTGCATTTAGCCTACTTTTTTATTTTAGGCCTAGTAACTGTGTCAGCCTCTCATTACAGTTGTCCTCTGCTGAACAAAGCATTGCCACCTGTGTACTCCTGTTACCAATTTTGAACTGCATTTAGCCTACTTACTTATTTGGGCCTAGTAACTGTGTCAGCCTCTCATTACAGTTGTCCTCTGCTGAACAAAGCAATGCCACCTGTGTACTCCTGTTACCAATTTTGAACTGCATTTAGCCTACTTACTTATTTGGGCCTAGTAACTGTGTCAGCCTCTCATTACAGTTGTCCTCCTCCACTGAACAAAGCAATGCCACCCGTGTACTCCTCTTACCAATTTTGAACTGCACTTAGCCTACTTACTTATTTGGGCCTAGTAACTGTGTCATCCTCTCATTACAGTTTTCCTCCTCCGCTGAACCAAGCTATGCCACCTGTGTACTCCTCTTACCAATTTTGAACTGCATTTAGGCTACTTACTTATTTGGGTCAAGTAACTGTGTTAGCCTCTCATAACAGTTGTCCTCCGCTGAGCAAAGCTATGCCGCCTGTGTACTCCTGTTACCAATTTTGAACTGCATTTAGCCTACTTTTTTATTTAAGGCCTAGTAAGTCTGTGTGAGCCTCTCATTACAGTTGTCCTCGTCCGCTGAACAAAGCTATGCCGCCTGTGTACTCCTCTTACCAATTTTGAACTGCATTTAGCCTACTTAATTATTTGGGCCTAGTAACTGTGTCAGCCTCTCATTACAGTTGTCCTCCGCTGAACAAAGCTATGCCGCCTGTGTACTCCTCTTGCCAACTTTGAACTGCATTTAGCCTACTTTTTATTTTAGGCCTACTAAGTCTGTGCGAGCCTCTCATTACAGTTGTCCTCCACTGAACAAAGCAATGCCTCCTGTGTATTCCTCTTACCAATTTTGAAGTGCATTTAGCCTACTTACTTATTTGGGCCTAGTAACTGTGTCAGCCTCTAACTACAGTTGTCCTCCGCTGAACAAAGCTATGCCGCCTGTGTACTCCTCTTACCAATTTTGAACGGCATTTAGCCTACTTTATTATTTTAGGCCTTCTAAGTCTGTGTGAGCCTCTCATTACAGTTGTCCTCCACTGAACAAAGCAATGCCTCCTGTGTACTCCTGTTACCAATTTTGAACTGCATTTAGCCTACTTACTTATTTGGGCCTAGTAACTGTATCAGCCTCTCATTACAGTTGTCCTCCTCCACTGAACAAAGCAATGCTGCCTGTGTACTCCTCTTACCAATTTTGAACTGCATTTAGCCTACTTTTTTATTTAAGGCCTACTAAGTCTGTGTGAGCCTCTTATTACAGTTGTCCTCCACTGAACAAAGCAATGCCACCTGTGTACTCCTGTTACCAATTTTGAACTGCATTTAGCCTACTTACTTATTTGGGCCTAGTAACTGTGTCAGCCTCTCATTACAGTTGTCCTCTGCTGAACAAAGCAATGCCACCTGTGTACTCCTGTTACCAATTTTGAACTGCATTTAGCCTACTTACTTATTTGGGCCTAGTAACTGTGTCAGCCTCTCATTACAGTTGTCCTCCTCCGCTGAACAAAGCTATGCCGCCTGTGTACTCCTGTTACCAATTTTGAACTACATTTAGCCTACTTACTTATTTGGGCCTAGTAACTGTGTCAGCCTCTCATTACAGTTGTCCTCTGCTGAACAAAGCTATGCCGCCTGTGTACTCCTGTTACCAATTTTGAACTGCATTTAGCCTACTTTTTTACTTTAGGCCTAGTAACTGTGTCAGCCTCTCATTACAGTTGTCCTCTGCTGAACAAAGCAATGCCACCTGTGTACTCCTGTTACCAATTTTGAACTGCATTTAGCCTACTTACTTATTTGGGCCTAGTAACTGTGTCAGCCTCTCATTACAGTTGTCCTCTGCTGAACAAAGCAATGCCACCTGTGTACTCCTGTTACCAATTTTGAACTGCATTTAGCCTACTTACTTATTTGGGCCTAGTAACTGTGTCAGCCTCTCATTACAGTTGTCCTCTGCTGAACAAAGCAATGCCACCTGTGTACTCCTGTTACCAATTTTGAACTGCATTTAGCCTACTTACTTATTTGGGCCTAGTAACTGTGTCAGCCTCTCATTACAGTTGTCCTCCTCCGCTGAACAAAGCTATGCCGCCTGTGTACTCCTGTTACCAATTTTGAACTACATTTAGCCTACTTACTTATTTGGGCCTTGTAACTGTGTCAGCCTCTCATTACAGTTGTCCTCTGCTGAACAAAGCTATGCCGCCTGTGTACTCCTGTTACCAATTTTGAACTGCATTTAGCCTACTTTTTTATTTTAGGCCTAGTAACTGTGTCAGCCTCTCATTACAGTTGTCCTCTGCTGAACAAAGCAATGCCACCTGTGTACTCCTGTTACCAATTTTGAACTGCATTTAGCCTACTTACTTATTTGGGCCTAGTAACTGTGTCAGCCTCTCATTACAGTTGTCCTCTGCTGAACAAAGCAATGCCACCTGTGTACTCCTGTTACCAATTTTGAACTGCATTTAGCCTACTTACTTATTTGGGCCTAGTAACTGTGTCAGCCTCTCATTACAGTTGTCCTCTGCTGAACAAAGCAATGCCACCTGTGTACTCCTGTTACCAATTTTGAACTGCATTTAGCCTACTTACTTATTTGGGCCTAGTAACTGTGTCAGCCTTTCATTACAGTTGTCCTCCTCCACTGAACAAAGCAATGCCACCTGTGTACTCCTCTTACCAATTTTGAACTGCACTTAGCCTACTTTTTTATTTTAGGCCTACTAAGTCTGTGTGAGCCTCCCATTACAGTTGTCCTCCACTGAACAAATCAATGCCACCTGTGTACTCCTGTTACCAATTTTGAACTTCATTTAGCCTACTTACTTATTTGGGCCTAGTAACTGTGTCATCCTCTCATTACAGTTTTCCTCCTCCGCTGAACCAAGCTATGCCACCTGTGTACTCCTCTTACCAATTTTGAACTGCATTTAGGCTACTTACTTATTTGGGCTAAGTAACTGTGTTAGCCTCTCATTACAGTTGTCCTCCGCTGAGCAAAGCTATGCCGCCTGTGTACTCCTGTTACCAATTTTGAACTGCATTTAGCCTACTTTTTTATTTAAGGCCTAGTAAGTCTGTGTGAGCCTCTCATTACAGTTGTCCTCGTCCGCTGAACAAAGCTATGCCGCCTGTGTACTCCTCTTACCAATTTTGAACTGCATTTAGCCTACTTAATTATTTGGGCCTAGTAACTGTGGCAGCCTCTCATTACAGTTGTCCTCCGCTGAACAAACCTATGCCGCCTGTGTACTCCTCTTGCCAACTTTGAACTGCATTTAGCCTACTTTTTATTTTAGGCCTACTAAGTCTGTGCGAGCCTCTCATTACAGTTGTCCTCCACTAAACAAAGCAATGCCTCCTGTGTATTCCTCTTACCAATTTTGAACTGCATTTAGCCTACTTACTTATTTGGGCCTAGTAACTGTGTCAGCCTCTAATTACAGTTGTCCTCCGCTGAACAAAGCTATGCCGCCTGTGTACTCCTCTTACCAATTTTGAACAGCATTTAGCCTACTTTTTTATTTTAGGCCTTCTAAGTCTGTGTGAGCCTCTCATTACAGTTGTCCTCCACTGAACAAAGCAATGCTTCCTGTGTACTCCCGTTACCAATTTTGAACTGCATTTAGCCTACTTACTTATTTGGGCCTAGTAACTGTGTCAGCCTCTCATTACAGTTGTCCTCTGCTGAACAAAGCAATGCCACCTGTGTACTCCTGTTACCAATTTCGAACTGCATTTAGCCTACTTACTTATTTGGGCCTAGTAACTGTGTCAGCATCTCATTACAGTTGTCCTCCTCCGCTGAACAAAGCTATGCCGCCTGTGTACTCCTGTTACCAATTTTGAACTACATTTAGCCTACTTACTTATTTGGGCCTAGTAACTGTGTCAGCCTCTCATTACAGTTGTCCTCTGCTGAACAAAGCTATGCCGCCTGTGTACTCCTGTTACCAATTTTGAACTGCATTTAGCCTACTTTTTTATTTTAGGCCTAGTAACTGTGTCAGCCTCTCAATACAGTTGTCCTCTGCTGAACAAAGCAATGCCACCTGTGTACTCCTGTTACCAATTTTGAACTGCATTTAGCCTACTTACTTATTTGGGCCTAGTAACTGTGTCAGCCTCTCATTACAGTTGTCCTCCTCCGCTGAACAAAGCTATGCCGCCTGTGTACTCCTGTTACCAATTTTGAACTACATTTAGCCTACTTACTTATTTGGGCCCAGTAACTGTGTCAGCCTCTCATCACAGTTGTCCTCTGCTGAATAAAGCTATGCCGCCTGTGTACTCCTTTTACCAATTTTGAACTGCATTTAGCCTACTTTTTTATTTTAGGCCTATTAAGTCTGTGTGAGCCTCTCATTACAGTTGTCCTCCGCTGAACAAAGCAATGCTGCCTGTTTAGTCCTGTTACCAATTTTGAACTGCTTTTAGCCTACTTTTTCATTTTATCCTACTTTTTATATCTGTGTTTCCTCCTCATACTGCCCATTGCCCAGCCACTGCTAGATGAGTCTGCTGGTACATTGACCCAGACCACTACATTCGCCTTGCACTCTACACAGCCAGAATCTGACCCTGCTGAAAGTAAGGTTCCCCTTCCCGCATACTATACCACCTTACATGGGCGCAAAGAGGAGGGTGCAGATGAAAGTGCAGGTTCCATCATCAGGTGGGGGGCATACTCGTTGGCACTGGCACAGGGCCCCTCATAGTATGCAAAAGTGTCTCTGGCAGTGGGAGGAGCCGTCTGCCATCAAACACACCGCCGTACTATGAGGGGCCCTGTGCCAGTGCCAACCAGTGGGCCCCCCTGCTTGCTCAGGATCACAGCACTTGCAAAGTTGAAATACTTACCTCTACCTGCTCCACCGCCGTGACATATTTCACATTTCCTAGGCCCACGAAAATCTTGAGCCAGCCCTACCCCCCCACAACTGTAGCCAAATTAGCCCCTGTTTTCAATGCCTAACTATTATTATAAGGTAAATTAAGATTGACAAGCTTAAGAAATAAGAATTGATGTTTATGGCATTAAAATGGGCACTGTAGGTGTTTCTCTGTCCTCCACTCACTGCCGACTTTGATTCCTTATTGACTTGCATTGGGTTTCGTGTTTCAGTTGGCCTCCGAATTCTCGCAATAATCAGCCGATTTCACCCGACCCGACTTTTGAGAAAGTCGGGTTTTGCGAAACCCGACTCAATCCTAAAAAAGTTAAAGTCGCTCAACTCTAGTCTGCACGTCAGCAGAGTAGCCCGCCTGTGAAACTAACTACACCGCCTATGTATCTCTATTTTTACTGCATCTAATCCAGTTAATATTTTTGGGCCTAGGAGCAGTGTCTGCATGGCAGCAGAGTAGCCCGCCTGTGAAACTAACTATACCGCCTGTGTATCTCTATTTTTTCTGCATTTAATCCAGTTAGTACTTTTGGGCCTAGGAGCAGTTTCTGCACGTCAGCAGAGTAGCCCGCCTGTGAAACTAACTATACCGCCTGTGTATCTCTGTTTTTACTGCATCTAATCCAGTTAATTGTTTTGGTCCTAGGAGCAGTGTCTGCACTTCAGCAGAGTAGCCTGCCTGTGAAACTAACTATACCGCCTGTATATCTAAATTTTTACTGCATCTAACCCAGTTAATAGTTTTGGGCCTAGTACCACAGTTTGGCCACTCAGTTGTGCTCGGTTTTCATCCATCGGTTGTTGTTCCAACAACTACAGATACAGAGTTGCCAATTAGTTAAGCACTAAAATGAGTGGCAAATGGCCTGCTGCTGGTGGAAAGGGGAATAGGCGTGTTGGAAAGGGAAAAAAGGTTGTGTCCGTGGGGTAGGTGGTAAAGCAACAGTAACAGAAGAAGTAGCATCTGCAGAAGAAAGACCATCATCCAGCCAAAGTAAGATGTCTATTTCTTTTCGTGGACAATCTGATTTGATCCCTTTCTTACGACCATTGCTACAAGCATCGCCAAAAATTCCAGATGAGGCACAAAAACAGCAGGTGCTTGAACGGATATCAAGTGATCGTTCAAGTGGGCTCTCCTCCATGTCAACTTCAACATCACAACTACTCCAGTCCTCAGAGTTGTCACCCCAATCGCACTTGCTTCCTCACAGCTCCCAAGTCTCCAGCCGCCTGTCTGAGCATGGGGTAACACACATGGTTTAGTCTGTAGAGCTGTTTACGCTTACTATAGCCTGGGAATCAGAGGTCTGCTCCAGAGCTTCTGTGAATCCAGAAGAGGAAATGATCTGCACTGATGCCCAGAATCTTTGTGAGTCGGATCCAGGCCCAGATGAAGAAGGTTCTGAGCATAATATAGACTGTTATGAAAGGCAATTCAGAATCACAATGGTCATGGAGGTCAGAGCACATACAGTGAACTGACAATAACCCAAAATAATAGAACGAGCTCTGAGACGTGGGAACTCTGCAGACCGCAATCCCTAAGCCCATCAAACCACACTAAAGGTAGCCGTGGAGCGCTCCTGACCAGAACCTAGGCGCCTCGTCACAGCCTGAGAAACTAGCTAATCCTGAAGATAGAAAAATAAGCCTACCTTGCCTCAGAGAAATTCCCCAAAGGAAAAGGCAGCCCCCCACATATAATGACTGTGAGTAAGATGACAACACAAACATAGAGATGAAACAGATTTAGCAAAGTGAGGCCCGACTAGCTGAACAGAACGAGGATAGGGAAGATAACTTTGCGGTCAGCACAAAAACCTATAAAAAACCACGCAGAGGGGACAAAAAGACCCTCCGCACCGACTAACGGTACGGAGGTGGTCCCTCTGCGTCTCAGAGCTTCCAGCAGGCGAGAAAAACCAATAAAGCAAGCTGGACAGAAAAATAGCAACAAAATAACATAAGCAAAACTTAGCTTTGCAGAGCAGCAGGCCACAGGAATGATCCAGGAAAAAAACAAGTCCCACACTGAAACATTGACAGGAAGCATAGATCAAAGCATCAGGTGGAGTTAAGTAGAGAAGAAGCTAACGAGCTCACCAGATCACCTGAGGGAGGAAACTGAGAAGCTGCAGTACCACTTTCCTCCACAAATGGAAGATCCCAGAGAGAATCAGCCGAAGTACCACTTGTGACCACAGGAGTAAACTCTGCCACAGAATTCACAACAGTACCCCCCCCCTTGAGGAGGGGTCACCGAACCCTCACCAGAGCCCCCAGGCCGACCAGGATGAGCCACATGAAAGGCACGAACAAGATCTGGAGCATGGACATCAGAGGCAAAAACCCAGGAATTATCCTCCTGAGCATAACCCTTCCATTTAACCAGATACTGGAGTTTCCGTCTTGAAACACAAGAATCCAAAATCTTCTCCACAATATACTCCAATTCCCCCTCCACCAAAACCGGGGCAGGAGGCTCAACAGATGGAACCATAGGTGCCACGTATCTCCGCAACAATGGCCTATGGAATACGTTATGTATGGAAAAAGAATCTGGAAGGGTCAGACGAAAAGACACAGGATTAAGAACCACAGAAATCCTATACGGACCAATAAAACGAGGTTTAAACTTAGGAGAGGAAACCTTCATAGGAATATGACGAGAAGATAACCAAACCAGATCCCCAACACGAAGTCGGGGACCCACACGGCGTCTGCGATTAGCGAAAAGTTGAGCCTTCTCCTGGGACAAGGTCAAATTGTCCACTACCTGAGTCCAAATCTGCTGCAACCTGTCCACCACAGTATCCACACCAGGACAGTCCGAAGACTCAACCTGTCCAGAAGAGAAACGAGGATGGAACCCAGAATTGCAGAAAAACGGTGAAACCAAGGTAGCCGAGCTGGCCCGATTATTAAGGGTGAACTCAGCCAAAGGCAAAAAGGACACCCAGTCATCCTGATCAGCAGAAACAAAGCACCTCAGATATGTTTAGAAAAGGTCTGATTGGTTCGCTCGGTCTGGCCATTAGTCTGAGGATGGAAAGCCGAGGAAAAAGACAAGTCAATGCCCATCCTACCACAAAAGGCTCGCCAAAACCTCGAAACAAACTGGGAACCTCTGTCAGAAACAATATTCTCTGGAATGCCATGCAAACGAACCACATGCTGGAAGAACAATGGCACCAAATCAGAGGAGGAAGGCAATTTAGACAAGGGTACCAGATGGACCATCTTAGAAAAGCGATCACAGACCACCCAAATGACTGACATCTTTTGAGAAACGGGAAGGTCAGAAATAAAATCTATAGAGATATGTGTCCAAGGCCTCTTCGGGACCGGCAAGGGCAAAAGCAACCCACTGGCACGAGAACAGCAGGGCTTAGCCCGAGCACAAATCCCACAGGACTGCACAAAAGCACGCACATCCCGCGACAGAGAGGGCCACCAAAAGGATCTAGCCACTAACTCTCTGGTACCAAAGATTCCAGGATGACCAGCCAACACCGAACAATGAAGTTCAGAGATAACTCTATTCGTCCACCTATCAGGGACAAACAGTTTCTCCGCTGGGCAACGATCAGGTTTATTAGCCTGAAATTTTTGCAGCACCCGCCGCAAATCAGGGGAGATGGCAGACACAATTACTCCTTCCTTGAGGATACCCGCCGGCTCAGATAAACCCGGAGAGTCGGGTACAAAACTCCTAGACAGAGCATCCGCCTTCACATTTTTAGAGCCCGGAAGGTACGAAATCACAAAGTCAAAACGGGCAAAAAACAATGACCAACGAGCTTGTCTAGGATTCAAGCGCTTGGCAGACTCGAGATAAGTCAAGTTCTTATGATCAGTCAATACCACCACGCGATGCTTAGCTCCTTCAAGCCAATGACGCCACTCCTCGAATGCCCACTTCATGGCCAGCAACTCTCGGTTGCCCACATCATAATTACGCTCAGCAGGCGAAAACTTCCTGGAAAAGAAAGCGCATGGTTTCATCACTGAGCAACCAGAACCTCTCTGCGACAAAACAGCCCCTGCTCCAATCTCAGAAGCATCAACCTCGACCTGGAACGGAAGAGAAACATCTGGTTGACACAACACAGGTGCAGAAGAAAAACGACGCTTCAACTCTTGAAAAGCTTCCACAGCAGCAGAAGACCAATTGACCACATCAGCACCCTTCTTGGTCAAATCGGTCAATGGTTTAGCAATACTAGAAAAATTGCAGTTGAAGCGACGATAAAAATTAGCAAAGCCCAGGAACTTTTGCAGACTTTTCAGAGATGTCGGCTGAGTCCAATCATGGATGGCTTGGACCTTAACAGGATCCATCTCGATAGTAGAAGGGGAAAAGATGAACCCCAAAAATGAAACCTTCTGCACACCAAAGAGACACTTTGATCCCTTCACAAACAAAGAATTAGCACGCAGGACCTGAAAAACCATTCTGACCTGCTTCACATGAGACTCCCAATCATCCGAGAAGATCAAAATGTCATCCAAGTACACAATCAGGAATTTATCCAGGTACTCTCGGAAGATGTCATGCATAAAGGACTGAAACACTGATGGAGCATTAGAAAGTCCGAACGGCATCACGAGATACTCAAAATGACCCTCGGGCGTATTAAATGCAGTTTTCCATTCATCACCTTGCTTAATTCGCACCAGATTATACGCACCACGAAGATCTATCTTTGTGAACCAACTAGCCCCCTTAATCCGAGCAAACAGATCAGATAACAATGGCAAGGGGTACTGAAATTTAACCGTGATCTTATTAAGAAGACGGTAATCTATACAAGGTCTCAGCGACCATCCTTCTTGGCTACAAAAAAGAACCCTGCTCCCAATGGCGACGATGACGGGTGAATATGCCCCTTCTCCAGGGATTCCTTCACATAACTGCGCATAGCGGTGTGCTCAGGCACCGACAAATTAAACAATCGACCTTTTGGGAATTTACTACCAGGAATCAAATTGATAGCACGATCACAATCCCTATGCGGAGGTAGGGTATTGGACTTGGGCTCATCAAATACATCCCGGTAATCAGACAAGAACTCTGGGACCTCAGAAGGAGTGGATGACGAAATTGACAGAAATGGAACATCACCATGTACCCCCTGACAACCCCAGCTGGACACCGACATGGATTTCCAATCTAATACTGGATTATGGGCTTGGAGCCATGGCAACCCCAACACGACCACATCATGCAGATTATGCAACACCAGAAAGCGAATAACCTCCTGATGTGCAGGAGCCATGCACATGGTCAGCTGGATCCAGTATTGAGGCTTATTCTTGGCCAAAGGCGTAGCATCAATTCCTCTCAATGGAATAGGACACTGCAAGGGCTCCAAGAAAAACCAACAACGCTTAGCATATTCCAAGTCCATCAAATTCAGGGCAGCGCCTGAATCCACAAATGCCATGACAGAATATGATGACAAAGAGCAGATCAAGGTAACGGACAGAAGAAATTTTGACTGTACAGTACCAATGGTGGCAGACCTAGCGAACTGCTTAGTGCGCTTAGGACAATCAGAGATAGCATGAGTGGAATCACCACAGTAGAAACACAGACCATTCAGACGTCTATGTTCTTGCCGTTCAACTCTGGTCAAGGTCCTATCACACTGCATAGACTCAGGTTTAAGCTCAGGTAATACCGCCAAATGGTGCACAGGTTTACGCTCACGCAAGCGTCGACCGATCTGAATGGCCAAAGACATAGACTCATTCAAACCAGCAGGCATAGGAAATCCCACCATGACATCCTTAAGGGCTTCAGAGAGACCCTTTCTGAATATTGCTGCCAGCGCAGATTCATTCCATTGAGTGAGCACTGACCACTTTCTAAATTTCTGACAATATACCTCTATCTCATCCTGAGCCTGACAAAGAGCCAGCAAATTTTTTCCTGCCTGATCCACTGAATTAGGCTCATCGTACAGCAACCCAAGCGCCAGGAAAAATGCATCGATATTACTCAATGCAGGATCTCCTGACGCAAGAGAAAACGCCCAGTCCTGAGGGTCGCCGTGCAAAAAAGAAATGACGATCCTAACCTGTTGAATTGGGTCACCAGAAGAGCGAGGTTTCAAAGCCAGAAATAGTTTACAATTATTTTTGAAACTCAGAAATTTAGTTCTATCTCCAAAAAACTAATCTGGAATAGGAATTCTCGGTTCAAGCAAAGAATTCTGGACCACAAAATCTTGAATATTTTGAACTCTTGCCGTGAGCTGATCCACACATGAAGACAGACCTTTAATGTCCATTGCTACACCTGTGTCCTGAACCACCCAAATGTCTAGGGGAAAAAAAAGACAAAACACAGTGCAAAGAAAAAAAAATGGTCTCAGAACTTCTTTTTTCCCTCTATTGAGAATCATTAGCACTTTTGGCTTCCTGTACTGTTATGAAAGGCAATTCAGAATCACAATGGACATGGAGGTCAGAGCACATACAGTGAACTGACAATAACCCAAAATAATAGAACGAGCTCTGAGACGTGGGAACTCTGCAGACCGCAATCCCTAAGCCTATCAAACCACACTAAAGGTAGCCGTGGAGCGCTCCTGACCAGAACCTAGGCGCCTCGTCACAGCCTGAGAAACTAGCTAATCCTGAAGATAGAAAAATAAGCCTACCTTGCCTCAGAGAAATTCCCCAAAGGAAAAGGCAGCCCCCCACATATAATGACTGTGAGTAAGATGAAAACACAAACATAGAGATGAAACAGATTTAGCAAAGTGAGGCCCGACTAGCTGAACAGAACGAGGATAGGGAAGATAACTTTGCGGTCAGCACAAAAACCTATAAAAAACCACGCAGAGGGGACAAAAAGACCCTCCGCACCGACTAACGGTACGGAGGTGGTCCCTCTGCGTCTCAGAGCTTCCAGCAGGCGAGAAAAACCAATAAAGCAAGCTGGACAGAAAAATAGCAACAAAATAACATAAGCAAAACTTAGCTTTGCAGAGCAGCAGGCCACAGGAATGATCCAGGGAAAAAACAAGTCCCACACTGAAACATTGACAGGAAGCATAGATCAAAGCATCAGGTGGAGTTAAGTAGAGAAGAAGCTAACGAGCTCACCAGATCACCTGAGGGAGGAAACTGAGAAGCTGCAGTACCACTTTCCTCCACAAACGGAAGATCCCAGAGAGAATCAGCCGAAGTACCACTTGTGACCACAGGAGTGAACTCTGCCACAGAATTCACAACAATAGACCATCATTCCCAAACTGTAACTCCTGTTGGTGGAGACAATGAGGAAGATGATGATGAGACTGAGATATCTGATTGGAATGAAAACTTGAGTTTTCAGTCAGGGCAGGAAGAGGTTGACGGGTGTGAGAACACAGGATGATGGCAAGGTTGTAGACCCCACTTACTGTCAACCCCCATTCCGCCAGTCCATGAGGTCAGCAGAGGAGGTGGAGGAGGATGCTAGTGGCGAGTCTGACGATGAGGTAACGGTGCGCCTTCCTGGACAGAGATGGAGTACTGGAAGCACGTCAACAAGTGCATCCTCAACCCCAACTGTGCCTCAGACCAGAAGTCGTGGTGGCTCTTCAGGTCGCACGGGCTCTAAGCCTGGCATAGCCTAAGCATTTTTTGACATTGCAAAGGATGACCCAACTCATGTTGTCTGTAAGATTTCTTAACAAAATCTCAGTAGAGGACAAAAAATCACTAGCTTGAGTACTTCATGCATGAACCGTCACATGGATATGAGGCATAAGTTGCAGTGGGAAGCTCAATGTGCTACAATGCGGCCTAGTGGGCCGGGTCAACCACCATCTGCCCCATCAAGTGCATCTGTGTCCTCTTCATCCTCTGTGACTGTGGGGACAGAAGTCGCACATCGTTTTGGATGCAGACCTTACACCTTTTTATATGCAACAGCCAGTGTGATTGGAAGGTCGTCAGGACATTTGCAAGTGAAAACACCTGCTGTTGTTGCACGCTATCCGACATCTCCACCTGCACTTTCCTCACAGACCAGCAGTTTGCCGGGGACACCCTACTCAACTCCGTCTAAGCACGGCAGCCAGCCCTCAGTCCCTCAGATGTGGACAAGTAAAAGACCATTTCCTCCTAGCCATGACAAATCTAAGAGGTTGAATTTCTTCATTTGCAAGCTGTTGGCTACAGAAATGTTGCCTTTCCGCCTGGTGGACACAGAGGATTTTTGAGATCTTATGTCCGTCTCAGTGCCCCAGTACCAGATGCCCAGTTGCCACTACTTCTCAAAGAAAGCTGTGCCTGTGCTACACCAGCATGTCGCACACAACATCACCGCTTCCTTGAGAAACTGTGTGTGAGACAGGGTGCATTTCACCACAGACACTTGGATGAGTAGACATGGACAGGGGCATTACATGTCAGTGACTGGGCACTGGGTAACTACGGCGACATCAGGAGAAGGGGCTGCTGTCCAAGTCTTGCCATCCCCATGAGTTGCTCATCGATCCTCTGTATCTAGAAGTTCCTCCACTGCTTTTGCCTCCTCAACCTCCTCTCGGTCCTCCACCTGCACCCAAAGCCTGTCTGGTAATGCCACCCACATTGTAACTGCGCAGAAGGAATCCTGCACACCTCCTCACTATGCTGTCACCAGGGCTCAATGGCATCAGGCAGTGTTTACATTGAAATGTCTGGGAAATGTGAGTCACAAAGCTGAGGAGTTGTGGTCAGCTCTGGAGACTGAGTTCCATCAATGGTTGTCTCCACTCAACCTGCAGCCAGGGAAGGCTGTGTGCGACAATGCTGCAAACCTGGGTGCAGCCCTTCGCCGGGGCAATGTCACATACGTGCCTTGTATGGCTCACGTTTTGAACCTGGTTGTCCAGCAATTTTTATCCCACTATCCTGAAGTAGATGGGCTTCTGCAGAGGGCACAGTTGCTGTGTGCTCACTTCCGCCATTCGCATCCCGCAGCTCAACGACTTACATCTCTACAGAAGTCGTTGGGCCTGCCAGTTCACTGGCTGAAATGTGATGTGCCCACACAGTTGAATTCAACTCTGCACATGTTGCAGCGACTGTGGCAGCACCGACGAGCCCTAGTGCAATACGTTATGATGTATAGCCTGGGCCAATGAGATCAAAAAGTGGGGCAAATCACGCTGCAGGAGTGGTCTCAGATCAAGGACCTATGCACCCTTCTGCACAGTTTTGAAATAGCAATGAAGATATTTAGTGCTGATGATGCCATTATCAGCATGACCATTCTGGTGATTTACATGCTGGAGCACACCTTACACAGTGTTCGGAGTCAGGTGGTGGAACAAGAGGAGGAGGAAGAGGAGGAACAGGAGAAGGATCAGGAGGAGTCGTATGCAGAAGAGATAATATCTCCAAGGTCAAGAAGGTTGGCAGCACCAAGGCAGCTGGCATTGGAGGTTGGGGGAGAGGGATTACCGAGGGCGCATGGTAGCAGCATATGAATTCAGCAGGAAAAAAGAAAGAAACCAGAACGTATCGTTCCTAATCACGTCTGACCACTTTTAACTAACAACCCAGCATAGCCAGCCACTAGACTCTAAAACTTAACATTTAATATGTATACCTCTAAAATTATGTGTACTTTAAAAACAATTTGGTGCTCATGTTTAAACGTGCACTAGACAAGAAAAATGGCATGATCTCACCCAATTGCTGTCTCTCTTCTTGTTATAGATTCTTGTGCTTATTGAGAGCACGGCGTGGGACGGAGACCAATAGACCTTTTCCAATGGGGGGGGGAGAAAAAAAAAATAAAAAAATATATAGGTAGGTGGGCGGGAAGGGTTTGAAGCTATCTTCCCTGTCGTGCCCCGTGTATAAGACTCCCGCCCTAACAAGGGCAGTCCCCAAGTTTGAGCCTACTTAGTGAAGCCCTTTAGTTAGTATAACCACCCTGGATGATATGTCCTCTTTCTCTTCCCATTTACTAGACTCTAAAACTTAACATTTAATATGTATACCTCTAAAATTATGTGTACTTTAAAAACAATTTGGTGCTCATGTTTAAACGTGCACTAGACAAGAAAAATGGCATGATCTCACCCAATTGCTGTCTCTCTTCTTGTTATAGATTCTTGTGCTTATTGAGAGCACGGCGTGGGACGGAGACCAATAGACCTTTTCCAATGGGGGGGAGAAAAAAAAAATAAAATATATAGGTAGGTGGGGGGGAAGGGTTTGAAGCTATCTTCCCTGTCGTGCCCCGTGTATAAGACTCCCGCCCTAACAAGGGCAGTCCCCAAGTTTGAGCCTACTTAGTGAAGCCCTTTAGTTAGTATAACCACCCTGGATGATATGTCCTCTTTCTCTTCCCCATGGTAGCAGCCAAACTGTTGAGGAAGGTGCAGGAGGCGAGGAAGAAGTGGAGGACGAACTGGCGCTCGGCATGGAAGACTCATCAGATGAGGGAGACCTCGATCAAATTTCTGTTGTGCGAGGTTGGGGGGAGAGGGCAGATGAAGGAAGCATGACTCACCTCACCACCACCAAGACAACAAGGACTTGGTCCTCTTGGATGCGCAAGACACATGAGTGCCTTCTTGCTGCCCTACCTGCAACATGACCCTCGGATTGTCAGAATTTGAAGTAATGCTGACTACAGGGTTGCCACATTCTTAGATCCCAGGTACAAAAGCAAAGTTGGCGAAATAATTCCTGCCATAGAAAGGGATTCACGCATGCAGTAGTATCGGCAGAGACTGTTACAGAATCAAACATCTGCTTTTCCACAAAACACCAGTGGTGCACGTAGTCAATCTCTGAGTTCTAACTTGCCAACCGTGGGACTATCGAGTCATCACTCAAACCGTAACAGTAATATCGTATCTGATGGTAACAGCAATTTTTTCCAATCGTTTCAAGATTTTTTTTTAGACCATCCTTTGCAAGGCCACAGGAGACAAGAAGTCTGATGCACAGCCAACGCCTAGAGAGGATGGTACAAGAGTTTCTCCAAGTTAACATCGATGCCATGACTGTGGAAGTGGACCCTTGCTCATTTTGGGCTTCCAATCTTGAAAAATGGCCTGAGCTCGCCACTCACGCCTTGAAGATCTTGTCGTGCCCCACAGCCAGCATTCTCTCTGAACATGTGTTCAGCGCTGCTGGTGGTGTGCTGACAGATAAGCACACGCAGCTGTCCAGTGACAATGTTGACAGACTAACGTTCATCAAGATGAACAAGTCCTGGATCCGCAAGGACGTTTGTACCCCTGTGTCATCTTGGGGAGACTAAAAGCTTCATGATTTTTGAAAATCACCTCACCAACCGTTTTAAAAAACTCTGGCGAAATTGATGCCACTTAAGGCTACGTGCACATTTGCGTTGTTGGGCGCAGCGTCGTTGACGCATACCGACGCATGCGTCATGCGCTCCTATCTTTAACATGGGGGGCGCATGGACATGCGCCAGTATGCGTTGCATTGCGTTTTACGACGCATGCATCAATTTGACACACCAGACAGGGCGCGAAAGATGTTACTTGTAGCATTTTCCCTGTGCCAAAATTCAGGAACATTACTAGTTTATGGCAACGCATGCATCAAAAAACGCAGCGTTGTGTTTTGCGTTGTTGGTTACGTCGACGACGCTGTGCCCAACAATGCAAATGTGAACATAGCCTTAGTGGTGCCTGTGGCCGAATTTTTGGAAAAATGGAGACTCTTTATTTAGTCCCCTTGCTGAGCTCTACATGATGTTGCCATCGTCAATTCCAGGTGGGTGGGGTAGTCTGCAGAGTTCTTTACTCATATTATGGCCTGGGATTCAGAGGTCTGCTCCAAAGCTTCAGTGTCTGCTAGTCAGCAGAGTAGCCCAGCCACTCATCACCTGTTTACCTAAATACTATTTTTAACGGCATCTGGCCCAGGAAATCCTTTTGGGCCTAGTAGAATTTGGTGCTACTCAGCAGCGTACTTCACCCATGAAGCAAGCTACACTGCCTGTTTACCTAACTACTATTTTGTAACGACATCTAGCCCAGGAAATCCTTTTGGGCCTAGTAGAATTTGGTGCTACTCAGCAGCGTACCCCACCTGTGAAGCAAGCTACACCACCTGCTAACCTAACTACTATTTTGTAACGGCATCTAGCCCAGGAAATCCTTTTGGGCCTAGTAGAATTTAGTGCTACTCAGCAGCGTACCCCACCCATGAAGCAAGCTACACCGCCTGTTGATCTAATTACTAATTTTTAACTGCATCTAGCCCAGGAAATTGTTTTTTACCTAATAGCATTTTGTGCTACTCAGCAGAGTACCCCACCCATGAAGCAACCAACACCGCCTGTTGATCTAATTACTAATTTTTAACTGCATCTAGCCCAGGAAATCATTTTGTACCTAATAGCATTTTGTACTACTAAGCAGAGTACCCCACCCATGAAACAAGCTACACCACCTGTTTACCTAAGTACTATTTTTTAACATCATCTAGCCCAGGAAATCCTTTAGGGCCTAGTAGAATTTAGTGCTACTAGGCAGCGTACCCCACCCATGAAGCAAGCTACACTACCTGTTTACCTAAGTACTATTTTTTAACGGCATCTGGCCCAGGAAATCTTTTTGGGCCTAGTAGAATTTAGTGCTACTAGGCAGCGTGCCCCACCCATGAAGCAAGCTACACTACCTGTTTACCTAACTACTATTTGTAATGGCATCTAGCCCAGGAAATCCTTTTGGGCCTAGTAGAATTTAGTGCTACTCAGCAGCGTACCCCAACCATGAAGCAAGCTACACTGCCTGTTTACCTAACTACTATTTGTAATGGCATCTAGCCCAGGAAATCCTTTTGGGCCTAGTAGAATTTAGTGCTACTAGGCAGCGTACCCCACCCATGAAGCAAGCTACACTACCTGTTTACCTAAGTACTATTTTTTAACGGCATCTGGCCCAGGAAATCCTTTTGGGCCTGGTAGCGATTTTTGCTACTCAGCAGAGTACCCCACCCATGAAGCAAGCTACACCACCTTCTTTCTTTCTCAATTTAACCCCTCGGCTCTGGAATGTCCACTCTCCCTCCAGCTCTCTCCTTTTTACAGGTGGACTACCGCATGCTTTCAATCTGTGGCGAATCTTTTGGGCCCAGGCATAAGAAGTCGTCAAGGTAATGGATAATATGTGCCGCCTTACAAACGTCCATGACGACACATTCGAGGAAGCAACTAAACGTCTTAAATAGTGAGCAGGATATGGAGCACCCCATGGGCAAACAGCGATCTATGTAGTATGTTCCTTCACAGAAGCAGCCCAATGGGAGGACACTATTCGGAGGTACAGGTAGTAACCGGATCGCCCCCTCAATGTCTGTTTTGGCCATTAGGGTGCCCCTTACCAACTTCTTGACCTGCCTGATTGCCTTGTCAAAGGAGGTACAGTACATAGTACTGTACTTGGTTCCGAGTCGATGTTGTCGTTTACTGACCTGCCCCTTGGATATGACAAATGGTGGATTAGTCTGAATGTATTGGGTTCATATTTTGGCACAACTTCCAATGGGGCTACCACTACATCTTCTAAGGAAAGTGTTCTGAATGGACCCACCACCATTCTTCCTAAAGATATTTATTTTTTTATTTTTTTTGTCAAGACGTCTGGGTGTTGGTAGAGTGATTTTAGATTTTTACTCCAGCCTTTCTTGATTTTAGAAGGGCATGACATGCTTATATCTGTGTCTCCTCCTCCTTTTACTCCTCCACCTCTTTTCTTTTCGCATGACTATATGTAGTTGTGGCTTTTCCATGTGTTTGTTGTTTCTTCTGAGCAGTTTTTCAGCTTTTGGACACCTTTTAAGGTGTTTTCTATGTGTTTTCCATGTGTTTGTATGTGTTTGTGTTTGCCTGCCATTGGTTTCAATGGGGTTCGATGGTGTTCGTCGAACGTTCGACGAACATTCGTCGAACACATCCCTGTTCGACGAACCGAACCAAACCCAAACACTAGGGAGGTGGCTCAACACTACTCCTGAATAGTAAGGGATTTTCACCAATTTTAATCTTCACATTGTTACAAAGGAGAAAACCTGTAACCACCAAACTATATGGGAAAACATGGAGGTAGTTCATTTCAGCTTCAGGTTCCAAGTTGGAAGGGGAGTTGGAGTTTTTGTAGAAGGGATTGGAACATAGGCTAGCTACAAGTACTTAAAAAATTCAAGTTGTGGTGTTAGGGGCCCTATACAATCATGACCTGGCCAGGAATCTGTGGATATTCAGGTTCATCAAAGCATTGGCCAGGTCTAGACCCATTCCCTCTTGGAGTACTCCTCTTTGGGATTTAAACTTGGTCCTTACAGCCCTGACCAAATCTCCCTTTGAGCCTCTGGTAGAGGCCTCACTGAGAATCCTGTCCCTTAAAACATCACTTCTAGTAGCTCTCACATCAGCTTGTAGGGTCAGTGACATCCAGGCATTATCGCCAGCCTTCACACAAATCTTGGAAGATAGTGTGATTTTTAAGACCGACCCAGCCTACCTAACGAAAGTAGTGTCACATTTCCATAGGTTTCAGGAGGTCTCCCTTCTTTCTTTTGTCCCAATCCCAAGAATAAGGAAGAGAGAGTATTACACAGACTAGACGTCAGAAGGTGCCTGATCCAATACCTATCGGCCACATGAGAGTGTAGGAAGGATAGGTCTCTCTTTGTTCTTGTTTGGTTTTCGAAAGGGGCAAAAATGGTCTAAGGGCATGCTGGCCAGATGGATAAGGGACGCTATCACTCTGACATACTCGTCACATGGGGCGGCCGCTAGGAAGAAAATAAAGGCTCATTCAATGAGAGCAGTGGCAGCCTCCTGGGCAGAAAGAGCCAGTGCCTCAATAGAAGAGATATGTAGAGCCGCTACATGGACTTCATCCTCTACATTCTTCAATGACTATTAGCTGGACCTAGCCTCTTCTACAGACCTTACTTTTCGTAGAAGGGTTCTGGAAGCATTGGTCCCTCCCTAATGTTACATTCTCTGCAATTCTCTCCATGGTGCCATCATGGGGGAAGGAGAAAGACATTAACTAACTGGTAACAGGATTTCTCAGAGCTCATGACGGCACCAGTGCATTCCCTCCCTTCATGTGTGGGTGTGCACACTTATTTTTGCTAATTTTGTTACTTGTACATAGTCACATGGTGTTTCTGTTAAGCTTCATAGTAATGTTGAATATTATGTTATTAACCTGGAGGGCCTCTCATGCTCGGTAAAACAACTGATGTGGGAGAGAGGTACTGCCCTTTTATCTGTAGGTTTCCTTTCCTTGAAAGATGGATCCCCTCTCTCTGTGGTGCTCTCATGGGCTCTGAGAAATCCTTTTAACGGTAAAGGACTATGTCTTTTGCTACTTTTGTCTTACATTATCACATATAGGTGGTTTATCTGTTATATTTATTTATAGGACTTATTGCACATATATAAAACCCAAATCATTGATCATTTATACTGTATTACCTCTCTTTACTTGGCTTTGACCAGTGATAAAGTTTTTTTTTTAAGATTTATCCAAACACCTATGATATTGTATTCAGGTTTTGGGATATGCAATATTACAAGGTAATTATGGTGGTTTAGTATACTATGCACTTTTTGATGTTTTCTTCTGTCTGTGGAATCTGTTCGATCAGTACACCTATACTAGAATGTATTTAGCTCTTTTGGCCCATTAAATGTTTTTATATGGTGACCCCAACAAGTTTCGGTATACTACTTTTTTCTTTCTTTGTAATAATACATTTGTTTTAAATCTCACTCGTGGAAAGATTCATTAAACTCTCCTGATAGGATTATGGTTATTCAGGCAATAAAACTTTTAGGGGAAACATTTTAAGATGTGTAAACTATAACTTGACCACCCACTGATTTGTGCAACAGACATAAAGTAAAATGTAAGATTCATCATATGTTGCAGCATGATTAGTTTGATTAGTTATTTAGGGTTTCCCATTAGGGAAATATCCAGCACAATATACACTGTTTCTCTGTCAAGGCAACTGGCAGGTAATTTCTTTCATTCTATATTGATATACTGAAAAATGAGGCAAAACATCTATAAATGCCTCTATTTGCTTCAGCAATCTTTGTAATGTGATGCATAAGTCTTCCAGTGGGATATGTCAATTGCAAATAGGCAGAATGTGAAACTTTCTCGTGAAGTTGTCATTTCTTTTGGGAGAATATTGGCAATCACATAACTCAGCATTAAACTAGGAATATATCACAAGTGGGAACAATTCCATGTCATGTAATTATAAAAAAAAACAATTTTACTCTTAAATATTGATGAGATAAATATAAATTTGGCAAAAATATGACACATTCGGATTCGTGATCAGAAACACAAGCAAAATTTAATAAAATCGGAAAAAATTGGTAACATTCGTTAACAACTGAGGGGAAATATTTATGTTGCACTGCTCAAAAAAATAAAGGGAACACTTAAACAACAGAATATAACTCCAAGTATATGAAACTTATATGAAATCAAACTGTCCACTTAGGAAGCAACACTGTTTGACAATCAATTTCTTGTGCTGTTGTGCAAATGGTATAGACAAGAGATGGAAATTATTGGCACTTATCAAGACACACTTAATAAAGGAGTGGTTCTGCAAGTGGGGACCACAGACTACATCTCAGTACCAATGCTTTCTGGCAGATGTTTTGGTCAGTTTTGAATGTTGGTTGTGCTTTCACACGTGTGGTAGCATGAAACAGACTCTACAACCAACTCATTCAGGATGGCACATAAATGTGAGCTGTGGCAAGAAAGTTTGCTGTGTCTGTCAGCGTAGTGTTTAGAGGCTGGAGGTGCTACCAGGAGACAGGCCAGTAAACCAGGAGATGTGGAGGGGCGTAGGAGGGCAACAACCCAGCAGCAGGACCGCTACCTCAGCCTTTGTGCAAGGAGGAACAGGAGGAGCACTGCCAGACCCCTGCAAAATGACATCCAGCAGGCCACAAATGTGCATGTGTCTGCATAAATGGTTAGAAACCGACTCCATTAGAATGGTCTGAGTGGCAGACGTCCACAGATTGGGGTTGTACTCACAGCCCAACACCATGCAGGATGCTTGAGATTTGCCACAGAACACCAGGATTGGCAAATTTGCCACTGGCGCACTGTGCTCTTCACAGATGAAAGCAGGTTCACACTGAGCACATGTGACAAACATGACAGAGTCTGGAGATGCCGTGGAGAGCAATCTGCTGTCTGCAACATCCTTCAGCATGACCTGTTTGGCAGTGGGTCAGTAAAAGTGTTG
Source organism: Ranitomeya imitator (assembly GCF_032444005.1). NCBI lineage: Eukaryota > Metazoa > Chordata > Amphibia > Anura > Dendrobatidae > Ranitomeya > Ranitomeya imitator. The sequence continues at coordinate 1,080,093,694 of NC_091282.1, read as the reverse complement.
GGTGGCATTTCTTTGGAGGGCCCCAAAGCCCTCCATGTGCTCGCCAGAGGTAGCGTGACTGCCATTAGGTACCAAGATGAGATCCTCAAACCCCTTGTAAGACCATATGCTGGTGCGGTTGGCACTGGTTTCCTCCTAATTCAGGACAATGACAGACCTCATGTGGCTGGAGTCAGCAGTTCCTGCAAGATGAAGACATTGAAGCTATGGACTGAGCCAACCGTTCCCCAGACCTGAATCCAATTGAACACATCTGGGACATCATGTCTCGCATCATCCACCAATGTCATGTTGTGCCACAGACTGTCCAGGAGCATGCCCAGACTGCCACCTCATCAGGAGCATGCCCAGGCATTGGATAAAGGTAATACAGGCACGTGGAGGACACACACACTACTGAGCATAATTTCCTTGTCTTGAGGCATTTCCACTGAAGTTTGATCAGCCTGTAACTTCATTTTCCACTTGGATTTTGAGCATCATTCCAACTCCAGACCTCCGTGGGATATCAGTTGTGATTTACATTGATAATTTTTAAGTTTTACTGTCCTCAACACATTCCACTATGTAATGAATAAAGATTTACAACTGGAATATTTCATTCAGTGATATCTAGGATGTGGGATTTTGGTGTTTCCTTTATTATTTTTGAGCAGTGTATTTTCAGCACTTTGGCTACAATATTGGTGGTGTATCATGAATGTGGGGCCGATGTTTGATGGGGGGGTTGCAGAGCTCAGAGGCCCAGTGTGCTTGTAAACAGTCATTTTTTTCCTTAACTTTATGCGTGCACATTGCGCCTTGCCAATCAGGGCACAAGAAACAGCCACAATATCCTGACACAACGGATTGTGTTATTGGCTGCTAAAATTACATATCCCTCTCCATATAAAGAGTGGACATCTTTTTTTAGTGCCATTTTAACAGTGTAACAGTGTAGAGAGGCTGTTCCTGATGCTGGCACAGTTAGCAGCTAGATTTTAGGTTGTTAGCTAGGTGGTTGTTTCTTACTCAGATAGTTTACACTGCAGCACATATGTCATACAAGTGTGTTGTTCACTGCTTCTATTGTGCTCCATGCATGAATCTACCATTCTAAATCTTATTTTTTCACTAGCTAAATGTGAAACATCATGCAATATCACACTTTGTCATTTAGTGAAGTGGTGACCATGTTTTGTGATTTGAGCTGTTGTGCATGAAGAAATATTTTTTTGGGAGCAGTTACTACTGTAATTCACCATGCCATATCTCACCTTGTTATTTAGTGGCGGTGAAATTCCACAGTGAGCATGGCTTATGCACATTAAAAAAAAATGTTTCTTCTGTTGCACAACGTGATACAGCCTGTCGTGTCGTATCCCACATAGTCTGTTGTGAATTCTGTTGTCGAACTCCCTCCTGTGGTCGTGAATGGTACTTCGGCGAGTTCTGTCCATGGACTCCCTCTGGTGGCTGTGAGTGAAGCTGCTGCTTCTGAGGTTCCTTACACAGGTGACGTGGTTTATCCTTTGGTTGGCTGCTTTATTTAACTCCACTCAGATCGTTACTCCATGCCAGCTGTCAATGTTCCTGCATTGGTTCAGTTCGCTCTTGGATCTTTCTGGTGACCTGTCTTCTCCTGCAGAAGCTAAGTTCCTGATAGTTATTATTTGTTCATTGTTTCCTTGTCCAGCTGGTTATCATGATTTTGTCTTGCTAGCTGGAAGCTCTGGGATGCAGAGTGGCATCTCCGCACCGTTAGTCGGTGCGGAGGTCTTTTTGCACACTCTGCGTGGTCTTTTGTAGTTTTTTGTGCTGACCGCAAAGTTACCTTTCCTATCCTCTGTCTGTTTAGTAAGTCTGGCCTCCCTTTGCTGAAACCTGTTTCATTTCTGCGTTTGTGACTTTCATCTTTACTCACAGTCAATATATGTGGGGGGCTGCCTTTTCCTTTGGGGAATTTCTCTGAGGCAAGGTAGGCTTTATTTTCTATCTCTAGGGCTAGCTAGCTCTTAGGCTGTGAAGAGGCGTCTAGGGAGAGTCAGGAACGCTCCACGGCTATTTCTAGTTGTGTGATAGGATTAGGGGTTGCGGTCCGCAGAGCTCCCACATCCCAGAGCTTGTCCTGTGTGAGTTTAACTATCAGGTCGTACCGGGTGCTCCTAACCACCATGTCATAACAATAGTCATTTTGTGGTGGTGATATGAAGGTGTCTGAAGATCTCAAGCACATTAAAATAAACTAATTTTTTCTGTTGCTAAATGTGATCCAGCCTGCCATATTACACATTGTAATTTTTTTGGTGGTGAAATTGTTGTGTGTGCAGAGCTATTGCAGATTAAAAAAAACATTTGGGGGGTTCTACAATAGTGATACAGCAGAGTAAATATGATTTTGAAACAGTTTGAAGCATATTTTCTAGGTTATTCAGGCAACACAGTAACAAAAAAACTGTTCAGTTACTAAATTTGTGCAGTAGGGGACATATCACTTTCAAATTGTTCGTAGCATCTAGTCTATGTTAGAAAGGGCTCATCCACAGGCCTCCCCCCAAAAATTTCTGTTACTAATGACATGCAGTAGGGGACATCTCACTTTCAAATTGTTTGTAGCATTTAGTCTATGTTATAGAGGGCTCCTCCACAGGTCAAAAAAAATTCTTCTGTTACTAACGTCATACAGTATGGGATATCTCACTTTCAAATTATTTGTAGCATCTAGTCTATGTTATAGAGAGCTCATCCACAGGCAGCCAAAAAAATCTTCTGTTACTAACATCATACAGTAGGGGAAGAGCCAACTCACGTAATCTGCCAGCTGTGCAAAAAAAGAACTGTGTAGAAGGGAAAAGAGCAATAATTTGACTACTACATGTATGAACCTTCATAAGCGCAATCAACATACATTAGTCTGGGAATCCTACTGCTCAAAAAATGTGAACCAGTGGACCTCAACATCCATCAGCTACCAATCAATCACATCTGCTGCTTCCTCCTCCTCCTCTGTTACCATACCAAAGATTGTGACGCAGGTCTCCAACCGCAGAACCTTAGGTCACTCTGACTGAAAGCTGATAGTCTGCCGTCTGCTGCAACAGAAGTGAACATGCCTGCTGCTTTTGACTGATCTCAGAGATCGAGCACACCACAACTTCCTCAATCCACCATAACATGTCCATCTTCACCTCTCTCATGGTCCAGCAGTTTG